>NC_084639.1:5466049-5526049 GCF_033978795.1 Nerophis ophidion | reverse complement strand
CCATGATTGTAAACAATGTGCGGGTGTGAGGAGCTCCACAACCCGTGACGTCTCGCGCACATCGTCTGCTATTTCCGGTACAAGCAAAGCTTTTTTATTAGCGACCAAAAGTTGCGAACTTTATCGTGGATGTTCTTTACTAAATCCTTTCAGCAAAAATATGGCAATATCGCAAAATGATCAAGTATGACACATAGAGTGGACCTGCTATCCCCGTTTAAATAAGAACATCTCATTTTAGTAGGCCTTTAAAGGAACAGTTGGGACGGAATGGATTAAAAAAAAAAAAAAATCCTAATATAAAATGTTTCTCCATTCCTGTAAGTGTACTTAAAGTTCCCCATATTGTGTGTACTCACTGGCCCTAAATGCACTCATGTTAAATTCCAACTAACACTTAGTCAGCGTGACATAACGCCGGCCTCTTAACTTTTCATTTTAAGAGGCGTTTGTTGTCACTGTAAGTAGACACTTGACTCGCGGCGTGCACGCCTCGACTCTCACTTCAGTGTATCATCGACGGCGGCCTGCACGCATCAATACAGTAGAAACTTGAAACGGCCTCTCGTTTTTTGTTTTGTTTTTTTTCCTTGTTCTGAAGCATCAAAGTGAACATCCTGTGTTGTGTCTGTGCAGCTGACGCCTCATTATAGTGAGATCACTTGCAGCAAGACTGTTGTCTGCGCAGGAGACAGCAGACTGGAGAATGTTCTTGTTTACGGAGCTCCAAACATAAAAATTGACATTTCCAACTTTGTGCTTTAAGTCGTAGACAGGATATGGCGGCGGCGGCATATGCGCGTTCACTTAAATCCTTTCAAAGCCGAGTCAGTTTGCTTGTTACTTTCTGGCGAGGGCTGAATATACAATAAAAGAAGAGGCTCCGCGGACAAAGAAGTATTGTGTACGCACATTGTTTTGTGGTTTTGACAATAACAAGATGACAGTTGTTATGGTTCTGCTCTAAGAAATACACCCGAGCCTCCAAAAAGGTACAATTTGGAGTTTTAACCACAATTGTTCACGTCAAAACAAAGCTTGGTTGGAAGAAGTGATTAATACATGTTAACAGAAGTGTAGAACATAGGGGTGTAACGGTACGTGTATTTGTATCGAACCGTTTCGGTACGGGGGTTTCGGTTCGGCACGCGGGCGTACCGAACAAGTTCGGAAGCAGAAGTCTTCACAAGCTGCTCTGCTTTCTGCCTCTGTCTCTACCTCATTGTCCCGCCCACACAACCATCTGATTGGTTACATACAAAACCAATCAGCAGTTCGTATTCAGAGCGATGTAACAGCCAATCAGCAGTGCGTATTCAGACTTCAGAGCGATGTTGTCAATCATTCAGCATCGAGCAGAGATATTCGTCTAGCAGGGGAGGAGCGGACTCTACCCAAATTATACTAAACACTTCCCAGTCACAACTATTACAAACATCACTATGAGCCCGTTGACCTTCTAGAAACTTCAACTGCAGCTCAGCTCACTCACAGTATAGGCTTGAGGTGAAGGCTAATTAGCTTTTAGCGTAACGTTAGCTCATTTTGCTGTGTGTGTGTGTGTGTGTGTGTGTGTTTAGGGATGAATAGTCTCTCCTATTGCATTTGTCCTATTTTTCAGCTATGGTTACATGAATCATTAGTAATGTAGCAGCCTAGTTTTGATTGGCAGGGTCCCTGCTATCACATGTTGATAAACATACAACATTTACATAATAAAAGTCAACTACAGGCTTCCCAAATGCTGTAGTAAATTAAGCATGATGAGTTGACTTGAAACAGTTTAATGTTGCACTTTTTATATGTATGTAGAAGAAAGGTTTTGTCTTTCTATTTAATCAAAGCAACAACTTGAGGCAGTTTAATGTGGATTAACGTGGGCAGAATTATTATAGTGTTCCCAATGTTAAAAGGATAAAGCCATTGTTTACAAATTTGGTAAATAAATAACCAAAAAATGTATATTTTCTTGTTTTCTTAGTGTACCGAAAATGAACCGAAGCGTGACCTCTAAACCGAGGTACGTACCGAACCGAAATCTTTGTGTACCGTTACTCCCCTAGTAGAACATGTTAAAAGAGAAAGTAAGCAGATATTAACAGTAAATGAACAAGTAGACTAATAATCAATGTTTACAGGTTGTCCCTCATAATGTTGACAAAATAACGTTTTCTATTTGGGCTCCAGAACTCTGGAATGCCCTCCCGGTAACAATGAGATATGCACATTAGTAAAAGCATTTAAGTCATATCTTTAAAACTCATTTGTATACTCTAGCCTTTGAATATACCCGCCTTTTAGACCAGTTGATCTGCCATCACTTTTCTGCTCCGCCCCCCTTGTCTGTGTGAAGAGGTTATTAGGTGACCACAGATGTTCAAAGTGGGGACTCGGGTTGGACCACTCATCTGTGCATCAGTTGGGGACATATCTGCACTGCTGACCTGTCTCCAGTCAAGATGATCCCCTGCTGGCCCCACTATGGACTGGACTCTCACTACTATGTTAGATCCACTATGGACTGGACTCTCACTACTATGTTAGATCCACTATGGACTGGACTCTCACTATTATGTTAAATCCACTATGGACTGGACTCTGACACTATTATGTTAGATCCACTCTGGACTGGACTCTCACTATTATGTTAGATCCACTATGGACTGGACTCTCACACTTTTATGTTAAATCCACTATGGGCTGGACTCTTACACTATTATGTTAGATCCACTCTGGACTGGACTCTCACACTATTATGTTAGATCCACTCTGGACTGGACTCTCACACTATTATGTTGGATCCACTCTGGACTGGACTCTCACTATTATGTTAGATCCACTATGGACTGGACTCTCACACTTTTATGTTAAATCCACTATGGGCTGGACTCTTACACTATTATGTTAGATCCACTCTGGACTGGACTCTCACACTATTATGTTAGATCCACTCTGGACTGGACTCGCACTATTATGTTAGATCCACTATGGACTGGACTCTCACTATTATGTTAGATCCACTATGGACTGGATTCTCACTATTATGTTAAATCCACTCTGGACTGGACTCCAACTATTATGTTGGATCCACTATGGACTGGACTCTCACTATTATGTTAGATCCACAATGGACTGGACTCTCACTATTATGTTAAATCCACTATGGACTGGACTCTCACAGTATTATGTTAGATCCAATATGGACTGGACTCTCACTATTATGTTAGATCCACTATGGACTGGACTCTCACTATGATGTTAGATCCACAATGGACTGGACTCTCACTATTATGTTAGATCCAGTATGGACTGGACTCTCACTATTATGTTAGATCCACTACGGACTGGACTCTCACACTATTATGTTAGATCCACTATGGACTGGACTCTCACACTTATGTTAGATCCACTATGGACTGGACTCTCACACTATTATGTTAGATCCACTATGGACTGGACTCTCACTATTATGTTAGATCCACTATGGACTGGACTCACTATTATGTTAGATCCACTATGGACTGGACTCACTATTATGTTAGATCCACTATGGACTATACTCTCACTATTATGTTAAACCCACTATGGACTGGACTCTCCCTATTATGTTATATCCACTATGGACTGGACTCTCAGGATTATGTTAGATCCACTATGGACTGGACTCTCACTATTATGTTGGATCCACTATGGACAGGACTCTCACTATTATGATAGATCCAGTATGGACTGGACTCTGACACTATTATGTAAAATCCACTATGGAATGGACTCTCACACTATTATGTTAGATCCACTATGGACTGGACTCTCACACTATTATGTTAGATCCACTATGAACTGTACTCTCACAAATTTATGTTAGATCCACTATGGACTGGACTCTCACACTATTAACAAGATCCACTATGGACTGGACTCTTACACTATTATGTTAGATCCACAATGGACTGGACTCTCACACTATTATGTTAGATCCACTATGGACTGGACTCTCACACTATTATGTTAGATCCACTATGGACTGGACTCTGACACTATTAACTAGATCCACTTGACGTCCATTGCACCGGTCCCCACATCTGCAGTCCCCTCCAAGGTTTCTCATTAGATCATCCCATTGAGTTGAGTTTTTTTCCTCACTCCGATGTGAGATCCGAGCCGAGGATGTGGCTTCTTTTCGACACTCGTGAGTTAGATTCTACATAAATAAACTTTGATTGATTAATTGATTGATGGTTACATCCCTAGTTGTGTTATTAGCAAACAAAGTAACCTGAGCAACCAAAGGTGCAAAATGTTCCTTGGCTGTGGTTCTTTGTGTAGAAAAGGTGCAGATCAAGTGCTGGTGTGATGTCAGGCTGACTATCTTCTACGTGCTGAACTTGATGTTCTCTCCTCCAATTCAGCGGCGTCACATCCATCAGCCGCTAATGAGGAAGGATACTGGTACAGCGTGTGGAAAAGCACACCACTTGAGCGGCGCTCCCAACTCTTCCGAGCCAATCTTCCGTTGAGCGAACGAGGTAATCCTTTAATTATTTATTTTTTATTTTTTTTAAAGTCGAACAAATGAGCTGCACAAACTTGAAACTCGGTTCCGGGCAAATTGAAGCCCTGGCTCCATTTTCCCGTGCAGGAGTATTTTCATGCGAGGTTTAGCAGGGGGAAATCTGAGAGGCTCGTTAGGTGTCTTCTGGCTTCTTGCTCGGCGACTAAAGGATATATCTGCATTTTTCATCGTGCTGAAAGTAAGACAAGCGGCATTATGAAAGTAGGTCTTGCAAAAAAAACTTTGAAAAAGAAAACCGAAGGAGGAGGGGTCTGATTTTTCTAAGTCAGGCCTGGATAATTAGTTTGACTTGGGGGCCAAATTTAGAGAAAAAAAAAATGTGCCTGGGGGGCCGGTGCATCTGATTTTTAAGAACACTGACACAAAACCTCACAATAATGTCTGAATTAATTCTAAAAACTATATGAAGGACCGCCTTAAAAAAACAGAAATTAATTTCAAGCTTTTTTCTTGAATGAGACACACAAGATGTACAAACCCTGTTTCCATATGAGTTGGGAAATTGTGTTAGATGTAAATATAAACAGAATACAATGATTTGCAAATCATTTTCAACCCATATCCAGTTGAATGCACTACAAAGACAAGATATTTGATGTTCAAACTCATAAAATTTATTTTTTTCTTTGCAAATAATAAACTTAGAATTTCATGGCTGCAACACGTGCCAAAGTAGTTGGGAAAGGGCATGTTCACCACTGTGTTACATCACCTTTTCTTTTAACAACACTCAATAAACGTTTGGGAATTGAGGAAACTAATTGTTGAAGCTTTGAAAGTGGAATTCTTTCCCATTCTTGTTTTATGTAGAGCTTCAGTCGTTCAACAGTCTGGGGTCTCCGCTGTCGTATTTTACCCCTCATAAAGCGCCACACATTTTCCATGGGAGACAGGTCTGGACTGCAGGCGGGCCAGGAAAGTACCCGCACTCTTTTTTTACAAAGCCGCAATGTTGTAACACGTGATGAATGTGGCTTGACATTGTCTTGATGAAATAAGCAGGGGCGTCCATGAAAAAGACGGCGCTTAGATGGCAGCATATGTTGTTCCAAAACCTGTATGTACCTTTTAGCATTAATGGTGCCTTCACAGATGTGTAAGTTACCCATGCCTTGGGCACTAATGCACCCCCATACCATCACAGATGCTGGCTTTTGAACTTTGTGTCGATAACAGTCTGGATGGTTCGCTTCCCCTTTGGTCCGGATGACACGATGTCAAATATTTCCAAAAACAATTTGAAATGTGGACTTGTCAGACCACAGAACACTTTTCCACTTTGTATCAGTCCATCTTAGATGATTTCGGGCCCAGAGAAGCAGGTGGCGTTTCTGGATGTTGTTGATAAATGGCTTTCGCTTTGCATAGTAGAGCTGTAACTTGCACTTACAGATGTAGCGACCAACTGTATTTACTGACATTTGGTTTTCTGAAGTGTACCCTTTCGGTGATATCCATTAGAGATTGATGTCGGTTTTTGATACAGGTCCGTCTGAAGGATCGAAGGTCAAGGTCATTCAATGTTGGTTTCCGGCCATGCAGCTTCCGTGGAGTGATTTCTCCAGATTCTCTGAACCTTTTGATGATATTATGGACCGTAGATGTTGAAATCCCTAAATTTCTTGCAATTGCACTTTGAGAAACGTTGTTCTTAAACTGTTTGACTATTTGCTCACACAGTTGTGGACAAAGGGGTGTACCTCGCCCCATCCTTTCTTGTGAAAGACTGAGCATTTTTTGGGAAGCTGTTTTTATACCCAATCATGGCACCCACCTGTTCCCAATTAGCCTGCACACCTGTGGGATGTTCCAAATAAGTGTTTGATGAGCATTCCTCAACTTTATCAGTATTTATTGCCACCTTTCCCAACTTCTTTGTCATGTGTTGCTGGCATCAAATTCTAAAGTTAATGATTATTTGCAAAAAAAAAAAGGTTTATCAGTTTGAACATCAAATATGTTGTCTTTGTAGCATATTCAACTGAATATGGGTTGAAAATTATTTGAGAATCATCGTATTTTGTTTATATTTACATCTAACACAATCTCCCAACTCATATGGAAACGGGGTTTGTACATGAAAATAAAGAGTGTGGGATTTACAATATTAACTATGACCAATAAAACACTGAATATTGACAACGTATGAACGCCACCTCCCCCCTCTCGATCGACATATTTTACAATCAAGCGAAACGCAACAAAAATGCAACAAACACAGCTAAATATAAACGTGAAAAAAACTGGAAAAAAAAAAACCCACATTTCAGGCTGGCCTCTCTGGAAACACTCTGTGGAAACGCTCCACACCCACACTGCTTGGTACCTCGTCTGAGCTGCTGTGACTTAGATTACCTAAGTAACTAAATACATTACTATAGTAACTAGTATGTCATGCAAAACAGCAGATTCCATCCATTGAAATACTTTGTATAGTTTAGTACATTAAGTTCAAAGACAGATATGTTCTGTACCAGATTATTGCTAAATAGCTCATTTCCATCTGCAGTACTTGGCTACCTAAATTAAAGGGATACAAAAATCATGCAATAAAATGATTACAATAAAATCACACCGTAGCATGTAATCAAATTAAGAAAAGTCATAAAATGCCCTTTCATGGACACATCATATACAATACAACAACATCTCATTTACATCATCACAAAAAGACAATACATTGTTCACATCTGTCATCATTTGTCAAAACAACCATGATTTTAACAAACACACAACAAAAATGCTGTCATGGATAGATATAATAAACATTAAGTTGATGTGTCAAACATAGTGGCCACCTTATTGACCGTGTGAGCAGCTTTGATTGCTCCAAAGCCACTTATTGAACTTCAATTGTTCAAGACTTACAGTCATTAGAAAACATGACCGCACATCATAATGGCAGCTACACTTTCCATCTTAAAGGCCTACTGAAATGAGATGTTCTTATTTAAACGGGGATAGCAGGTCCATACTATGTGTCATACTTGATCATTTCGCGATATTGCCATATTTTTGCTGAAAGGATTTAGTAGAGAACATCCACGATAAAGTTTGCAACTTTTGGTTGCTAATAAAAAAGCCTTGCCTGTACCGGAAGTAGCAGACGATGCGCGCGTGACGTCACGGGTTGTGGAGCTCCTCACATCTGAACATTGTTTACAATCATGGCCACCAGCAGCGAGAGCGATTCGGAGCAAGAAAGAGACGATTTCCCCATTAATTTGAGCGAGGATGAAAGATTCGTGGATGAGGAAAGTGAGAGTGAAGGACTAGAAAAAAAAAACACTATACAGTGGGAGGGATTCAGATGTTATTAGACAAATTTACTAGGATAATTCTGGCTTCACGGTGGCAGAGGGGTTAGTGCGTCTGCCTCACAATACGAAGGTCCTGCAGTCCTGGGTTCAAATCCAGGCTCGGGATCTTTCTGTGTGGAGTTTGCATGTTCTCCCCGTGAATGCGTGGGTTCCCTCCGGGTACTCCGGCTTCCTCCCACTTCCAAAGACATGCACCTGGGGATAGGTTGATTGGCAACACTAAATTGGCCCTAGTGTGTGAATGTGAGTGTGAAAGTTGTCTGTCTATCTGTGTTGGCCCTGCGATGAGGTGGCGACTTGTCCAGGGTGTACCCCGCCTTCCGCCCGGTTGTAGCTGAGATAGGCGCCAGCGCCCCCCGTGACCCCGAAAGGGAATAAGCGGTAGAAAATGGATGGATTCTGGAAGATCCCTTATCTGCTTATTGTGTTACTAGTGTTGTAGTGAGATTATATGGTCGTACCTGTACAACCTGAAGGTCGGCCCTGCACCTTTCTTCAGCACCAGTCGATGGGTGGCATTGCCTATCTCTGCCCTTCGCAAGGGACCCTCTTCGAAACACGATCTTTCGAAATGATCGCTGCATAATTCACTGTACTTTGTGTGTGTGGTCCAATCCAACCGTGTTCGCTTGACCGCTTTGTTCCATAGTAAAGCTTCACCGTCATCTTTCGGGAATGTAAACAATGAAACACCGGCTGTGTTTGTGTTGCTAAAGGCGGCCGCAATACACCGCTTCCCACCTACAGCTTTCTTCTTTGACGTCTCCATTATTCATTCAACAAATTGCAAAAGATTCAGCAACACAGATGTCCATAATACTGTGGAATTATGCGATGAAAAGAGACGACTTATAGCTGGGAACGGTGCTGGAACAAAATGTCCTCTACAGTGCGTGACGTCACGCGCACGCGTCATCATACTGCGACGTTTCAGCAGGATATTTAAGCGCAAAATTAAAAATTGCAATTTAGTAAACTAAAAAGGCCGTATTGGCATGTGTTGCAATGTTAATATTTCATCATTGATATATAAACTATCAGACTGCGTGGTGGGTAGTAGTGGCTTTCAGTAGGCCTTTAAAGAGCTAAAACAATTATTTGGTAATTTCCGGCGGGCCAGATTGAAAAGCCTAACGGGCCGCATGTGGCCCCCGGGCCTTAATTTGCCCAGGTCTGGTCTAACTCGTTATGTTAGCGAGGTTTAAGGCCCGCAGCGTTTTAGCACCTGGGCTGCATCATTAGCAAGCTTCCAGCAGATATGGAATTCAAAAGCAAGAGCGGCGACAACGTGCCACGACAGCAGGTAGGGAGGCGCTCCAATTAAAGCCGCTCTCGGGGAATGAAGGAAACACAGGCCGCAGGTGTTTGCAGTAGTCGGAGTCAATGAGCACCAAGACGCTGAAAGCATTCCTTAGTCGTGTTTAAATGAGTTCTCACATTTCGCAGTTGACCTGACTGCAGACCAGCGTGCACGCACAGGTGAACGACTGCATCGCTCCTTGTTTACACTAAGCCGGCTTTCATTGATTGATTGAGAAGTTTATTGGCATCTTAAAGAACTGACTCCATGTAATGCAGGGTTTCCCACACACTTGTGGCGGCCCGGCACGTAAGAATTAGTAGCACTAAACAGGCACTGAGTGTCCATATGTCCATCATGTCCATCATGTGTAATGTTTAAATGTTTTTCTATTTTTTTGGACTACAATGTGAAATAATGTTTTATGTATGTATTCATAGATACATCTGTCATCTCTACCTTTTTTTTAAATTTATTTATTTATTTATTTATTTTATTTTTTATTTACACTACCATATTGTATATGCACCTTAGGAGGAGCTGCTCCAATTTCGTTGTTCTTTGAACCTGTTCATTGCAATAATGACAATAAAACTCTATTGGACCGCTCGCCTGTATCGGTTGGGGACATCTCTACGCTGCTGATCCGCTTGAGATGGTTTCCTGTGGACGGGACTCTCACTGCTGTCTTGGAGCCACTATGGATTGAACTTTCACAGTATCATGTTAGACCCGCTCGACATCCATTGCTTTCGGTCCCCTAGAGGGGGGGGGTTGCCCACATCTGAGGTCCTCTCCAAGGTTTCTCATAGTCAGCATTGTCACTGGCGTCCCACTGAATGTGAATTCTCCCTGCCCACTGGGTGTGAGTTTTCCTTGCCCTTTTGTGGGTTCTTCCGAGGATGTTGTAGTCGTAATGATTTGTGCAGTCCTTTGAGACATTTGTGATTTGGGGCTATATAAATAAACATTGATTGATGATTGATTGATCTATTCTATTCTATTCTATTCTAATTACGGCTGCCACAAATAAAAAAAATAAAACAAAAAAATAAAAATTTCCGGCTTTTGACTCGCTTGATTGCTCATAAAAGCATTTGGACTGTCTGTGAATGGAGCTTGTAGTTACATATTTTATAAATATGTAAATATTACATAAATATGTATATAAATATGTACATAAAGTGTTGTAATTATATTCCAACTCCACGTTCTTCTTGGTCATCGCCGACGCCGATGCTCCCTAACCCCCCCCCCCGCGCCCCTACCCACCCCCGCCGCCCAACCACACCACTACAAATAAATAAAATAAATAAATAATAAATGGGTTGTACTTGTGTAGCGCTTTTCTACTTTCAAAGTACTCAGACACTACTTCCACATTTACCCATTCACACACACATTCACACACTGATGGAGGGAGCTGCCATGCAAGGCGCTAACCAGCACCCATCAGGAGCAAGGGTGAAGTGTCTTGCTCAGGACACAACGGACGTGACGAGGTGGGGATTGAACCAGGGACCCTCGGGTTGCGCACGGCTACTCTCCCACTGCGCAATAGATGCCTGTCCTGTGGGAAACATTGCACACATTCATTAGTGAGGCGGCATAGCTCGGTTGGTAGAGTGGCCGTGCCAGCAACTTGAGGGTTCCAGGTTCGATTCCCGCCATCCTAGTTACTGCCGTTGTGTCCTTGGGCAAGACACTTTAGCCACCTGCTCCCAGTGCCACCCACACTGGTTTAATGTAACTTAGATATTGGGTGTCACTATGTAAAGCGCTTTGAGTCACTTGAGAAAAGCGCTATATAAATATAATTCACTTCACATTTATTTGTGGCGGCCCGCCACGAAAGAATTACGGCCGCCACAAATAAAATAAATAATAAAACCCCCCCCCCCAAAAAAAAAATATATATATATAAATTTTTTTTTCCAGCTTTTGACTCGCTTGATCGCTCATAAAAGCATTTGGACTTTAGAGCTTGTAGTTACATATTATATAAATATGTATATAAATATGTATATAAATATGTACATAAAGTGTTGTAATTATATTCCAACTCCGCGTTCTTCTTGGTCATCGCCGCCGCTGCTTCCCCCAACCCCTCCTCGACCACACCACCACAAATAGATGCCTGACCTGTGGGAAACACTGTAATGCTTTAAAAAGGCAAATGGATGGCACAAAAAAGCTAAAGATGTCCAATAACATCAGACTGTCGATACTATCGGCCGATAAATGCCTTAAAATGTAATAACGGAAATTATCGGTTTCAAAAAGTAAAATGTATGACTTTTTAAAACGCCGCTGTACGGGGTGGTACACGGACGTAAGGAGAAGTACAGAGCGCCGATAAACCTTAAAGGCACTGCCTTTGCGTGCTGGCCCAAACACATCATATCTACGGCTTTTCACACACACAAGTGAATGCAAGGCATACTTGGTCAACAGCCATACAGGGCACACTGAGGGTGGCCGTATAAACAACTTTAACACTATTACAAATATGTGCCACACTGTGAACCCACACCAAACAAGAATGACAAACACATTTCGGGAGAATATCCACACCGTAACACAAACACAACGGAACAAATACCCAGAACCCCTTGCAGCACTAACTCTTCCAGGACACTACAATATACACCCCACGCTCCCCCCTACGCCGCCCACCTCAACCTCCTGACATATGCAGTAAAATCCATCCATCCATTTCCTACCGCTTATTCCCTTTGGGGTCACGGGGGGCACTGGTGCCTATCTCAGCTACAATTGGGCGGAAGGCAAGTTGCCACCTCATCGCAGATATGCAGTAACATATTGTGTCATTTATATACCTATTATTTTGTCAACATTATTAAGGACAAGTGGTAGAAAATTAATTATATATCTACTTGTTCATTTAATGTTAATATCTGCTTGATTTCTCTTCCAACACTTCTGTTAAATGTAATAATCACTTATTCTTCTGTTGTTTGATACTTTACATGAGTTTTGGATGATACCACAAATTTGGGTATCGATCCGATACCAAGTAGTTACAGGATCATACATTGGTCATATTCAAAGTCCTCATGTGTCCAGGGACATATTTCAGTAAAATGGCTGATCAAACAAAACAGAAGTCATCGTCATGGACCCACTAGATGCAGAAGCCTTTGGTCTTCAGGCCAGGGTCTTTTAAAGATCCCAAAAACTTGTTTTAAAACCCGTGGAGACCTGGCATTCAAGGCTATATGCCACTAAGTAGGTATGGTATGTGCCACTAAGTAGGTATAGTATGCCACTAAGTAAGTATAGTATGTGCCACTAAGTAGGTATGGTATGTGCCACTAAGTAGGTATAGTATGTGCCACTAAGTAGGTATGGTATGTGCCACTAAGTAGGTATAGTATGCCACTAAGTAAGTATAGTATGTGCCAATAAGTAGGTATAGTATGCCACTAAGTAGGTATAGTATGTGCCAATAAGTAGGTATAGTATGCCACTAAGTAAGTATAGTATTGCCACTAAGTAGGTATAGTATGTGCCACTAAGTAGGTATAGTATGTGCCACTAAGTAGGTATAGTATGTGCCACTAAGTAGGTATAGTATGTGCCACTAAGTAGGTATAGTATGTGCCACTAAGTAGGTATAGTATGTGCCATTAAGTAGGTATAGTATGTGCCACTAAGTAAGTATAGTATGTGCCACTAAGTAGGTATAGTATGTGCCACTAAGTAGGTATGGTATTTGCCACTAAGTAGGTATGGTATGTGCCACTAAGTAGGTATAGTATGTGCCACTAAGTAGGTATAGTATGTGCCACTAAGTAGGTATAGTATGTGCCACTAAGTAGGTATAGTATGTGCCACTAAGTAGGTATAGTATGTGCCACTAAGTAGGTATAGTATGTGCCACTAAGTAGGTATAGCATGCCACAAAGTAGAAATAGCATGAGCCACTAAGTAGGTATAGTATGTGCCACTAAGTAGGTATAGTATGCCACTAAGTAGGTATAGTATGCCACTAAGTAGGTATTTTATGCCACTAAATAGGTATAGTATGCCGCTAAGTAGATATAGTATATGCTACTAAGTAGGTATAGTATGCCACTAAATAGGTATAGTATGCCGCTAAGTAGATATAGTATATGCTACTAAGTAGATATAGTATGCCACTAAGTGGGTATAGTATGCCACTAAGTAGGTATGGTATGTGCCACTAAGTAGATATAGTTTGTGCCACTAAGTAGTTATAGTATGTGCCACTAAGTAGGTATAGCATGTGCCACTAAGTAGGTATAGTATGGGCCACTAAGTAGGTATGGTATGTGCCACTAAGTAGGTATAGCATGTGCCACTAAGTAGGTATAGTATGGGCCACTAAGTAGGTGTAGTATGCCACTAAGTGGGTATAGTATGCCACTAAGTAGGTATGGTATGTGCCACTAAGTAGGTATAGCATGTGCCACTAAGTAGGTATAGTATGGGCCACTAAGTAGGTGTAGTATGCCACTAAGTAGGTATAGCATGCCACTAAGTAGGTATAGCATGCCACTAAGTAGAAATAGCATGAGCCACTAAGTAGCAATAGTTTGTGCCACTAAGTAAGTATAGTATGTGCCACTAAGTAGGTATAGTATGCCACTAAGTAGGTATAGTATGCCACTAAGTAGATATAGCATGCCACTAAGTAGCTGTAGTATGTACCACTAGGTAGGTATGGTATGTGCCACTAAGTAGGTATAGTATGTGCCACTAAGTAGGTATAGCATGTGCCACTAAGTAGGTATAGTATGTGCCACTAAGTAGGTATTGTATGTGCCACTAAGTAGGTATAGTATGTGCCACTAAGTAGGTATAGTATTTGCCACTAAGTAGGTATGGTATGTGCCACTAAGTAGGTATGGTATGTGCCACTAAGTAGGTATAGTATGCCACTAAGTAAGTATAGTATGTGCCACTAAGTAGGTATGGTATGTGCCACTAAGTAGGTATAGTATGTGCCACTAAGTAGGTATGGTATGTGCCACTAAGTAGGTATAGTATGCCACTAAGTAAGTATAGTATGTGCCACTAAGTAGGTATGGTATGTGCCACTAAGTAGGTATAGTATGCCACTAAGTAAGTATAGTATGTGCCAATAAGTAGGTATAGTATGCCACTAAGTAGGTATAGTATGTGCCAATAAGTAGGTATAGTATGCCACTAAGTAAGTATAGTATTGCCACTAAGTAGGTATAGTATGTGCCACTAAGTAGGTATAGTATGTGCCACTAAGTAGGTATAGTATGTGCCACTAAGTAGGTATAGTATGTGCCACTAAGTAGGTATAGTATGTGCCACTAAGTAGGTATAGTATGTGCCATTAAGTAGGTATAGTATGTGCCACTAAGTAAGTATAGTATGTGCCACTAAGTAGGTATAGTATGTGCCACTAAGTAGGTATGGTATTTGCCACTAAGTAGGTATGGTATGTGCCACTAAGTAGGTATAGTATGTGCCACTAAGTAGGTATAGTATGTGCCACTAAGTAGGTATAGTATGTGCCACTAAGTAGGTATAGTATGTGCCACTAAGTAGGTATAGTATGTGCCACTAAGTAGGTATAGTATGTGCCACTAAGTAGGTATAGCATGCCACAAAGTAGAAATAGCATGAGCCACTAAGTAGGTATAGTATGTGCCACTAAGTAGGTATAGTATGCCACTAAGTAGGTATAGTATGCCACTAAGTAGGTATTTTATGCCACTAAATAGGTATAGTATGCCGCTAAGTAGATATAGTATATGCTACTAAGTAGGTATAGTATGCCACTAAATAGGTATAGTATGCCGCTAAGTAGATATAGTATATGCTACTAAGTAGATATAGTATGCCACTAAGTGGGTATAGTATGCCACTAAGTAGGTATGGTATGTGCCACTAAGTAGATATAGTTTGTGCCACTAAGTAGTTATAGTATGTGCCACTAAGTAGGTATAGCATGTGCCACTAAGTAGGTATAGTATGGGCCACTAAGTAGGTATGGTATGTGCCACTAAGTAGGTATAGCATGTGCCACTAAGTAGGTATAGTATGGGCCACTAAGTAGGTGTAGTATGCCACTAAGTGGGTATAGTATGCCACTAAGTAGGTATGGTATGTGCCACTAAGTAGGTATAGCATGTGCCACTAAGTAGGTATAGTATGGGCCACTAAGTAGGTGTAGTATGCCACTAAGTAGGTATAGCATGCCACTAAGTAGGTATAGCATGCCACTAAGTAGAAATAGCATGAGCCACTAAGTAGCAATAGTTTGTGCCACTAAGTAAGTATAGTATGTGCCACTAAGTAGGTATAGTATGCCACTAAGTAGGTATAGTATGCCACTAAGTAGATATAGCATGCCACTAAGTAGCTGTAGTATGTACCACTAGGTAGGTATGGTATGTGCCACTAAGTAGGTATAGTATGTGCCACTAAGTAGGTATAGCATGTGCCACTAAGTAGGTATAGTATGTGCCACTAAGTAGGTATAGTATGTGCCACTAAGTAGGTATAGTATGAGCCACTAAGTAGGTATAGTATGCCACTAAGTAGGTATTGTATGCCACTAAGTAGGTGCAGTATGCCACTAAGTAGGTATAGTATGCCACTAAGTAGGTATAGTATGTGCCACTAAGTAGGTATAGTATGTGCCACTAAGTAGGTATAGTATGTGCCACTAAGTAGGTATTGTATGCCACTAAGTAGGTATGGTATGTGCCACTAAGTAGGTATAGTATGTGCCACTAAGTAGGTATAGTATGTGCCACTAAGTAGGTATTGTATGCCACTAAGTAGGTATAGTATGTGCCACTAAGTAGGTATAGTATGCCACTAAGTATAGTATGTGCCACTAAGTAGGTATAGTATGCCACTAAGTAGGTATAGTGTGCACGCACGCACACACACACACACACACACACACACGCACACACAAAGCATATAGGATAGTTTTCTTATGTTTGATTCTTATGTCCGGGTCGGCGCTCTTATTTTGTGTTCCCGCTTCCTGTTTGGCGGCGACATCACCCGGGTTTTCTGAGGGCTGTGGTTCACCTGCCTGTGATTCGCGACAATGGTCCTCACCTGCCGCCAACAACTAATCAGAGGGCTTCTTATTCCGAGCTCACCCTGCCAGTCCTGGCGGGATCGATGTTGTTCACGCTACGCTCGTGTTATAGCACTTGTTTTTTTAATGTGGCGCTAAGAGCTACGAGTTTGTTCTTTCTCTGCGCGTGCTTTTCCCCCAGGAGCACAATGTTTTGTGTTTCGCTTGATTGGATTAAATCTGCATTTTACCTGCACGCCGCTCCCTGCCGCGTCCTGGGGAACACAATCTTCGCAGACATGCGACCGGAACGCACCACCCACTCTTGATTTTTAATGCTATTCGATAGTTGTATCTAACCTACTTACAGTTTACAACCTTGTCAAATGAGGTGAAACCATCAAAAGATTATTTATTAAACACATAAACCATAGGCTTAGGTCAGACTTATTAGAAGAAACAAAATACTAATCAAATATAGTGCGTAAGTCGGGACGAACAATAAATGTACATACAATTATGTTATGATAGTACAAATAAATGTAATAATACATGCACTATATTGCCAACAGTGTTTGGCCACCTGCCTTGACTCACATATGAACTTAAAGTGCCATCCCATTCCTAACCCACAGGGTGCAATATGATGCTTTTGCAGCTATTACAGCTTCAACTCTTTTGGGAAGGCTGTCCACAAGGTTGCGGAGTGTGATTATAGGAATTATCCACCATTCTTCCAAAAGCACATTGGTGAGGTCACACACTGATGTTGGTTGAGAACGCCTGGCTCTCAGTCTCTGTCTCCAAATGTGTTCTATCAGGTTCCGGTCAGGACTCTGTGCAGGCCAATCAAGTTCATCCACACCAAAATCTGTCATCTATGTCTTCATGGACCTTGCTTTGTGCACTGGGGCACAATCAGGTTGGAACTGTTCCCACTAGGTTGGGAGCATGGAATTGTCCAAAATGTTTTGGTATCCTGAAGCATTCAAAGTTCCTTTCACAAGAGCTAAAGGGCCAAGGTCAACTTCTCAAAAACAACCCCACACCATAATTCCTCCTCCACTAAATTTTACACACTGCACAATGCAGAACGAAATGTACTGTTGTCCTGGCAACCTCCAAACCCAGACTCGTCCATCAGATTGCCCGATGGAAAAGCCTGGTTCATCACTCCAGAGAATATATATATATATATATATATATATATATATATATATATATATATATATATATATATATATATATACATATATATATACACATACAAATATGAAAAAATACATATATATATATATATAAATAAATCAATACATATATATATACTGTGTAAATATATATATATATATATATATATAATATATATATATATATATATATATATACACACACACATCTTCCACATACATAAACAATATATACATATATATATATATATATACACACATACATAAATTATATATATACCATATATATACACACCGTATATATATATATATATATATACACACACACAAACACACATCTTCCACATACATAAACAATGTGTGCATATATATATATATATATATATATATATATATATATATATACATACACACACACACATCTTCCACATACATAAACAGTGTATACATACATTTTCCACATACATAAACATCCATCCATCCATCCATTTTCTACCGCTTATTCCCTTTTGGGGTCGCGGGGGGCGCTGGCGCCTATCTCAGCTACAGTTGGGCGGAAGGCGGGGTACACCCTGGACAAGTCGCCACCTCATCGCAGGGCCAACACAGATAGACAGACAACATTAACACTCACATTCACACACTAGGGCCAATTTGGTGTTGCCAATCAACTTATCCCCAGGTGCATGTCTTTGGAAGTGGGAGGAAGCCGGAGTACCCGGAGGGAACCCACGCATTCACGGGGAGAACATGCAAACTCCACACAGAAAGATCCCGAGCCTGGATTTGAACCCAGGACTGCAGGACCTTCGTATTGTGAGGCAGACGCACTAACCCCTCTGCCACCGTGAAGCCTCACATACATAAACAGTGCATATATATATATATATATATATATATATATATATATATATATATATATATATATATATATACACATACAGACGGTTTATAAATGTGGAAGATATATACACGCATTGTTTATATATGTGGAAGATGTATATGTCTGAGTTTAACAGCTAGCCCAATTTTGTACTGGGCTGTCTTGGTAAAAAAGTCCAGTGTAAAATGTTTATAAAGACAAATAAACAGAAGCGGAAGTGTTGATTTTGCAGATATCAAAGCAGGTGGGAGAGTATGAGACGAAAAAGACGGGTTTAGGCTCTGGACAAGAGGTCGGCAGCAGGGTACTAAGGGAGGTGCAAGCACACACAAGTGAAGGCATTATTGCAAAGCTGACTGTATCGTACTAAGACTGAGTGAAACAAAAAAAAAAGTCTCTGTTGCTATAAAGAAAGGCTCAAACTAAAGAGCAGCACAAATGACACTTTCAATAAAATGTCAACAACAAAACACACCTGAAAAGAGACGGAAAAGACACTTGTCCATCTCCTTCCCGACTGACAAAAACAGAAAAGCTTGCTGATCGACCAGAAAATAATAGGAAACAAACTGTTTTCCTTCATCACAAACAAGCAAAACACGCTGAGTTCTTCCTAAAGAACATACACTATATTGCCAAAAGTATTTGGCCACCTGCCTCGACTCACTTATCAACTTGAAATGCCATCCCATTCCTAACCCATAGGGTTCACCTTTTGCAGCTATTGCAGCTTCCACTCGTCTAGGAAGGCTGTCCACAAGGTTGCAGAGTGTGTGGAATTTCCGACCATTCTTCCAAAAGTGCATTAGTGATGTCACACACTGATGTTGGCTGAGAAGGCCTGGCTCTCAGTCTCCGTTCTAGTTCATCCCAAACGTGTTTTATCAGGTTCAGGTCAGGACTCTGTGCAGGCCAGTCAAGTTCATTTGCACCAGACTCTGTCATCCATGTCTTTATGGACCTTGCTTTGTGCACTGGTACACAGTCATGTTGGAAGAGGAAGGGGCCCGCTCCATACTGTTCCCACAAGGTTGGGAGCATGGAATAATAGTCCAACATGTTTTGATATCCTGGGGCATTCAGAGTTCCTTTCACTTGAACTAAGGGCCCAAGCCCAACTACTGAAAAACAACCACACCCCATAATTCCTCCTCCACCAAATTTCCCACTTGGCACAATGCAGTCCGAAATGTAGCGTTCTCCTGGCAAGCTCCAAACCTAGACTTGTCCATCTGATTACCAGATGGAAAATTGTGATTCATCACTCCAGAGAAGGGGCGGGTTAATTGGAAAGTTACATAAAATTTGGAGCTCTGTAGCAACTTCAGCATCCACTGACCCCTCTCTGTCAGTTTACGTGGCCTACCACTTTGTGGCTGAGTTGCCGTTGTTCCCAAACTCTTCCATTTTCCTCTAATAAAGCCACCAGTTGACTTTGGAAAATTTAGGAGTGAGGAAACTTCACGACTGGATTTGTTGCACAGGTGGCTTCATATGACAGTTTGTCTAAGTAAGACCTGTGCAAATTAAGGCCTGCGGGCCACATGCGGCCCGTTAAGATTTTTAATCAGGCCCGCCGGACATTCCCAAATACAGATTTTATATCTTTAAGATCGAAACTGTAGCTGCTGGTATTATGTGCAGTGATGTTTTCAAATTACCGGAAGTCTTGATCTAAAAGTATTTCAATGGGTGGAATCTGCGTTTTTGCATGATATACCAGTTACTAGGGTAATCTAATTAGTTACTAGGGTGATCTAATTAGTTACTATGGTAATCTAAGTCACAGCAGCTCCGACCAGGCACCAAACAGCGTGGTTGGGGTGCGTTTCCACAGAGTGTTTCCAGAGTGGCCAGCCTGAAATGCGGATGACAGGAACAGACATATATATATATACTATACAACAAAGTTCTAGAGCTTAGTGATACATCAGATTTTAGGTGTTTTTTCCCCTTTGCGTTCATATTAGGCAGTTTGTTGCATTTTTGTTGTGCTTCGCTTGATTGTAAAATATGTGGATGGAGAGGGTGTGTGACGTTCATATGTTGTCAATATTCAGTGTTTTATTGCTCATAGTTAATATTGTACGGACCCCGTTTCCATATGAGTTGGGAAATTGTGTTAGATGTAAATATAAACGGAATACAATGATTTGCAAATCCTTTTCAACCCATATTCAGTTGAATGCACTACAAAGACAAGATATTTGATGTTCAAACTCAAACTTATTTTTTTTTTGCAAATAATAATTAACTTAGAATTTCATGGCTGCAACATGTGCCAAAGTAGTTGGGAAAGGGCATGTTCACCACTGTGTTACATCACCTTTTCTTTTAACAACACTCAATAAACGTTTGGGAACTGAGGAAACTAATTGTTGAAGCTTTGAAAGTGGAATTCTTTCCCATTCTTGTTTTATGTAGAGCTTCAGTCGTTCAACAGTCCAGGGTCTCCGCTGTCGGATTTTACGCTTCATAATGCACCACACATTTTCCATGGGAGACAGGTCTGGACTGCAGGCGGGCCAGGAAAGTACCCGTACTCTTTTTTTACAAAGCCACGCTGTTGTAACGTGCTGAATGTGGCTTGGCATTGTCTTGCTGAAATAAGCAGGGGCGTCCATGAAAAAGACGGCGCTAAGATGGCAGCATATGTTGTTCCAAAACCTGCATGTACCTTTCAGCATTAATGGTGCCTTCACAGATGTGTAAGTTACTCATGCCTTGGGCATTAATGCACCCCCATACTATCACAGATGCTGGCTTTTGAACTTTGCGTCGATAACAGTCTGGATGGTTCGCTTCCCCTTTGGTCCGGATGACACGATGTCGAATATTTTCAAAAACAATTTGGAATGTGGACTCGTCAGACCACAGGACACTTTTCCACTTTGCATCAGTCCATCTTAGATGATCTCGGGCCCAGAGAAGCCGGCGCCGTTTCTGGATGTTGTTGATAAATGGTTTTGGCTTTGCATAGTAGAGATTTAAATTGCACTTACAACTGTAGCGACAAACTGTATTTAGTGACAGTGGTTTTCTGAAGTGTTCCTGAGCCCATGTGGCGATATCCTTTAGAGATTGATGTCGGGTTTTGATACAGTGCCGTCTGAGGGACCAAAGGTCACGGTCATTCAATGTACGGGCATGCCGCTTACGTGCAGTGATTTCTCCAGATTCTCTGAACCTTTTGATGATATGGACGGTAGATGTTGAAATCCCTAAATTTCTTGCAATTGCACTTCTTTGTAGCATATTCAACTGAATATGGGTTAAAAGGATTTGCAAATCATTGTATTCCGTTTGTATTGTATTCCGTTTCTCCTCTCTGAGCTGCTACCTTACCGTGGTAGAGGAGTTTGCGTGTCCCAATGATCCTAGGAGCTATGTTGTCTGGGGGCTTTCATGCCCCTGGTAGGGTCTCCCAAGACAAACTGGTCCTAGGTGAGTGATCAGACAAAGAGCAGCTCAAAGACTTCTATGGAATTACAACAAAATGAACTCAGATTTCCCTCGCCCGGAAGCGGGTCACCGGGGCCCCGCTCTGGAGCCAGGCCCGGAGTTGGGGCACGATGGCGAGCGCCTGGTGGCCCCCCCATGGGGCCCGGCCAGGCACAGCCCGAAGAGGCAACGTGGGTCATCCCTCCAATGGGCTCACCACTCATAGGAGGGGCCATAGAGGTCGGGTGCAATGTGAGCTGGGCGGAAGCCGAAGGCAGTGCACTTGGCGGTCCGATCCTCGGCTACAGAAGCTAGCTCTTGGGACGTGGAACGTCACCTCACTGGGGGGGAAGGAGCCTGAGTTAGTCCGCGAGGTAGAAAAGTTCCGGCTGGATATAGTCGGACACACCTCGACGCACAGCAAGGGCTCTGGAACCAGTTCTCTCGAGAGGGACTGGACCCTCTTCCACTCTGGCGTTGCCGGCAGTGAGAGGCGACGGGCTGGGGTGGCAATTCTCGTTGCCCCCCGGCTCAAAGCCTGCACGTTTGAGTTCAACCCAGTGGATGAAAGGGTAGCTTCCCTTCGCCTTCGGGTGGGGGGACGGGTCCTGACTGTTGTTTGTGCTTACGCACCAAACAACAGTTCAGAGTACCCACCCTTTTTGGGTACACTCGAGGGAGTACTGGAAAGTGCTCCCCCGGGTGATTCCCTTGTCCTACTGGGGGACTTCAACGCTCAAGTTGGCAACGACAGTGAAACCTGGAGAGGCGTGATTGGGAAGAATGGTCGCCCGGATCTAAACCCGAGTGGTGTTTTGTTATTGGACTTTTGTGCTCGTCACGGATTGTCCATAACAAACACCATGTTCAAACATAAGGGTGTCCATATGTGCACTTGGCACCAGGACACCCTAGGCCGCAGTTCCATGATCGACTTTGTAGTTGTGTCATCGGATTTGCGGCCTCATGTTCTGGACACTCGGGTGAAGAGAGGGGCGGAGCTTTCTACCGATCACCACCTGGTGGTGAGTTGGCTGCGATGGTGGGGGAGGATGCCGGACAGACCTGGCAGGCCCAAGCGCATTGTGAGGGTCTGCTGGGAACGTCTGGCAGAGTCTCCTGTCAGAGAGAGTTTCAATTCACACCTCCAGGAGAACTTTGAACATGTCACGAGGGAGGTGCGGGACATTGAGTCCGAGTGGACCATGTTCCGAACCTCTATTGTCGAGGCGGCTGATTGGAGCTGTGGCCGCAAGGTTGTTGGTGCCTGTCGTGGTGGTAATCCCAGAACCCGTTGGTGGACACCAGCAGTGAGGGATGCCGTCAAGCTGAAGAAGGAGTCCTATCGGGTTCTTTTGGCTCATAGGACTCCGGAGGTAGTGGACGGGTACCGACGGGCCAAGCGGTGTGCAGCTTTAGCGGTCGCGGAGGCAAAAACTCGGACATGGGAAGAGTTCGGGGAAGACATGGAAAACGACTTCCGGACGGCTTCGAAGCAAATCTGGACCACCATACGCCGCCTCAGGAAGGGGAAGCAGTGCACTATCAACACCGTGTATGGTGCGGATGGTTTTCTGCTGACTTCGACTGCGGATGTTGTGGATCGGTGGAGGGAATACTTCGAAGACCTCCTCAATCCCACCAACACGTCTTCCTTTGAGGAAGCAGTGCCTGGGGAATCTGTGGTGGACTCTCCTATTTCTGGGGCTGAGGTCGCTGAGGTAGTTAAAAAGCTCCTCGGCGGAAAAGCCCCGGGGGTGGATGAGACCCGCCCGGAGTTCCTTAAGGCTCTGGATGCTGTGGGGCTGTCTTGGTTGACAAGACTCTGCAGCATCGCGTGGACATCGGGGGCGGTACCTCTGGATTGGCAGACCGGGGTGGTGGCCCCTCTCTTTAAGAAGGGGGACCGGAGGGTGTGTTCCAACTATCGTGGGATCACACTCCTCAGCCTTCCCGGTAAGGTTTATTCAGGTGTACTGGAGAGGAGGCTTCGCCGGATAGTCGAACCTCGGATTCAGGAGGAACAGTGTGGTTTTCGTCCTGGTCGTGGAACTGTGGACCAGCTCTATACTCTCGGCAGGGTTCTTGAGGGTGCATGGGAGTTTGCCCAACCAGTCTACATGTGCTTTGTGGACTTGGAGAAGGCATTCGACCGTGTCCCTCGGGAAGTCCTGTGGGGAGTGCTCAGAGAGTATGGGGTACCGGACTGTCTTATTGTGGCAGTCCGCTCCCTGTATGATCAGTGCCAGAGCTTGGTCCGCATTGCTGGCAGTAAGTCGGACACGTTTCCAGTGAGGGTTGGACTCCGCCAAGGCTGTCCTTTGTCACCGATTCTGTTCATAACTTTTATGGACAGAATTTCTAGTCGCAGCCAAGGCGTTGAGGGGATCCGGTTTGGTGGCCACGGGATTAGGTCTCTGCTTTTTGCAGATGATGTGGTCCCGATGGCTTCATCTGGCCAGGATCTTCAGCTCTCGCTGGATCGGTTCGCAGCCGAGTGTGAAGCGACCGGAATGAGAATCAGCACCTCCAAGTCCGAGTCCATGGTTCTCGCCCGGAAAAGGGTGGAGTGCCATCTCCGGGTTGGGGAGGAGACCCTGCCCCAAGTGGAGGAGTTCAAGTACCTAGGAGTCTTGTTCACGAGTGGGGGAAGAGTGGATCGTGAGATCGACAGGCGGATCGGTGCGGCGTCTTCAGTAATGCGGACGTTGTATCGATCCGTTGTGGTGAAGAAGGAGCTGAGCCGGAAGGCAAAGCTCTCAATTTACCGGTCGATCTACGTTCCCATCCTCACCTATGGTCATGAGCTTTGGGTCATGACCGAAAGGATAAGATCACGGGTACAAGCAGCCGAAATGAGTTTCCTCCGCCGTGTGGCGGGGCTCTCCCTTAGAGATAGGGTGAGAAGCTCTGCCATCCGGGAGGAACTCAACGTAAAGCCGCTGCTCCTCCACATCGAGAGGAGCCAGATGAGGTGGTTCGGGCATCTGGTCAGGATGCCACCCGAACGCCTCCCTAGGGAGGTGTTTAGGGCACGTCCAGCTGGTAGGAGGCCACGGGGAAGACCCAGGACACGTTGGGAAGACTATGTCTCCCGGCTGGCCTGGGAACACCTCGGGATCCCCCGGGAAGAGCTAGACGAAGTGGCTGGAGAGAGGGAAGTCTGGGCTTCCCTGCTTAGGCTGCTGCCCCCGCGACCCGACCTCGGATAAGCGGAAGATGATGCATGGACGGATGGATGTATTCCGTTTATATTTACATCTAACACAATTTCCCAACTCATATGGAAACGGGGTTTGTACCTTCAAGGTACTCAAAGCGCTTTGACACTATTTCCACATTCACACGCCAACCATGACCCATTGATTGATTGATTGATTGATTGATTGAGACTTTTATCATTAGATTGCACAGTACAGTACATATTCCGTACAATTCACCACTAAATGGTAACACCCGAATACGTTTTTCGACTTGTTTAAGTCGGGGTCCACGTTAATCAATTCATGTTAATCCATCCATCAGGAGCAAGGGTGAAGTGTCTTGCTCAAGGACACAAGGGACGTGACTCGGTTGGTAGAAGCTGGGGATCGAACCAGGAAACCTCAGTTTGCTGGCACGCCCACTCTCCCAACCGCGCCACACGGTCCCCCAGACTACATCCGCATGACTCACATTCTGTCCTTGAATACCCACCGTGCTGGTGCTATGACCAGGACAATTGTCCCTGAAAGTCAAAGGTCGTGGCCGATAAAGAGCGGAGAACTAAAACCCGACTACGTCCACCGGGTCGATAAAGGTTCCGAGGCATAAAAGGAGATGATTTACAGCGCTGAAAGGTTATTACGTTCATTACTGTTCATTCTCTGATCGTTTTAGCTCCCCGGGCCCATTAGCAGATTATACGATTCCAGATCCGACTGAACATGAGGAAAAGACATTTATTAAAGGCTTAGCGTTGAGATTTCCTGAGCTCGGGGCCACAAACAGTTTAAAGTTCCACCGCTTTACAAAAAGTGGCGGCTGTCACCTCCAGGGGGTGAAGGTTGGGGTCTGGCCTTGACTGACAGGGATAATCCTGGCGTTCAACCACTAATGGCCACCTGCAGCACCGTTGACTGATCCCGTTTTGGCCCGGGCTAATTTATGCGTGCCACGGCGGCAAAGCTTAGAGACAATCCCGCTTGTCAATGGTGTGATGGACGACTCGCCTCACTCGCTCCCCTCCCTCTGCGTGACGTCTCATATGTTTACATATCTTTGACGGCACCCGTGTTGGAACGCAGACGTCTGCCCGTCGACCTCCGCCTAGGCGCCGATCTACATTTCTGCCAGTCTGTGTATTAGTGTTGTCCCGATACCAATATTTGAGTACTTTTCCGTACTTTTTGGTACTTTTCTACAAACCCCGTTTCCATATGTGTTGGGAAATTGTGTTAGATGTAAATATAAACGGAATACAATGATTTGCAAATCATTTTCAACCCATATTCAGTTGAATGCACTACAAAGACAAGATATTTGATGTTCAAACTCATAAACTTTTTTTGTTGTTGCAAATAATCATTAACTTTAGAATTTGATGCCAACAACACGTGACAAAGAAGTTGGGAAATGTGGCAATAAATACTGATATAGTTGAGGAATGCTCATCAAACACTTATTTGCATACTTGCCAACCCTCCCGGATTTTTCCGGGAGACTCCCGAAATTTAGCGCCTCCCCCGAAAACCTCCCAGGACAAATTTTCTCCCCAAAATCTCCCAAAATTCAGGCGGAGCTGGAGGCCACGCCCCCTTCAGCTCCATGGGACCTGACTCAGCAATGTTGTGACCCTCTTAAACAGGACAATACTGCCATCTACTGTACATAGAATAGAATAGAATAGAATAGAATGTACTTTAGTGATCCCTGTACTTTATTGATTGGTTACTCAAATAGTGAAAGGTAAGTGTTGTTGTTTTTTTAGTAACCAGCAAGCACAGTACAGTTAGTAGAACCATTGTGTTTTTATTACTGTGTATTTGATACTTGCCGTCTAAAATTCAACTATTTTGTTTATTTATATATATAATAAAATAAATATATATAGCTACAATGCACTGAAAGTCAAGTATTTCATACATATATATACAAATGTGAAATATATATGAAATACTCAAGTTGGTGAATTATACGCCTCCCCTCGGAGGTCTCAAGGTTGCCAAGTATGCTTATTTGGGCGTGCAGGCTAATTGGGAACAGGTGGGTGCCACGATTGAACATGTCCACAAAAAATCTACCTGTCAACACTGAATATTGCATTTTTTTTAATTTTTCACAGTTTATGAACTTATATTCATATTTTGTTGAAGTACAAACCCCGTCTCCATATGAGTTGGGAAATATTGTTAGATGTAAATATAAACGGAATACAATGATTTGCAAATCATTTTGGGGCGGTTTAGCTCGGTTGGTAGAGTGGCCGTGCCAGCAACTTGAGGGTTGCAGGTTCGATTCCCACTTCCGCCATCCTAGTCACTGCCGTTGTGTCCTTGGGCAAGACACTTTACCCACCTGCTCCCAGTGCCACCCACACTGGTTTGAATGTAACTTAGATATTGGGTTTCACTATGTGAAGCGCTTTGAGTCACTAGAGAAAAAGCGCTATATAAATATAATTCACTTCACTACATTTTCAACCCATATTCAGTTGAATATGCTAAAAAGACAACATATTTGATGTTCAAACTCATAAAAAAATTTTTTTGCAAATAATCATTAACTTTAGAATTTGGGAACGGTGGCAATAAAAACTGATAAAGTTGAAGAATGCTCATCAAACACTTATTTGGAACATCCCACAAGCTAATTGGGAACAGGTGGGTGCCATGATTGGGTATAAAAACAGCTTCCCAAAAAATGCTCAGTCTTTCACAAGAAAGGATGGGGCGAGGTACACCCCTTTGTCCACAACTGCGTGAGCAAATAGTCAAACAGTTTAAGAACAACGTTTCTCAAAGTGCAATTGCAAGAAATTTAGGGATTTCAACATCTATGGTCCATAATATCATCAAAAGGTTCAGAGAATCTGGAGAAATCACTCCACGTAAGCGGCATGGCCGGAAACCAACATTGAATGACCGTGACCTTCCATCCCTCAGACGGCACTGTATCAAAAACCCACATCAATCTCTAAAGGATATCACCACATGGTCCCAGGAACACTTCAGAAAACCACTGTCACTAAATACAGTTTGTCGCTACAGTGCTGTCATGATCCATTACCCGGGTCATGGCATGATTTATGATTGGTAGTTTTTCTGTGTTAGTCTGTTTCCTGGTTGCACCCTCTTTCCTTGTTTACTGTCAGTTTCCATGGGCACCGATTCTCCTCATCCGTCTTAGTTTTGCAGTTAGTGTTCCTACCTGGTGTTTTGGGTTAATCACCTCCCTTTATAGTTTCCTGGCACCCAGCAATAGTTGCTAGTTCAGTGTTTGCTATATGCAACAGTTATGTTCCTCCTGTCTTTCTCTCCTCGCATCTAGTGTTCTTTGTTCAGTCTAGCCTTCCTCGTTTTTTCACCACATTTTGGTTTTGTTTAGCTTCACGCTGGTTAGCGTCCTCAGTTTGTATTCTTTGATATTGCTTTAAATACATTAAAAGTACTTCATCTTATCTCCACAATGCTCCTGCGTGCTTCCTGCGTCGCTAAGGAACAACAATCGCAGCCATGCGCCTATGAAGATGCAACAAGTGCGTCCTTATCCCCCCCACCATGCCTCCCTGCAGGACAAGCCCCCAAAGTCTTATACTGTATATGTGTGAATGTGTGTGCTATAAGTAGGAGTAGAGGGCCCGGACATACCCCCCAAATAAAGAAAGGAAGCACGCGGTCTGGACTTTTAGAATGTAGTTTGGATCTGTAACTGGAATACAGCCCAAAACACGTGTCTCCTCATTGAGCCAAATTGAAAGCTGTCTCTGCATGATACCTTGCTTCTCGTCTGTTTAATAGATGTCGTCAGTGTTTGAACATGACATCATTTACTTTCAATATCTGATTGATTTCTAGAAGCATTTAAGTCTCACCTTAAAACTCATTTGTATACTCTAGCCTTTAAATAGACTCCCTTTTTAGACCAGTTGATCTGCCGTTTCTTTTCTTTTTCTTCTATGTCCCACTCTCCCTTGTGGAGGGGGTCCGGTCCGATCCGGTGGCCATGTACTGCTTGCCTGTGTATCGGCTGGGGACATCTCTGCGATGCTGATCCGCCTCCGCTTGGGATGGTTTCCTGCTGGCTCCGCTGTGAACGGGACTCTCGCTGCTGTGTTGGATCCGCTTTGGACTGGACTCTCGCGACTGTGTTGGATCCATTGTGGATTGAACTTTCACAGTATCATGTTAGACCCGCTCGACATCCATTGCTTTCCTCCTCTCTAAGGTTCTCATAGTCATCATTGTCACCGATGTCCCACTGGGTGTGAGTTTTCCTTGCCCTTATGTGGGCCTACCGAGGATGTCGTGGTGGTTTGTGCAGCCCTTTGAGACACTAGTGATTTAGGGCTATATAAGTAAACATTGATTGATTGATATTTTAATATGTTCTGTCGACACTTCTATTAAAATGTAATAATCCCTTATTCTTCTGTTGTTTTGATACTTTACATTAGTTTTGGATGATATCACAAATGTTGGTATCACGCCGATACCAAGTAGTTACAGGATAAGTCCTCATGTGTCCAGGGACATATTTCCTGAGTTTATAAAAATAATATAACTTTAAAAAAATGAAAGAAGATTGATGCAATTATACTAGTATCGATTAGATACACTATTGTACATGGTATTATTACAGTGGATGTTATAAGTCGATCTACCAATGGAGTTTATTTATTTTTGTGTTTATTTTTTTAATAAACATGTTTATTAAATCAACATAAAAACCACAAGATACACTTACAATTATTGCACCAACCCAAAATTCCGCAAAGTCTGGTTTCTAAAGGATGGAATAATCACAAAGCCTCCTTTAGAAACCAGACTTTGCGGAATTCTACAGAACTCAGCAAGCACATTTGGAACCTCAAAGACAATAATGTTGAATATTCAATAACATGGCAAATTCTTGCATCAAGCACACCTTACAACAGTGGAAATAAAAGATGCAACCTATGCTTAAAAGAGAAACTGTTTATTATATATCATCCAGATCTATCATCCCTCAACAAGCGCAGTGAAATCATTTCAACATGCCGCTGCAGACGGAAACACCTCCTAGGTAACACATGAGCCAATCACCACACCCTACGCCTGCCTGTACCCACCCACTCTGTGCCCTATATAAACCATTGTATGTGAATGCTTCCATTAAATCTCCTGATGATTGAGGGAACCCCTCATGAAACAGTTTTGTAGAGATGAAGTAGTCTTGTGGTTTTTCCCACACCTACATATTGCGCTTTACCACGGTATCGAGCACTATTCTCTGGATAATCCAATCAGGATGGATGGATGGATGGATGGATGGATGGATGCATACATGCATGCATACATACATACATACATACAGTACATACATCTCAATACAGTCTGCAAGGAATACAGTTTGCTGCTGGTCCACTAATAGTACTAACCCTTTAATTGTACTAATTTTCATTAATTACTAGTTTCTACGTAACTGTTTTATATTGTTTCAGTTAATTTTTTGTTCAAGAAAATGTTTTTATTGATTTATTTTAAATACTAATGGCCTTTGTTTATATTGTAGCGTCCCGGAAGAGTTGGTGCTGCAGGGAATTCTGGGAATTTGTTGTGCTGTGGTGTAAATATTCTTCCAAAATGTGTTTGTCGTCGTTTAGTCTGGTTTCACTTAGAGATGTCCGATAATATCGCCAGTCCGATATTATTGACCGATAAATGCTTTAAAATGTAATATCGTAAATTAACGGTATCGGTTTCAAAAAGTAAAACTTATGACTTTTTAAAACGCCGCTGTACGGAATGGTACATGGACTTAAGGGGAAGTAAAGAGCGCCGATAAACCTTAAATGTACTGCCTTTGCGTGCCAGCCCATTCACATAATATCTACGGCTTTTCACACACACGAGTGAATGCAAGGCATACTTGGTTAACAGCCATACAGGTCACACTGAGGGTGGCCGTATGAACAACTTTAACACTGTTACAAATGTGCGCCACACTGTGAACCCACACCAAACAAGAATGACAAAGACATTGCGGGAGAACATCCGCACCGTAACACAACATAAACACAACAGGACAAATACCCAGAGTCTATTGCAGCACTAACTCTTCCGGGACGCTACAATATACACTCCACACTAAACCTTACCCCAACCTTCTCATGCTCTCTCAGGGAGAGCATATCCCAAATTCCAAGCTGCTGTTTTGAGGGCCTTAAAAGATAATAATGCACTTTGTGACTTCAATAATAAATATGGCAATGCCATGTTGGCATTTTTTTCCATAATTTGAGTTGATTTATTTTAGAAAACCTTGTTACATTGTTTAATGCATCCAGCAGGGCATCACAACAAAATTAGGCATAATAATGTGTTCATTCCACGACTATGTATCGGTGAATATCGTGATTTGTAATTAAGAGTTGGACAATATCGGGATATCGGATATTGGCAAAAAAGCAATAATCAGACATCTTTAGTTTCACTATATGACAGTGTCGGCGTTGTTCATACTGCTAACATTAGTGCAGGGGTCACCAACGCGGTGCCCGCGGGCACCCGATCGCCCGTAAGGACCAGATGAGTCGCCCGCTGGCCTGTTCTAAAAATAGCTCAAATAGCAGCTGTGGAGAGAAGGAGCCGACGGTCCGACAGAGAGGCATTGCACGCTGGATCCCGGCCCAAGATGGCGGCGAGGAGGCGGGGATGGCGAGCGAGCGAGGAGGCGGGAGCGACGCCACAAACAAGATCAGGTGTGTGGATCGCCCACCTGTACACGATTAATGTATCTCCTCTCGCTGTATAAAAGGGGAGAAGGAGGAGAGAACGGGGCTCATGATGGTGCGGAGTGAGAGCAACCCATACGAGGAAGGAACGGGAGAAAGACAACAACACGAGCAGCAGCGCGTGCAACCCGGAAGAGAGCGAGAGGCAGACGCAGACAAAGAGAAGGCTGAAAATCAATTCGCAAAATACTTTTGTTTATTGAAAAATAAAAGAAGTCTACACCTGCTCAAAAGGCATGTCCTTCCTTGGTGGTCCCTGGAACCCGCAAGACGACGGCTTGAGTCTTTCACAGAAGCACTTACCAGTGAGCTGCCTTTATTTTTAAAATTGTATTTATTTACTAGCAAGCTCGTCTTGCTTTGCTCGACATTTTTAATTATAAGAGAAACACGACTCAAATAGAATTTGTAAATTCAAGAAAATATTTTAAAGACTTGGTCTTCACTTGTTTAAATAAATTCATTTATTTTTTTACTTCGCTTCCTATAACTTTCAGAAAGACAATTTTAGAGAAAAAAATACAACCTTAAAAATGATTTTAGGATTTTTAAACACATACCTTTTTACCTTTTAAATTCCTTCCTCTTATTTCCTGACAATTTAAATCAATGTTCAAGTAAATTATAATTTTTTTATTGTAAAGAATAATAAAGACATTTTAATTTAATTTTTCATTTTAACTTCTGTTTTTTCGACGAATATTTGTGAAATATTTCTTCAAACTTATGATTAAAATATCATTAATTATTAATAATAACAGAGTTAAAGGTAAATTGAGCAAATTGGCTATTTCTGGCAATTTATTTAAGTATGTATCAAACTGGTAGCCCTTCGCATTATTTTGTACCCAAGAAGTAGCTCTTGGTTTCAAAAACATTGGTGACCCCTGCCTTAGTGTGACATGCATGGCCGTTGACTAAGTATGCCCTTCATTCGATCGTGTGCAGTGTGTTCAAAGTCAAGATAATTGTGTCATTAGTTCATTATCGGGCACAGTGAATTGTTGGTTAGGCTTTGATAATTATAGACAATACGATTTTGCAACTTTTTTATTATGTAAAACGGATTAAACTCGCCAAAAGGCGTGTCCATGAACGGGTTACAAATTAGAAACTCAATTGAGAGCGGTGACGATTCCTTCTTATTAAGTCGGCTCTGTAAACTCTGAACTCAAAAGGATGGAGATGAAAATGAGCGTCTCACAATGGGTCATTATACAGTCTAATGATAATTACGACTCCGGTCTTGTTCTCAAACTTTCACATCAGCACTGCACTTGAATTTTAACATGCCTCCGCCGACTGAAGGTTGGCAGGATTAGGTACCATTTACTGCTGAAATTGACTGTTAAATTGCGACGTTTGTGACAGCAAAAGTTTAAAAGGAACACATTTGTGGCAATTCAGGATAAATGCAACACTATATAAACCCACTTGGCACATGGATCCCACTTCTTATGCCAATCGAGGAAAAAACATAAAATGTGGATGCAAGGTAGCTTATATAGTTCCAATAAAGTCTACATAAAACAAACTTTGATATATTTTTGTAGAAATACGGAATTTATGCATAATTCTTTGTATTTATCTGACACTGGGATCCCACTTTTTAAATTGGTTCTACATTCAAGAAAAAAAACATAACATTTGGATGCAGGGAACGCATAACTTGCCCAAATAGTGAGCAAAAATAGAACTTAAAAAACCAGTGATGTGCTTTTGGGCATGTGCGGAACTTATGCAAAAAAATATGTGGTTGTATTTGTTACAGGGATCCCACTTCTTAAACCATAATTCTAATTGAGGAAAACCATGGGATGTGGGTGTGAGGTAGCTTATAAAGTTCCTATTAAGTCTACATATAACGTCAACTTTTATATATTTTTGTGGAAATACGGAATGTATGCATAAGTCTTTGTACTTATTTGACAGTTGGATCCCACTTCTCAGGGCATTTCTACATTCAAGGAAAAAATATAAAAAATTGGATGCATAAATTGCCCAAATAGTGAGTAAAGATAGCACTTAAAACTGTGATGTGCTTTTGAGCATGTGCGGAAAATGTGCATAAAAAAATATGTGGTCGTATTTGTTACACGGATCCCACTTCTTAAACCATAATTCTAATCGATGAAATCAATGAAATGTGGATTTAAGGTAGCTTATAAAGTGCTAATAACGTCTACATAAAGTGTAAACTTTGATATATTTTTGTAGAAATATGGAATGTATGCATAATTATTTGTACTTATTTGACACTTGGATCCCACTTCTTCGTGTGCTTCTACATTCGAGGAAAAAAGATTTTGAAAAATGGATGCAGGGAAACTCATAACTTGCCCAAATAGTGAGCAAAGATAGAACTTAAAACTGTTATGTGTATAATTTATGCAAATAAATATGCGGTTTTATGTGTTACAATGATCCTACTTCTTAAACCATAACTTTAATTGAGGAAAACCATAAAATGTTAAGGTAGCTTAAAACCTGCCAGAATAGTCAGTTCCCAAAAAGTGAGCCTGCATAAAATGTAAATTCTGATATGCTTTTGTAGAAATACGGAAGTTATGCAAAATTCTTTGTACTTATCGAACACTTGGATCCCACTTCTTAAATTGTTTCTACATTAGAGAAAAAAATATAACATTTGGATGCAGGGTAGCTCATAAATTGCAAAGATAGTGAGAAAAGATAAAACTTAAAACTGTGATGTGCTTTTGGGCATGTGTGGAACTTATGCAAACAAATGTGTAGTCGTATTTGTTATAGGGATCCCACTTCTTAAACCATAATTCTAATCGAGGAAAACCATGAAATGTGGATGTAAGGTAGCTTATAAAGTTCCAATAAAGTCTACATAAAACGTAAAATTTTATATATTTTTGTAGAAATTCGGAAGGTATGCATAATTATTTGTACTTATTTGACACTTGGATCCCACTTCTTAAAACGTTTCTACATTCAAGGAAAAAAAGATAACATTTGGATGCAGGGTAACTCATAACTTGCCCAAGTAGTTAGCAAAGATAGAACTTAAAACTGTGATGTGTATAATTTATGCAAATAAATATGCAGTTTTATGTGATACAAGGATCCTACTTCTTAAACCATAACTCTAATTAAGGAAAACCATGAAATGTTAAGGTAGCTTAAAAATTGCCAGAAGTCAGTTCCCAAATAGTGAGTGTGCATAAAAACGTAAATCCTGATTTGCTTTTGTAGAAATATGGAATTTATGCATAATCCTTTGTACTTATCTGACACTTGGATCCCACTTCTTAAATTGTTTCTACATTCAAGAAAAAACATAACATGTAGATGCAGGGTAGAAAAGATAGAACTTAAAACTGTGATGTGCTTTTGGGCATGTACCAAACTTATGCAAAAAGATATGTGGTGGTATTTGTTCCAAGGATCCCACTTCTTAAACCATATTTATAATCAAGGAAATCAATGAAATGTGGATGTGAGGTAGCTTATAAAGTTCCAATAAAGGCTACATAAAACGTTAACTTTTATATAGTTTTGTAGAAATACAGAATGTATGCATACTTCTTTGTCCTTATTTGACACTTAAATCCCACTTCGTAGAACATTTCTACATTGAAGGCAAAAAAAAAATAAAAAATAGATGCAGGGTAACTCATAACTTGCCCAAATAGTGAGCAAAATAACGCTTAAAACTATGATGTGCGGAATTTATGCAAAAATTATGCAGTCTTATGTGATACAAGGATCCTACTTCTTAAACCATAATTCTAATTGAGGAAAACTATGAAATGTCAAAGTAGCTTAAAAACTGCAAGAATGGTCAGTTCCCAAATAGTGGGTGCGCATAAAATGTAAATCCTGATATGCTTTTGTAGAAATACAGAAGTTACGCAAAATTATTTGTACTTATCTGACACTTGGATCCCACTTCTTAAATTGTTTCTACATTCGAGAAAAACATAACATTTGGATGCAGGGTAGCTCATAAATTGCCCAAATAGTGAGAAAAGATAAAACTTAAAACTGTGATGTGCTTTTGGGCATGTGCGGAACTTTTGCAAACAAATCTGTGGTCGTATTTGTTACACGGATCCCACTTCTTAAACCATAATTCTAATCGAGAAAAACCATGAAATGTGGATGTGAGGTAGCTTATAAAGTGCCAATAAAGTCTACATAAAACAAACTTTAATATATTTTTGTGGAAATACAGAATGTGTGCATAATTATGTGTACATGGATCCTACTTCTTACATCATAACTGTTATTGAGGAAAACCATAAAATGTTAAGGTGGTTTAAAACCTGCCAGAATGGTCAGTTCCCAAATAGTGAGCGTGCATAAAACCTAAATCATGATATGCTTTTGTAAAAATACATAATTTATGCATAAGTCTTTGTACTTATCAGACATTTGGATCCCACTTCTTAAATTGTTTCAACATTCGAGAAAAACATAACATTTGGAAGCAGGGTAGCCCATAAATTGCCCAAATGGTGAGAAAAGATAAAACTTAAAACTGTGATGTGCTTTTGGGCATGTGCGGAACTTATGCAAACAAATCTGTGGTCGTATTTGTTACACGGATCCCACTTCTTAAACCATAATTCTAATCGAGGAAAACCATGAAATGTGGATGTGAGGTAGCTTATAAAGTGCCAATAAAGTCTACATAAAACAAACTTTAATATATTTTTGTGGAAATACAGAATGTGTGCATAATTATGTGTACATGGATCCTACTTCTTACATCATAACTGTTATTGAGGAAAACCATAAAATGTTAAGGTGGTTTAAAACCTGCCAGAATGGTCAGTTCCCAAATAGTGAGCGTGCATAAAACCTAAATCATGATATGCTTTTGTAAAAATACATAATTTATGCATAAGTCTTTGTACTTATCAGACACTTGGATCCCACTTCTTAAATTGTTTCTACATTCGAGAAAAAACATAACATTTGGATGCAGGGTAGCTCATAAATGGCTCAAATGGTGAGATAAAATAAAACTTAAAACTGTGATGTGCTTTTGGGCATGTGCGGAACTTTTGCTAACAAATGTGTGGTCGTATTTGTTACACGGATCCCACTTCTTAAACCATAATTCTAATCGAGAAAAAACATGAAATGTGGATGTAAGGTAGCTTATAAAGTGCCAATAAAGTCTACATAAAACAAACTTTAATATATTTTTGTGGAAATACAGAATGTGTGCATAATTATGTGTACATGGATCCTACTTCTTACACCATAACTCTTATTGAGGAAAACCATAAAATGTTAAGGTGGTTTAAAACCTGCCAGTATGGTCAGTTCCCAAATAGTGAGCGTGCATAAAACGTAAATCATGATATGCTTTTGTAGAAATACAGAATTTATGCATAATTCTTTGTACTTTTCAGACACTTGGATCCCACTTCTTAAATTGTTTCAACATTCGAGAAAAACATAACATTTGGAAGCAGGGTAGCTCATAAATTCCCCAAATAGTGAGAAAAGATAAAACTTAAAACTGTGATGTGCTTTTGGGCATGTGTGGAACTTATGCAAACAAATGTGTAGTCGTATTTGTTACACGGATCCCACTTCTTAAACCATAACTCTAATTCAGGAAAACTATGAAATGTCAAAGTAGCTTAAAAACTGCAAGAATGGTCAGTTCCCAAATAGTGGGTGCGCATAAAATGTAAATCCTGATATGCTTTTGTAGAAATACGGAAGTTATGCATAAGTCTTTGTACTTATCAGACATTTGGATCCCACTTCTTAAATTGTTTCAACATTCGAGAAAAAACATAATATTTGGAAGCAGGGTAGCTCATAAATTGCCCAAATGGTGAGAAAAGATAAAACTTAAAACTGTGATGTGCTTTTGAGCATGTGCGGAACTTTTGCAAACAAATGTGTGGTCGTATTTGTTACACGGAGCCCACTTCTTAAACCATAATTCTAATCGAGAAAAACCATGAAATGTGGATGTAAGGTAGCTTATAAAGTGCCAATAAAATTATACATAAAACAAACTTTAATATATTTTTGTGGAAATACAGAATGTGTGCATAATTATGTGTACATGGATCCTACTTCTTACACCATAACTCTAATTGAGGAAAACCATAAAATGTTAAGGTGGTTTAAAACCTGCCAGAATGGTCAGTTCCCAAACAGTGAGCGTGCATAAAACGTAAATCATGATATGCTTTTGTAGAAATACAGAATTTATGCATAATTCTTTGTACTTTTCAGACACTTGGATCCCACTTCTTAAATTGTTTCAACATTCGAGAAAAACATAACATTTGGAAGCAGGGTAGCTCATAAATTGCCCAAATAGTGAGAAAAGACAAAACTTAAAACTGTGATGTGCTTTTGGGCATGTGTGGAACTTATGCAAAAAAAATATGTGGTCTTATTTGTTCCAGGGATCTCACTTCTTAAACCATATTTCTAATCGAGGAAAACACTGAAATGTGGATATGAGGTAGCTTATAAAGTGCCAATAAAGTCTACATAAAACGTAAACTTTGATATATTTTTGTGGGAATGTATGCATACTTCTTTGTACTTATTCGATATTTGGATCCCACTTCTTTGGGGTTTTCCCCACTCAAGGAAAAAATATAGAATTTGAAAGCTGGGCAACTCATAACATGCAGCATTTATGCAGAAATGCATAATGTAAAATTATTCATACTTTGTACGAATCCCACTTCTTAAACCATACCTACATTTGAGGAAAAATAAATACTAATAATTTGACTTATTTTTTACATTTTAGTGACTGATACCCTCTATTAAAAAAAAAAAATCCATATATTTTGTTATGGTTTGAAAATGAAATTTATCAAAATGGCCCCCGCATACTTAAATGTTTCCGTGTGCGGCCCTCTGTGGAAAAAGTTTGGACACGCCTGATGTGAACAAAACTTTAAAAAAGATTAAGAAGAACACATAAGATAGTTATGTAATAATATATATAAAACCCTATACAACCCTATTTTATTCCTCACAGCTATTTTCCCTCGGTAACTTTCCTGACCTTCCAGAAACGGGTTGCTCGAAATGAAATATGAAAGTGAAAACTAAACGTAATATTGCGTTTTTCCAACTGTCACTCTAATAAATCACCGCCACGCAAAAATAACTCATTTGTGTTGTTGCGCGGCGAGTGTGATTGATGAGCGCGCTTCCAGCTGCGGTAAAGGAGACACAGTTCAACGATGTCTTTTTACAAAAAAAAAAACTCCAAAAAGTTAAAACAACCCCCTGAGATTCCTTTAAAAAAAAAAATTTTTTTTAAATGCACTTTTTGTCTGGGCTTGCGCTTCAGTTCAACACAACAAGCGCGTTGACGCGTCTCATCACAATCAATACGTTTTTTTTACCAGGCTGGCAGCGGTGAAAGTTATCTTGGTTTTATTCGGGCTGCTTCACGCAGTGTCGATGATAGCTTTTTTTTTTTTTTTTAAACACTTTTCTTTTTGATTTGAAATCATTACCCAGCGGAAAAAAAAAAAGACACCCGGCAGGTAAAAGGGCTGACATTCTAAGAGTGGATTGTATTAGTGTGGCATGCAGCGTCATACCTTGTTGTCCTCCTGCGCCGCCACGCCTCATGTCCACTTCTTTGGAATGGCTTGGCACGTGGATCCCGCTTCTTAAAACATTTTGTGCAATCTAGAAGAACAGGAAATGTATATTAAAATTTAAATGAATTACAATATGTATTAGAATACAATTTTGTGTGAATTCTCCAAAGCATTAATCTATTTCAGGGGTCGGCAACCCAAAATGTTGAAAGAGCCATATTGGACCAAAAATACGAAAACAAATCCGTCTGGAGCCGCAAAAAATTAAAAGCCATATTACAGTAGAAGCATTTAAGTCTCATCTTAAAACTCATCTGTATACTCTAGCCTTTAAATAGACCTCCTTTTTAGACCAGTTGATCTGCCGCTTCTTTTCTTTCTCCTATGTCCCCCCCTCCCTTGTGGAGGGGGTCCGGTCCGATGACCATGGATGAAGTACTGGCTGTCCAGAGTCGAGACCCAGGATGGACCGCTCGTCGGGACCCAGGATGGACCGCTCGCCTGTATCGGTTGGGGACATCTCTACGCTGCTGATCCGCTTGAGATGGTTTCCTGTGGACGGGACTCTCACTGCTGTCTTGGAGCCACTATGGATTGAACTTTCACAGTATCATGTTAGACCCGCTCGACATCCATGCCCTCCCGGTAACAGTTCGAGATGCTACCTCAGAAGCATTTAAGTCTCACCTTAAAACTCATCTGTATGCTCTAGCCTTTAAATAGACCTTTTTAGACCAGTTGATCTGCCGCTTCTTTTCTTTTTTCTCCGGTCCGATGACCATGGATGAAGTACTGGCTGTCCAGAGTCGAGACCCAGGATGGACCGCTCGCCTGTGTATCGGTTGGGGACATCTCTACGCTGCTGATCCGCCTCCGCTTGGGATGGTTTCCTGTGGACGGGACTCTCGCTGCTGTCTCGGATCCGCCTTGAACTGAACTCTCGCAGCTGCGTTGGAGCCACTATGGATTGAACTTTCACAGTATCATGTTAGACCCGCTCGACATCCATTGCTTTCGGTCCCCTAGAGGGGGGGGGTTGCCCACATCTGAGGTCCTCTCCAAGGTTTCTCATAGTCAGCATTGTCACTGGCGTCCCACTGGATGTGAATTCTCCCTGCCCACTGGGTGTGAGTTTTCCTTGCCCTTTTGTGGGTTCTTCCGAGGATGTTGTAGTCGTAATGATTTGTGCAGTCCTTTGAGACATTTGTGATTTGGGGCTATATAAATAAACATTGATTGATTGATTGATTGACATACAGATTGTGTGTCATGAGAAATAAATTGAATTAAAAGGAATTAAAGGAAAAGAAATGAGCTCAAATATAGCTAAAAATGAGGCATAATGATGCAATATGTACATAAAGCTAGCCTAAATAGCATGCTAGCATCGATTAGCCAAATATGTCTGATTAGCACTCCACACAAGTCAATAACATCAACAAAACTCACCTTTGTGCATTCACGAACAACGTTAAAAGTTTGGTGGACAAGATGAGACAGAAAAAGAAGTGGCATAAAACATGCCCGAGAAAGTCGGACAAAGTTCTACATGTAAACAAACTAGGGTGAGTTCAAGGACCGCCAAAATTAGTAGGACAAAACGGCGCTCGCCAAATACTCGAATCAGTGAAGCATGTTTAATAAAAACAGTGTGCTTTATAACAATTAAGGAGGTTTGTGTCATGTTTGTCCTCCTGTGGGAACCATTTAAAACAAACAAAAAAAAATGTCCCCCTCATTTTTTTCCATTTTTCATACATTTTTGAAAAAGCTCCAGAGAGCCACCAGGGCGGCGCTAAAGAGCCCGATCTATTTAAACATATCATTCTTCTTATTCTCCAGATTTTGCCGCACTCTACCTTCCATATTTTTCACCCGATTCTAACCCTTCCGACTTCAAACTGTTCAGCCTATTCAGGAATCGCGGGATTTCCCATGAAAAAGTCCAAAAAATTCCCCAGATTTCCAGGTTTTCCAGGACATTTTTCCCCATTCACACTGAATTGGGCATTTTTCAAACTTCCACCATTTCCACATTTTTCAACCTATTCAAACTATTCCACCTTCAACATATTCCACCATTCTGGAAAATGAAATTTAACCTTTTTCTAAGTTCAAAAATATTCCGAGATTTTCCAAAATTCCTGGTTTTCCAGAGCCCTATTTCCACCCTTTTTTCTGGCAACTTTTCTTTCCACATTTTTCCATCCATCCATCCACATCCCATTCTGCTTATCCGAGGTCGGGTCGCGGGGCCAGCAGCCTAAGCAGGGAAGCCCAGACTTCACTCTCCCCAGCCGTGAGACATAGTCTACCCAACGTGTCCTGGGTCTTTCCCGTGGCCTCCTACCGGTCGGACGTGCTCTAAACACCTGCCTAGGGTGGCGTTCGGGTGGCATCCTGAGCAGATGCCTGAACCACCTCATCTGGCTCCTCTCCATATGGAGGATTTTCCAGAATTCCTGGTTTTCCAGAGCCCTATTTCCACCCTATTTCTGGCAACTACTATTTCCACATTTTTCAACCCACTTCAATTGTTTTACCATCAGAATATTCCTCTTAATCAGGACAAAAAACGAAGATGTCTTTTGAACTGGAAAAAATCCCGGTTTTCCCGAAATTCCAGGAGTTTTGTAATACAATTTCTCAAATCAACATGTTACTACAATATTTTGCGACCGATTAGGACAATTTCAACACCAACCATTTCAACTCATTCAGACAATTCAAGTTATTTTTTATCATTTTCCCCCCCAAAAAATTTTTGGGGCACTTTTCCCGAAATTCCCAAATTTTGGGGAAATTCCCATTGAAATGAATGGGACATTCTTCAAACTTCCACAATTTCCACAATCTTATATCCATTCAAACCATTCCACTTTTGAAATATTCCACTCATCCTGGAAATTGAAACTTCACCTTTTTCCACGTTAAAACATTTTTACAGGATTTTCCAGAATTCTTGGTTTTCCAGAGCCCTATTTCCACCCTATTTCTGGCAACTACTATTTCCACATTTTTCAACCCACTTCAATTGTTTTACCATCAGAATATTCCTCTTAATCAGGACAAAAAACGAAGATGTCTTTTGAACTGGAAAAATTCCCGGTTTTCACAAAATTCCAGGAATTTTGTAATACAATTTCTCAAATCAACATGTTACTACTTCAATATTGTGCGACCGATTTGGACAATTTCAACACCAACCATTTCAACTCATTCAGACCATTCAAGTTTTTTTAACCATTTTCCCCCCCAGAAATTTTTTGGGGCACTTTTCCCGAAATTCCCAAATTTTGGGGAAATTCCCATTGAAATGAATGGGACATTCTTCAAACTTCCACAATTTCCACAATCTTATATCCATTCAAACCTTTCCACCTTTGAAATATTCCACTCATCCTGGAAATTGAAACTTCACCTTTTTCCACGTTAAAACATTTTTACAGGATTTTCCAGAATTCTTGGTTTTCCAGAGCCCTATTTCCACCCTATTTCTGGCAACTACTATTTCCACATTTTTCAACCCACTTCAATTGTTTTACCATCAGAATATTTCTCTTAATCAGGACAAAAAACGAAGATGTCTTTTAAACTGGAAAAATTCTCGGTTTTCCCGAAATTCCAGGAGTTTTGTAATACAATTTCTCAAATCAACATGTTACTACTTCAATATTTTGCGACCAATTAGGACAATTTCAACACCAACCATTTCAACTCATTCAGACAATTCAAGTTATTTTTTATCATTTTCCCGAAATTCCCAAATTTTGGGGAAATTCCCATTGAAATGAATGGGACATTCTTCAAACTTCCACAATTTCCACAATCTTATATCCATTCAAACCATTCCACCTTTGAAATATTCCATTCATCCTGGAAATTGAAACCTCACCCTTTTCCACGTTAAAACATTTTTACAGGATTTTCCAGAATTCCTGGTTTGCCAGAGCCCTATTTCCACTCTTTTTTTCTGGCGACTATTCTTCCCACATTTTTCAACCCACTTCAATTGTTTTACCATCAGAATATTTCTCTTAATCAGGACAAAAAACTAAGTTGTCTTTAACTGGAAAAATTCACGGTTTTCCCGAAATTCCAGGAGTTTTGTAATACAATTTCTCAAATCAACATGTTACTACTTCAATATTTTGCGACCGATTTGGACAATTTCAACACCAACCATTTCAACTCATTCAGACCATTCAAGTTTTTTTTTTTTACCATTTTCCAAAAAAAAATAAAAAAAATGTTGGGGCACTTTTCCCGAAATTCCCACATTTTGGGGAAATTCCCATTGAAATGAATGGGACATTCTTCAAACTTCCACAATTCCCACATTCTTATATCCATTCAAACCATTCCACCTTTGAAATATTCCACTCATCCTGGAAATTGAAACTTCCCCTTTTCCAAGTTCAAATTTTTTCCAGGATTTTCCAGAATTCCTGGTTTTCCAGAGCCCTATTTCCACCCTTTTTTCTAGGGGATGCTTTTTCCACATTATTAAACCCACTTCAATCATTTCACCCCAGAATATTCCTCTTAAACAGGACAAAAAACAAAGTAATCTTTTCAAGTGGAAAAATTCCCGTTTTCCCGAAATTCCCGGAGTCCCGTAATACAATTTCCCAATTCAACATGTTACTTCTTCAACATTTCTCGACCGATTTGGACAATTTCAACACCAACCATTTCAACTCATACAGACCATTCAAGTTTTTTTTTTTTTACAATTTCAAAAAAATTCTCACTTTTACCGAAATTCCCAAATTTTGGGGAAATTCCAATTGAAATGAATGGGACATTCTTCAAACTTCCAAAATTCCCACATTCTTCCACCCATTCAAACCATTCCACCTTCAACATATTCCACTCATACTGGAAATTGAAACTTCCCTTTTTCCAAGTTCAAAAAATATTCCGTGATTTTCCAGAATTCCTGGTTTTCCAGAGGCCTATTTCCACCCTTTTTTTTGACGACTACTCTTATGTGGACCCCAACTTAAACAAGTTGAAAAACGTATTCGGGTGTTACCATTTATCGGTCAATTGTACGGAATATGTACTGTACTGTGTAATCTACTAATAAAAGTTGCAATCAATCAATCAATCAATCAATCAATCCACATTTTTCTACCCACTTCAATCAGTCCACCGTCAGAATAATCTTAATCAGGACAAAAAACAAAGTTGCATTCTGAACTGGAAAAATTCCAGGTTTTCCCGAAATTCCAGGAGTCCCGTAACATGTTTCTACTTCAACATTTCTCGACCGATTTGGACAATTTCAACACCAACCATTTCAACTCAATCAGATAATTGACGTTGTTTACCATTTTCCCAAAAATTCTCCCTTTTCCTGAAATTCCTAAATTTTGGGTAAATTCCAATTGAAATGAATGGGATATTCTTCAAACTTTCACAATTCCCACATTCTTCCACCCATTCAAACCATTCCACCTTCGACATATTCCACTCATACTGGAAATTGAAACTTCCCTTTTTCCAAGTTCAAAAAATATTCCGTGATTTTCCAGAATTCCTGGTTTTCCAGAGGCCTATTTCAACCCTTTTTTTTGACGACTACTCTTATGTGGGCCCTGACTTAAACAAGTTGAAAAACTTATTCAGGAGTAACCATTTAGTGGTCAATTGTACGGAATTCGTACTTTACTGTGTAATCTACTAATAAACGTTGCAATCAATCAATCAATCCACATTTTTCAACCCACTTCAATCAGTCCACCGTCAGAATATTCTTCTTAATCAGGACAAAAAACGAAGTCGCATTCTGAACTGGAAAAATTCCAGGTTTTCCCGAAATTCCAGGAGTCCCGTAACATGTTTCTACTTCAACATTTCTCGACCGATTTGGACAATTTCAACACCAACCATTTCAACTCAATCAGATAATTGACGTTGTTTACCATTTTCCCAAAAATTCTCCCTTTTCCTGAAATTCCTAAATTTTGGGTAAATTCCAATTGAAATGAATGGGATATTCTTCAAACTTTCACAATTCCCACATTCTTCCACCCATTCAAACCATTCCACCTTCGACATATTCCACTCATACTGGAAATTGAAACTTCCCTTTTTCCAAGTTCAAAAAATATTCCGTGATTTTCCAGAATTCCTGGTTTTCCAGAGGCCTATTTCAACCCTTTTTTTTGACGACTACTCTTATGTGGGCCCTGACTTAAACAAGTTGAAAAACTTATTCAGGAGTAACCATTTAGTGGTCAATTGTACGGAATTCGTACTGTACTGTGTAATCTACTAATAAAAGTTGCAATCAATCAATCAATCCACATTTTTCTACCCACTTCAATCAGTCCACCGTCAGAATAATCTTAATCAGGACAAAAAACGAAGTTGCATTCTGAACTGGAAAAATTCCAGGTTTTCCCGAAATTCCAGGAGTCCCGTAACATGTTTCTACTTCAACATTTCTCGACCGATTTGGACAATTTCAACACCAACCATTTCAACTCAATCAGATAATTGACGTTGTTTACCATTTTCCCAAAAAATCTCCCTTTTCCTGAAATTCCTAAATTTTGGGTAAATTCCAATTGAAATGAATGGGATATTCTTCAAACTTTCACAATTCCCACATTCTTCCACCCATTCAAACCATTCCACCTTCGACATATTCCACTCATACTGGAAATTGAAACTTCCCTTTTTCCAAGTTCAAAAAATATTCCGTGATTTTCCAGAATTCCTGGTTTTCCAGAGGCCTATTTCAACCCTTTTTTTTGACGACTACTCTTATGTGGGCCCTGACTTAAACAAGTTGAAAAACTTATTCAGGAGTTACCATTTAGTGGTCAATTGTACGGAATATGTACTGTACTGTGTAATCTACTAATACAACTTGCAATCAATCAATCAATCAATCAATCAAACCACATTTTTCTACCCACTTCAATCAGTCCACCGTCAGAATAATCTTCTTAATCAGGACAAAAAACGAAGTTGCATTCTGAACTGGAAAAATTCCAGGTTTTCCCGAAATTCCAGGAGTCCCGTAACATGTTTCCACTCCAACATTTCTCGACCGATTTGGACAATTTCAACACCAACCATTTCAACTCAATCAGATAATTGAAGTTGTTTACCATTTTCCCAAAAATTCTCCCTTTTCCCGAAATTCCTAAATTTTGGGGAAATACCAATTGAAATGAATGGGATATTCGTCAAACTTTCACAATTCCCACATTCTTCCACCCATTCAAACCATTCCACCTTCGACATATTCCACTCATACAGGAAACTGAAACTTCCCCTTTTCCAAGTTCAAAAATATAACATAACAAATACCCAGAATCCCTTGCAGCACTAACTCTTCGGGACGCTACAATACACGCTACCCCAACCCCCCAAACTCAACCCCGCCCACTTTAACCTCCTCATGCACGTCCCAAATTCCAAGCTGCTGTTTTGAGGTGTGTTAAAAAAAAAAAAAGCACTTTGTGACTTCAATAATAAAAATAGCAGTGCCATGTTGGCATTTTTTTCCATAACTTGTTTAATGCATCACAACAAAATTAGGCATAATAATGTGTTCATTAAACGACTGCATATATCGGTTGATATTGGAATCAGTAATTAAGAGTTGGACAATATCGGAATATCGCCAAAAAAAGCCATTATCGGACATCTCTAGACACAAGCTATCCTTACCAAGGTTCACAGAATATTAGGGCATGTCATTATTTTACTGACATGTGTAATTACAGCATAGACGAGTGTTCATTAGTCAAGACAAGCGAAATAGTGGGCCTGCATTTAGTTCTACCACAAACATCACATATTTGACTGAATAATGAAGAATAAACAGGGCAGCAGTGGCTTGTGCTTGCCAAATAGTGAGTCAACACAAACTGACACAGAACAAATGTTACATCTAGTCGCACACAACAATAGTTTATCAATTGAATGAGTTTTGGAATAAAATAGAACGTTGCAGCGGCACTTGTGATGAACGACATACTATTTTTTAAAGTGCCCTACATATGTACGGAGACAGGCTGACGACGGGGCCACCGGCGTGGCTCGACAAAAGGTGTGCCAGGCTCATTAAAACCCAGTCCAATTATAGAATAGTAATTGATCATCCGCTTGTGTGTTCCTGCACCCCCGCTTCTAACCCCCCCCAATTTTGCAACGTGGCTGACATTCCTGTGAAATAGTTGTGGGAAGCACTGTGTTTGTTTTTTTATGTCCTGCCAACTTAAAAAAACCCAACAGAAATAAAGTTCGTTTTGGAACAATGTTATGAGATGGCTAGGTTGTGAGTTCACAACCCGGCCGAGTCATACCAAAGACTATAAAAATGGGAGCCATTACCTCCCTGCTTGGCGCTCAGCATCAAAGGTGGGAATTTGGGGTTGAATCACCAAAAATGAATCCCGGGCGTGGCCAGAGCTGCTGCTCACTGCTCTCCTCACCTCCCAGGGGGTGATCAAGGGTAATAGGTCAAATGCAGAGAATCATTTTGCCATACCTCATGTGTGTGTGTGACAATGATTGGCACTTTAACTTTTAACTTATATTTATAATATTGCAACAGTTAAATGTCTTTATTACAGGGGTGTCCAAAGTGCGGCCCGCAAGTAATTTTTTAACGTCCTCCCGGCCCAGTTTAAAAATATGATTGAAAAAAAAATGCAAACACAAAAAGTGTAATGAAAGAGCAAACAGGTGGAATGTAACAATAAAATGTTGCAATGTTTACTCGAATAATACAAAGCTGCCATGCAGTCTTTCTTAAAAAAATAATAATGAATCAAAATCTATGTCATTATGAATTATTGACCGATTCAAGGCTCCAAAAAAATCCCATTAAATATTCCACTTTGAGGTATTTTTGGGGGGAAAATTTGCATGTTTTGTGTTTCCAGTACAACTTATAATTGACGGATAGATCTGATCTCGAAATTATTTTGTCAAAAGTAAACAGTAAAAGAAATTACATAATTGATGTTTTTAAACACTTCAATGAGTAGGACCCTTTTTGATCCCAGTAATTTTAATGTGATTTGTTTTTAAGTGTCATTGCTCAAAATAAAAAAATAAAATCAATGGTGTTATGAGTAATTGACCTTTTTAAGGCTCCAATTCTGATATAATCTCAAATATTCCACTTAAAAATTTTATTGGGTGAAAATATTGCATATTTTGTGTTTTTTTCCATAAAAAACTGGGTTTTCTTTGACAAAAACAACATACAACTTAAATCTTTAAAAATGTTATATTGACAGAATGACCTTAAAACTTGAAAAATAATACTGAATAATGACACATTTTAAATATTTTTTTTTTACCAAATGCCTATGGGGACTGAGTGGAGGCCTGAATGTATATTTCTTATACATACATTGTATTGGTTTTTAAAATTAAAAAAAATATCCAAATGGCCCCTGCTTGCTTTGATTTTTCAGTGTGCAGCCCTCAGTGGAAAAAGTTTGGACACCCCTGCTATATTAGAATTACAGTGGAAACGAAAAAGCCCCTAAGATCAGACAATATGAATGACAAAAAAAATAAAGTTTTTCCTTGGCTTTCTGGTACTGAAAGATACCAGTGACTGAAAGAGGAAAAGTGTGATGATGGCCATAGAACCAAAGGAGATAAAAAATAATCAGTAATTAGCAATATTTGTTCATGTGAGGACACACGCCTAATGGGTACATGTAGTAATAAAATATAAAACATAATAAAATGCATTGTTTTGCTAACACAAATCAAAAATAAAGAAAAGACGTCGAAGCTTAAGGATGGCTATGCAAAACAAAACTAAAACTGAACTGGCTGCAAAGTAAACAAAAACAAAATGCTGGACAACTACAAAGACTTACAGCGTGTGGAGCAGACGGCGTCCACAAAGTACGTCTGTACATGACATGACAATCAATGTCCACACAAAGAAGGATGGCGTCCGCACAACTTAGTCTTGATTGCTAAAACAAAGCAGGTGCGGGGAATAGCGCTCAAAAGAAAACATGAAACTGCCACAGGAAAATACCAACAAAAAAGGGAAAAGCCACCAAAATAGGAGCGCAAGACAAGAAGTAAAACACTACACACAGGAAGACAGCAAAAAAGTTCAAATAAGTCAGGGTGTGATGTGACAGGTGGTGACAGTACACCTACTTTGAGACAAGAGCTATATCGATGCATGCTTGGTTATGGTTTAAAGTCATATCCAACAATTGCAAGAACAACTTTTTAGTGTCAATATCGGCTACTGAGTTTCATTTTTTTAAGATTTCTGCTTGTGGTGCGCCTCAGGATTTTTTTCAATGAAAAAAATCTGCCTTGGCTCTGAAAAACACTAATTGTTGATAATTACTAGGGATGTGCATCGGACTGCCGATATTATCGGCCGATAAATGCTTTAAAATGTAATATTAGAAATTATCGGTGTTGGTTTCAAAAAGTAAAATGTATGACTTTTTAAAACGCCGCTGTGTACACACACGTAAGGAGAAACCTTAGAGGCACTGCCTTTGCGTGCCGGTCCAGTCACATAATATCGACGGCATTTCACACACACAAGTGAATGCAATGCATACTAGGTCAACAGCCATACAGGTCACACTGAGGGTGGCCGTATAAACAACTTTAACACTGTTACAAACATGCGCCACACTGTGAACCCACACCAAACAAGAATGACAAACACATGTCGGGATAACATCCGCACCGTAACACAAGATACACACAACAGGACAAATACCCAGAACCCTTGCAGCACTAACTCTTCCAGGATGCTACAATATACACCCCCTGCTACCCCAACCCCCAACCCCGTCCACCTCAAACTCCTCATGCCCTCTCAGGGAGAAAATGTCCCAAATTCAAAGCTGCTGTTTTGAGGCATTAAAAAAAAAAAAAAGCACTTTGTGACTTCAATAATAAATATGACAGTGTCATGTTGGCACTTTTTTTTTTTCCATAACTTGAGTTAAATTTATTTTGGAAAACCTTGTTACATTGTTTAATGCATGTGTTCATTCCACGACTGTATATATCTGTATTGGTTGATATCGGAATCGGTAATTAAGAGTTGGACAATATCGGGATATTGGCAAATAAGCCATTATCGGACATCTGTAATAATTACAAATAAAAAATGCATTTTGCATATATATATATATATATATATATATACATATACATATATACATACATATATACACATATATATACACATATATATATATATACACATATATATATATACACATATATATATACATATATATACACATATATATATATATATACACATATATATATACATATATATACACATATATATATATATATATATATACACATATATATATATACACATATATATATATATATACACATATATATATATATGGGGACGGCGTGGCGCAGTGGGAGAGTGGCCGTGCGCAACCCGAGGGTCCCTGGTTCAAATCCCACCTAGTACCAACCTCGTCACGTCCGTTGTGTCCTGAGCAAGACACTTCACCCTTGCTCCTGATGGGTGCTGGTTGGCGCCTTGCATGGCAGCTCCCTCCATCAGTGTGTGAATGGGTAAATGTGGAAGTAGTGTCAAAGCGCTTTGAGTACCTTGAAGGTAGAAAAGCGCTATACAAGTACAACCCATTTATCATTTATTTATTTATATATATATATATATATATATATATATATATATATATATATATATATATATATATATATATATATATATATATATATACATATATATATATATGTAGTGGGTCTTATTCAGCCTTGTGAAGTTTTTTAAGTAAAAGACACTCCACCTTTCTGTCGTTTCATCATTTATTGGCCACCTGTGTTGGAAACACGAAACACGTACATGGGTCTCTACTTTCTGGCGGAGTGATACCTCCTCATCAAAAGTCCGAAAGAAGAGAAAATAAACAACATTCATTCATATAAAAATGATACTTTAAATTACATTAACAAAAATGTTTTATCACCCAAAAAAAAATAATAATGCACAAATCCACATACCTGTGTTGGAAACACGAAACACATACACAGGTCTCTACTTTCTGGCGGACTGATACCTGCGTAAACATGTGTAATTATGACCGAACTTTTCAAACAGTCGACGCTCTATTCCTTACTTAACAAAATTGTGCATATAAAAATACTTAAAATAACACATCACTTATACCTACAACATTAATGTTTTAACTTTTAAAGTATTATGAACGTTCAGAAAGAATATTTACACTAAGAAACACGGAGCAGTGAAGAACTATTACCTCGGCCTACCCACACCAAACATTTCCGATTTAAACCACCGGTCCATCACTAGACTGGCAAACACAATAGTCCAGGATATCAGTCACCCGCTACACGAATACATAATCCCACTACCATCAGGGCGCAGGTACAGAACAATCAAATTCCGGAGGGCCCGCCTCAGGAAAAGCCTTATCCCTGCTGCTATAGCCGCCTTAAACAGCAGGCCTGGCCGACTCGTCTGATAAAGCCAGTAAACGTGTTGGTCATGTATGATGTCTTTTTGTTATTTTTGTTTTGTGATGTGCAATGTCCATATGTTTAAATGTACGGCAGTGAAAATGAATTTCCCCCCGGGGACCAATAAATCTTAATGTAAGATCTAATTTAATCAAAAGTCCGAAAGTAAATATCCGAAAAAAACAGCAGTCACTTCCTGCACCGGACATCCGGTTCTTCAAAATAAAACCAATACTTCAAAATAAAACAAACATTTCGTTCATAATATAGCGCAACAACATCACGCTTATATAGATATATATATATATTAATATAAAATATTAACAGTGTAATAATCATGTACAATAAATGAACTAAAGGTGCATACATCTATTTAAAATCTATTTGAGGTGCCCAGGGAATTCCACCTTCCCTGAAGGCGTCATCTTCACATTACACCTGTACTGGCTTCCTGTGCACTTAAGATGTGACTTTAAGGTTTTACTACTTACGTATAAAATACTACTCGGTCTAGCTCCATCCTATCTTGCCGATTGTATTGTACCGTATGTCCCGGCAAGAAATCTGCGTTCAAAAGATTCCGGCTTATTAGTGATTCCTAGAGCCCAAAAAAAGTCTGCGGGCTATAGAGCGTTTTCCGTTCGGGCTCCGGTACTCAGGAATGCCCTCCCGGTAACAGTTCGAGATGCTACCTCAGTAGAAGCATTTAAGTCTCACCTTAAAACTCATCTGTATACTCTAGCCTTTAAATAGACCTCCTTTTTAGACCAGTTGATCTGCCGCTTCTTTTCTTTTTCCTCCTATGTCCCCCCCTCCCTTGTGGAGGGGGTCCGGTCCGATGACCATGGATGAAGTACTGGCTGTCCAGAGTCGAGACCCAGGATGGACCGCTCGCCTGTGTATCGGTTGGGGACATCTCTACGCTGCTGATCCGCCTCCGCTTGGGATGGTTTCCTGTGGACGGGACTCTCGCTGCTGTCTCGGATCCGCCTTGAACTGAACTCTCGCGGCTGCGTTGGAGCCACTATGGATTGAACTTTCACAGTATCATGTTAGACCCGCTCGACATCCATTGCTTTCGGTCCCCTAGAGGGGGGGGGGTTGCCCACATCTGAGGTCCTCTCCAAGGTTTCTCATAGTCAGCATTGTCACTGGCGTCCCACTGGATGTGAATTCTCCCTGCCCACTGGGTGTGAGTTTTCCTTGCCCTTTTGTGGGTTCTTCCGAGGATGTCGTAATGATTTGTGCAGTCCTTTGAGACATTTGTGATTTGGGGCTATATAAATAAACATTGATTGATTGATTGATTGATTGATATTTGGCCCAGTTGTCGATCAGAACCCGCTGTCTGTTGAAAGTCCCTCAAACGGTCATAAAGACGCAAGGAAAATCTCGGCGAGACAAAAGAAAACATCAATCCCTTCTGATCGTTGCGTCCTCGGCCCGGGCGCGCGTTCCCGTGCGCGGCAGCGACTTATTGTGGACGTATTGATGGGCCGAGTCAATCCGGAGTCTGCCGTCAGTCTGCCAGGGCTTTCTTTTCACGGCGAGCAACATGTCTCCTGCCTTGGCCCATTATGAATAAGACACTCTGCCTTTGTGTGGGCTCGTTATCAAATAAGTACAGGGAGAGAAGAGGCAGACAGACCTCTTTTTTTTTTTTTTTACGTCTTGTGAGGGCAGACGCCACGGCCATTAGCGGCCGACCATTAACAAAGACCGGCTTGTTATGACGGCATGCATTGCACGGCGACGTATGGATGTGACTCCATCTCGCCTCCTTGTCTGTGGCGCTTTGCTATCACTCACAGCCGCACACCGACAAAGGGACGCAAAATGGCCCGTGGAAGTCACAACAGCGTCATCGGTCTTGGACATAAATCGTCCCGTCTATTAACGCCATTTATTATGCTAATGAAAGCTGGAGGTAATTATCAATTTTGCGTAAGAGCGCTCGTTGCTAATGGACGCCACGGAGGGCTCTCGTTGGCGTCGGTGAGTCATTAAGTCGCCTTCGAGGAGGGAAGTCGCCAATCTGATCCATCATGACAATAATGAGACAGAGACGAAGTCATCAATTCCGTTCCACGCAAGCGCCATCTTTAACTCCCGCCGCTCTCAGCTCCTTCTTTACCACCGCGTCAAGGTGAAACGTCAACTTTACAAAGTGCTATGTTTTTTAGCTCTTTTGCAGCCTGTCAGTGATAACTGTGAAAAAAACGTGGCTGTCCAAGTACCACCAAATGACCAACATTAAAATACAGGGGTTCTCAAACTTGTTCAGTGATGTACCCCCTGTGAACATTTTTTTAATTCAAGTACCCCCTAATCCAGTGGTCTCCAACCTTTTTGTAGCTGCGGACCGGTCAACGCATGATAATTTGTCCCGCGGCCCGGAGGGGTGGGGGATTTTTTTTTTTTTTTTGGCATGAATAAGGGGAGGTTTTTTGGGTTGGTGCACTAATTGTAAGTGTGTCTTGTGTTATGTTGATTTAATAAATAAATAAATAAAACAATAAAAAGACAATAATAGCAGCTTGGTGGTTGGGGATCACTGCTCTAATCAGAGCAAAACATTTTTGTTTGAAAAAAGAGATAAAGAAGTAAAATACAGCACTATGTCCTCAGTTCCTGATTTATTAAATTGTATAACAGTGCAAAAATATTGCTCATTTGTCGTGGTCTTGAACTATGTGGTAAAAAAGATATAAAAATAACTAAAACTTGTTGAAAAATAAATAAGTGATACAATTATAAATATTTCTACACATAGAAGTAATCATCAACTTAAAGTGCCCTCTTTGGGGATTGTAATAGAGATCCATCTGGATTCATCAACATTTCTTCACAAAAAAAGACATTTTTAACATCAATATTTATGGAATATGTCCACAAAAAATCTAGTTGTCAACACTGAATATTGCATTGTTATTTTTTCACAGTTTATGAACTTACATTCATATTTTGTTGAAGTACAAACCATGTTTCCATATGAGTTGGGAAATTGTGTTAGATGTAAATATAAACAGAATACAATGATTTGCAAATAATTTTCAACCCATATTCAGTTGAATATGCTATTAAGACAACATATTTTCAAACTGATAAATATTTTTTTTGCAAAAAATCATTAACTTTGGAATTTGATGGCAGCAACACGTGACAAAGAAGTTGGGAAAAGCTGCAATAAATACTGATAAAGTTGAGGAATGCTCATCAAACACTTATTTGGAACATCCCACAGGTGTGCAGGCTAATTGGGAACAGGTGGGTGCCATGATTGGGTATAAAAACAGCTTCCCAAAAAATGCTCAGTCTTTCACAAGAAAGGATGGGGCGAGGTACACCCCTTTGTCCACAACTGCGTGAGCAAATAGTCAAACAGTTTAAGAACAATGTTTCTCAAAGTGCAATTGCAAGAAATTTAGGGATTTCAACATCTACGGTCTATAATATCATCAAAAGGTTCAGAGAATCTGGAGAAATCACTCCACGTAAGCGGCATGGCCGGAAACCAACATTGAATGACCGTGACCTTCGATCCCTCAGACGGCACTCTATCAAAAACCGACATCAATCTCTAAAGGATATCACCACATGGGCTCAGGAACACTTCAGAAAACCACTGTCACTAAATACAGTTCGTCGCTACATCTGTAAGTGCAAGTTAAAGCTCTACTGGGAGAGAGGCCGTGCGCAACCCGAGGGTCCCTGGTTCAAATCCCACCTAGTACCAACCTCGTCACGTCCGTTGTGTCCTGAACAAGACACTTCACCCTTGCTCCTGATGGGTGCTGGTTGGCGCCTTGCATGGCAGCTCCCTCCATCAGTGTGTGAATGTGTGTGTGAATGGGTGAATGTGGAAGTAGTGTCAAAGCGCTTTGAGTACCTTGAAGGTAGAAAAGCGCTATACAAGTAAAACCATTTTATAACCCATTTATTTATCAACAACATCCAGAAACGCTGCCGGCTTCTCTGGGCCCGAGATCATCTTAGATGGACTGATGCAAAGTGGAAAAGTGTTCACATTTCAAATTGTTTTTGGAAATATTAGACATTGTGTCATCCGGACCAAAGGGGAAGCGAGCCATCCAGACTGTTATCGACGCAAAGTTGAAAAGCCAGCATCTGTGATGGTATGGGGGTGCATTAGTGCCCAAGGCATGGGTAACTTAAACATTTGTGAAGGCACCATTAATGCTGAAAGGTACATACAGGTTTTGGAACAACATATGCTGCCATCTAATCGCAGTCTTTTCCATGGGTGCCCCTGCTTATTTCAGCAAGACAATGCCGAGCCACATTCAGCACGTTTTACATCCAACACAATTTCCCAACTCATATGGAAACGGGGTTTGTATATTCACTATTTTATATAAGGACTTAACGGCAATAACAAATATATGTTTAATGTACCGCAAGATTTTTTATTAAAATAAAGCCGATAATGCATTTTTTTTGTGTGGTTCCCTTTATATAGATAAGAACCAAAAAGTATCGAAATAGTTTTAGTACCAGTACCAAAATATCGCTATCGTTACAAAACTAGTCAGAGATTTGTTTCCTGAAGACGACATACTTCCAGGACAGAAGAAGCTGGTACTTGAAATGTCACATTTTGACCAAAACAAAATCAAAATGATTATAGACCAACTGAAATGAGATTTTCTTATTTAAACGGGGATAGCAGGTCCATTCTATCTGTCATACTTGATCATTTCGCGATATTGCCATATTTTTGCTGAAAGGATTTAGTAGAGAACATCCACGACAAAGTTGGCAACTTTTGGTCGCTAATAAAAAAGCCTTGCCTGTACCGGAAGTAGCAGACGATGTGCGCGTGACGTCACGGGTTGTGGAGCTCCTCACATCTGAACATTGTTTACAATCATGGCCACCAGCAGCAAGAGCGATTCGGACCGAGAAAGCGACGATTTCCCCATTAATTTGAGCGAGAATGAAAGATTTGTGAATGAGGAAAGTGAGAGTGAAGGACTAGGAAAAAAAATAAATAAAAGATGAGGGCGGTGGGAGCGATTCAGATGTTATTAGACACATTTACTAGGATAATTCTGGAAAATCCCTTATCTGCTTATTGAGTTAGTGTTTTAGTGAGATTATATGGTCGTACCTGTACAACCGGAAGGTCGGCCCGCACCTTTCTTCAGCACCAGTCGACGGGTGGTGGCGATGCCCATCTCTGCCCTTCACAAGAGACCCTCTTCGAAACACGATCTTTCGAAATGACCGCTGCATAATACACTGTACTTTGTGTGTGTGGTCCAATCCAACCGTGTTCGCTTGACCGCTCTGTTCCATAGTAGAGCTTGACTGTCATCTTTCGGAAATGTAAACAATGAAACTCCAGCTGTGTTTGTGTTGCTAAAGGCGGCTGAAATACACCGCTTCCCACCTACAGCTTTCTTCTTTGACGTCTCCATTATTCATTGAACAAATTGCAAAAGATTCAGCAACACAGATGTCCAGAATACTGTGGAATTATGCGATGGAAACAGACGACTTGTAGCTGGGAACGGTGCTGGAACAAAATGTCCTATACAATGCGTGACGTCACGCGCATGAGTCATCATACCGCGACGTTTTAGCATAATACTTTATCGCAAAATTTAAAATTTCATTTAGTAAACTAAACCGGCCATATTGGCATGTGTTGCAATGTCAAGATTTCATCATTGATATATAAACTATCAGACTGTGTGGTCGGTTAAGCTTTTGCTGTCAACTTCTCTGCTTCCTTGTCGAGTCTCTCCGGTTGGACGCGGTCGGTGTCCGGGTCTCACGCCTACGTCACCTAACTCCATCGTAAGTTCAGGGTCACGTGACCGACGTGCAGGAGGTAAACCCACCAGAAGGAGGTCACTGACTGAAGCCAAGACGGTGGATTGACTGAAGCCAGTTTGTTGGCAGTGAAATCACGGCCCTGAGTAGACCGGACAAACGGTATCGGTCAATCTGTTAGCAAGAAGTGGAGGGTCGGTCTTGAACCGAGAGCTACCCATGCAGGCCAACGAGGTCCCGAATGATGGCTATGATCTTTGGCCAAGCGGTGCACCCCCAGTCCCCTCCTAAGCCCGGTCAGTCAGACCCAGCTCCTCTTGTTCCCCGGCCAACTGGAAGCGTGGCCGTGGCCCCTCCTCAATCCGCATGCTCGCCGCTTTCTGTAGGCCTGCCAGCCGTCCCCGGGCGCTCTCTGAAGCCTCACCAGAGGAGAGGATTAAACAGATTTATCTTTTTTTTTTGAAGAGAGTAATCACCTTTAATCTCAAATTCTAGGCCTCTTGATAACGAACCGGGGGCTGTCTGGGCCATTTCGATCAGCTCCCCGGGGGTCACCTACTTAAAGCATGAAATGGACCCGTCATGACAATCTGAAAGTGGACTTAAGGTGGCCAGCTCGTAAAAAGTCTGGTCTGGTCGCGCGTGGGCTGACAACACTTTTGGCTATTGAAGGAACCCTCCGGAAGATAAGCTCTCGTCCAACATGTAACAAGGAAGATGAAACGGCAGACGAGGACATGTGCTCGCTCTAATCTTGGAAAAAAACAAAAACTTAAGAAGTGGAGCAGCATTTTTAATTTACCGGGCTCGGACAGAATAGAAAGCTAGAGCAGTGGTCCCCAACCTTTTTCTATCCGCGGACCGATCATCGCTTAATAATTTGTCCTTTTTTATTTTTTTATTTTTTTCTTTGTCATGAAAAAGGGACGTTTTTGTCATGAAAAAGGGACGTTTTTGTGGTTGGTGCACTAATTGTAAGTGTATATTGTGTTTTTTATGTTGACTTAAAAAGAAATAATAATAATTTTTATTTTTTTTTAAATAAAAATGAATAAAAAATTATTCTGCCGCCCGGTATCAATCGGGCCACAGCCCGGTGGTTGGGGACCACTGGGCTAGAGTACGTGCAACAAAAAATATTGCAGTGAAACCTTCGGAGTCGACTCCAAAACATTCCCCATTTAAGACGACCGAACCGGAATGCAGATGGAATGCACAAAGAATGTAGAAAAACTTTGATTATAGAAATGGTTAGAATGTTTTGTTGGTTGAAGGGCAAAAACATAGTGAGTAGTGTTCTGAAAATGACTTTTGAAATGTACACATAGTTACTTTTTACTTTACCAAAAAAGGTAAATGAAACTCTAAGGGAATTACTCCTTAATACATGTAGTAGATTGCTAGGGATAGTAATGAATACCTTCCTTAAAACATCTGACTCAGTATCTTAAATCTCAATTGTATACTCTAGCCTTTAAATAAACCCCCGTTTAGATCAGTTGATCTGCCGTCTCTTTTCTGTTCTGCCCCCCTCTCCTGTGTGGAGAGGTCATTAGGTGACCATAGATGAGGCCGCTAGCTGTTCAAAGTCGGGAACCGGGGTGGATTACTCATCTGTGCATCAGTTGATGTTGTCTCCACTCAAGATGGTCCCCTGCTGGTCCCACTATGGACTGGACTCTCACTATTATGTTAGATCCACAATGGACTGGACTCTCACTATTATGTTAGATCCACTATGGACTGGACTCTCACATTATTATGTTAGATCCACTATGGACTGGACTCTCACACTATTATGTTAGATCCACTATGGACTAGACTCTCACATTATTATGTTAGATCCACTATGGACTGGACTCTCACACTATTATGTTAGATCCACTATGGACTAGACTCTCAAACTATTAACTAGATCCACTATGACCTGGACTTTCACACTATTATGTTAGATCCACGATGGACTGGACCCTCTCCCTATTATGTTACATCCACTATGGACTGGACTCTCACACTATCAACTAAATCCACTATGGACTGGACTGTCACAATATTATGTTAGATCCACAATGGACTGGACTCTCACACTATTAACTAGATCCACTATGGACTGGACACCCACACTATTTACTAGATCCACTATGGACTGGACTCTCACACTATTATGTTAGATCCACGATGGACTAAATTCTCACACTATTATGTTAGATCCACTATGGACTGGACTCTAATAATATTATGTTAGATCCACTATGTACACTGCATTGTTTTACACTGCATTTTGATACACCGCATCTTTAAAAACTGAATTTTGTTACACTGCATCTTTATACACTGCATTTTTATACATTGAATTTGTATACACTGAATTTGG
>NC_084639.1:5436049-5461049 GCF_033978795.1 Nerophis ophidion | reverse complement strand
TACACATTATCAACGTTGTATCAAAGTCGTGTACCTACTGGACTGTCTATGATCTTTCCGCACGGTTTCGAAAGCGACACGCTGATGTGAAAACCTGGCGTCACACGGTCATTTTCCTGTCTCATTCGGAGTCGCGGCGAGCAGCTAGTTTGGCCGTAATGGCCTCATTCGATTACAACGTGTAAAGTACTCCATTAGTTTCTGTGTTCATGAATCATTAAGCGCGGCCCCATGATCAGCCGGCTTGATGATGAACTGCGGATCGGGGAAATGGAAAGCTGAGGAGCTGCTCGAGGTCACGCTGGATACCATATTCCCAAAGGCCCCCATTAGGGTGGTCTTAATATTTGATAGATTGTCTGGTAGAAAGGATAGATTGACTGCCAGATGAGGACGTGGTATATTTCCAAGACATATTCAATTATATCAAGACAGTAAGAACATGTGAAGAATCATTACGATTATGTTCCGTATTACAGAGAATCTCGATAAAATTCATTGCATATGTATAAACCATATAGTTTCCAACAATACATATTATCACTGTTTGGTAATGATGAAATAAAAACCAACATTTTTACAGAGATTTGTATTGAATTGTGTTTGAAGCCCTTACAGCTATTAGTGTGCTAATGTTTAAATGCTGGCTTTTTCTGCAAAATTTGCCGTATCTTTTGATACTTCATACTGTTAGCATTTAAGTCTAGCTTTGGATTTTTCTGCATTTACACGCAACGTGTGTATTATTGTTAGGGCTGTCAAAGTCAACGCGATAATGTGTCAACTATAAATTTTAATAACCGCACTAGTTTTTTTGATCAGGCAATTAATGCGAACACTTTCTTTTTGACACTCGGGCTGAAATATTGTGTAAATGATTTTATAATAGTAGTAATAATAATAATAATAGATGTTATTTGTAAAAAGCACTTTACATTGAGCAAACAACCTCAAAGTGTTAGTGTATTTAAAAAAAAATAATAACAATAATAATAAAAAGGGGCTTCACGGTGGCAGAGGGGTTAGTGCGTCTGCCTCACAATACGAAGTTCCTGCAGTCCTGGGTTCAAATCCAGGCTCGGGAACTTTCTGTGTGGAGTTTGCATGTTCTCCCCGTGAATGCGTGGGTTCCCTCCGGGTACTCCGGCTTCCTCCCACTTCCAAAGACATGCACCTGGGGATAGGTTGATTGGCAACACTAAATGGGCCCTAGTGTGTGAATGTGAGTGTGAATGTTGTCTGTCTATCTGTGTTGGCCCTGTGATGAGGTGGCGACTTGTCCAGAGTGTACCCCGCCTTCCGCCCGATTGTAACTGAGAAAGGCTCCAGCACCCCCGCGACCCCAAAAGGGAATAAGCGGTAGAAAATGGATGGATGGATGGATAATAAAAAGATAAAAATAAATAAAATATAAAAACTAGAACAGTCTAATAGCTAAAACTAGTATACATATATCTATAAAAAGGCTTTTTAAAAAAGAAGGGCTTTTAAGCCTTTTTTAAAAAGCATCCACAGTCTGTGGTGCCCTCAGGTGGTCAGGGAGAGCGTTCCACAGACTGGGAGCAGCTTTGGATTTTCTGCATTTACACGCAACGTGCGTATTATTGTTAGGGTTGACAAAGTCAACACGATAATGTGTCAACTATAAATTTTGATAACCGCACACATTTTTTTGATCAGGAAATTAATGCGAATACTTTCTTTTTGACACTCGGGCTGAAATATTGTGTAAATTATTTCATAATAGTAATAATAATAGATTTTATTTGTAAAAAGCACTTTACATTGAGCAAACAACCTCAAAGTGTTAGTGTATTAAAAAAAAAAAAATAAATAAAAATTATAATAAAAAGATAAAAATAAATAAAATATAAAAACTAGAAAAGTCTAATAGCTAGAACTAGTATACATATATCTATAAAAAGGCTTTTTTTTTAAAGAATGGTTTTTAAGCCTTTTTCAAAAAGCATCCACAGTCTGTGGTGCCCTCAGGTGGTCAGGGAGAGCGTTCCACAGACTGGGAGCGGCGGAGCAGAAAGCCCGGTCTCCCATAGTCCGTAGCTTTGTCCTTGGAGTTTGGAGGAGGTTAGCCTGTTATGAGCGGAGGTGTGTGAAGGATTTGGGGGTGAGTAGTTCTTTGCGGTAGAGGGGGGGCACTGGTGAGTTTGTAGGGAGACGTTGTATTCAATCCTGAGTGGAACAGGAAGCCAGTGAAGGGATTTTAGAGTTGGTGTGGTATGGTCGTATTTTCGCAATCATCAGGATCCTAGCATGTATCTTCTAACATGTTCTGGTCGAGTCCTCAATAAGAGAATGATTAGCAGACTCAATATGACATGTTATTAATGAATAAAAGGTTAAAACATTGTCACGCAGAATAATGAAAAACATTAACCATTAACCTTCTTCTGAAAATGATCTCTCTAGGGTACACTTATCAATGATGAAAAATTATACCTATTTGTGATTAATCTTGAGTTAACTATGAACAATCCCATTTATCACGACTAAATATTTTAATTGTTTGACAGCCCTAAATATTATCAAATAAAAGACAACCCATTATTTCCAAATCAGACACAGATTTACATTTGTTTGGCGTAGCTACTTATGAATACTAAAAACAAAGGTGTGATTTTGCTAGTGAGTTTTATTGTTAGAAAAATTGAATGTAAGTTATCACAAAACTTTGTGTTTCAATGAGTTCCCGGCGAGAAGAAAAAAGCTGTCTTTGAACCTACCAAGAAGAAGGTTTGTAAAACTCCACTGTGTAAGATGGGAAGCAACATGAAGGTGTTCCGTTTTTTCCACGTATTGTAATCAGCAGAAAGATATTGTCTTGACCCAAGAACTACAAGAGTGGCGAGGAAGCAGGGGCTGACACCCCATTTAAGGCGACCTTTTTTGTAAACTGTTTTACGACCTTTTCTTTTGAACTGTTCTGTAACCAAAGGTGATGTCTGTTTACGAACCCGTCCCTTTGAAACAGCTGTTGCTATGTGACCAGGGAAAGTCCAAATAAAAGAGAAGAAGTACAATCTTTTGCCAGAACGTGGTAGAACTGTACAAAGAGGACAGTCCAGACATTTCTCCTCAAATTGAGCCAAGTTTTATTCTGCCTGTTTAATTCCTTTTTTCTTGTCTTGTTTAATAGATGTCATCAGTGTTTGAACCTGAGATTTGTTTATTGTGCTTTTTGTGGCATGCAAACGCTAGCATGGTGGGATGCTAATGTTAAGCTCATTTTGCCTCACAGTCATATTACAAACCCCGTTTCCATATGAGTTGGGAAATTGTGTTAGATGTAAATATAAACGGAATACAATGATTTGGAAATCATTTTCTACCCATATTCAGTTGAATATGCTACAAAGACAACATATTTGATGCTCAAACTGATAAACATTATACTTTTTTTTACAAATGATCATTATCTTTGGAATTTGATGCCAGCAACACGTGACAAAGAAGTTGGGAAAGGTGGCAATAAATACTGATAAAGGTGAGGAATGCTAATCGAACACTAATTTGGAACATCCCACAGGTGTGCAGGCTAATTGGGAACAGGTGGGTGCCATGATTGGGTATAAAATAAGCTTCCCAAAAAATGCTCAGTCTTTCACAAGAAAGGATGGGGCGAGGTACACCCCTTTGTCCACAACTGCGTGAGCAAATAGTCAAACAGTTTAAGAACAATGTTTCTCAAAGTGCAATTGCAAGAAATTAAGGGATTTCAACATCTACGCTCCATAATATCATCAAAAGGTTCAGAGAATCTGGAGAAATCACTCCACTTAAGCAGCATGGCCGGAAACCAACATTGAATGACCGTGACCTTCGATCCCTCAGACGGCACTGTATAAAAAACTGACATCAACTCTAAAGGATATCACCGCATTGGCTCAGGAACACTTCAGAAAACCCCTGTCACTAAATACAGTTGGTCGCTACATTTGTAAGTGCAAGGTAAAGCTCTACTATGCAAAGCGAAAGCCATTTTATCAACAACATCCAGAAACGGCGCCGGCTTCTCTGGGCCCGAGATCATCTAAGAGGGACTGATGCAAAGTGGAAAAGTGTTCTGTGGTCTGACGAGTCCACATTTCAAATTGTTTTTGGAAATATTCAACATCGTGTCAAAGGGGAAGCGAACCATCCAGACTGTTATCGACAAAGTTCAAAAGCCAGCATGTGTGATGGTATGGGGGTGCATTAGTGCCCAAGGCATGGGTAACTTACACATCTGTGAAGGCACCATTAATGCTGAAAGGTACATACAGGTTTTGGAACAACATATGCTGCCATCTAAGCGCCGTCTTTTTCACGGACGCCCCTGCTTATTTCAGCAAGACAATGCCAAGCCACAATCAGCACGTGTTACAACAGCGTGGCTAAGTAAAAAAAGAGTGTGGTTACTTTCCTGGCCTCCCTGCTGTCCAGACCTGTCCACCATGGAAAATGTGTGGCGCGTTATGGAGCGTAAAACATGACAGCTGAGACCCCGGACTGTTGCACGACTGAAGCTCTAGATAAAACAAGAATGGGAAAGAATTCCACTTTCAAAGCTTCAACAAATAGTTTCCTCAGTTCCCAAACGTTTATTGAGTGTTGTTAAAAGAAAAGGAGATGTAACACAGTGGTGAACATGCCCTTTCCCAACTACTTTGGCACATGTTGCAGCCATGAATTTCTAAGTTAATTATTATTTGCAAAAAAAAATAAAGTTTATGAGTTTGAACATCTGTGATGAGGTGGCGACTTGTCTAGGGTGTACCCCACCTTCTGCCCATTGTAGCTGAGATAGGCACCAGCGCCCCCTGCGACCCCAAAAGGGAATAAGCGGTAGTAAATGGATGGATGGATGGAGTTTGAACATCAAATATCTTGTCTTTGTAGCATATTCAACTGAATATGGGTTGAAAAAGATTTGCAAAACATTGTATTATGTTTATATTTACATCTAACACAATTTCCCAACTCATATGGAAACGGGGTTTGTATTTATATATATAAAATTTCAATTCGGCTTTGGCTTTTCAGCATTTGTAATCAATTTCTACTGAAAATAAATGCTCTAGTTGAGTATTATTATTGAATACAAGACAAAATACTATATCCAAAGCAGACATACGCTACATTTACTTTGACATACATACACTATATTGCCAAAAGTATTTGGCCACCCATCCAAATGATCAGATTTTGGTGTCCTAATCACTTGGCCCGGCCACAGGTGTATAAAATCAAGCACCTAGACATGGAGACTGGTTCTACAAACATTTTTGAAAGAATTGGCCGCTCTCAGGAGCTTAGTGATTTCCAATGTGGAACTGTCATAGGTTGCTACCAGTGCAACCAATCCAGTCGTGAAATTTCCTCGCTCCTAAATAAATATTCCAAAGTCAACCGTCAGCTGCATTATATGAAAATGGATGAACTTGACTGGCCTGCACAGAGTCCTGACCTGAACCCGATAGAACACCTTTGGGATGAACTAAAACGGAGACTGACAGCCAGGCCTTCTCACCCACATCGGTGTGTGACCTCACCAATGCGCTTACGGAAGAATAAACACACTCAGCAACCGTGTGGACAGCCTTCCCAGAAAAGTTGAAGCTGCAATAGCTGCAAAAGGTGGATCGACATCATATTGAACCCTATGGGTTAGGAATGGGATGGCACTTCAAGTTCATATGTGAGTTAAGGCAGGTGGCCAAATACTTTTGGCAATATAGTGTATATACAAATGATAGAAAATGAGGGTGTGTGATTTGTTTTTACTGTGTTTTAATATTTTTGCAGTCTGGTTCGGCTCTTCCAGCGCATGCTTTCGATACCGTCGATCATAATATTTTATTAGAGCGTATCAAAATACGAATTGCTATGTCAGACTCAGCCCTGTCATGGTTTAACTCTTATCTTACTGATAGGATGCAGTGCGTCTCCTATAACAGTGTGACCTCGGACTATGTTAAGGTAACGTGTGGAGTTCCCCAGGGTTCGGTCCTTGGCCCTGCACTCTTCAGCATCTACATGCTGCCGCTAGGTGACGTCATACGCAAATACGGTATTAGCTTTCACTGTTATGCTGATGACACCCAACTTTACATGCCCCTAAAGCTGACCAACATGCCGGACTGTAGTCAGTTGGAAGCGTGTCTTAATGAAATTAAACAATGGATGTCCGCTAACTTTTTGCAACTTAATGCCAAAAAAACGGAAATGCTGATTATCGGTCCTGCTAGACACCGACCTCTATTTAATAATACAACTTTAACATTTGACAACCAAATAATAAAACAAGGTGACTCTGTAAAAAATCTGGGTATTATCTTCGACCCAACTCTCTCCTTTGAGTCACACATTAAAAGCGTTACTAAAACGGCCTTCTTTCATCTCCGTAATATCGCTAAAATTCACTCCATTTTGTGCACTAAAGACGCCGAGATCATTATCCATGCGTTTGTTACGTCTCGTCTCGATTACTGTAACGTATTATTTTCGGGTCTCCCCATGTCTAGCATTAAAAGATTACAGTTGGTACAAAATGCGGCTGCTAGACTTTTGACAAGAACAAGAAAGTTTGATCACATTACGCCTGTACTGGCTCACCTGCACTGGCTTCCTGTGCACTTAAGATGTGACTTTAAGGTTTTACTACTTACGTATAAAATACTACACGGTCTAGCTCCAGCCTATCTTGCCGATTGTATTGTACCGTATGTCCCGGCAAGAAATCTGCGTTCAAAAGACTCCGGCTTATTAGTGATTCCTAGAGCCCAAAAAAAGTCTGCGGGCTATAGAGCGTTTTCCGTTTGGGCTCCAGTACTCTGGAATGCCCTCCCGGTAACAGTTCGAGATGCTACCTCAGTAGAAGCATTTAAGTCTCATCTTAAAACTCATTTGTATACTCTAGCCTTTAAATAGACCTCCTTTTTAGACCAGTTGATCTGCCGCTTCTTTTCTTTCTCCTATGTCCCCCCCTCCCTTGTGGAGGGGGTCCGGTCCGATGACCATGGATGAAGTACTGACTGTCCAGAGTCGAGACCCAGGATGGACCGCTCGTCGGGACCCAGGATGGACCGCTCGCCTGTATCGGTTGGGGACATCTCTACGCTGCTGATCCGCTTCAGATGGTTTCCTGTGGACGGGACTCTCGCTGCTGTCTTGGAGCCACTATGGATTGAACTTTCACAGTATCATGTTGGACCCGCTCGACATCCATTGCTTTCGGTCCCCTAGAGGGGGGGGGTTGCCCACATCTGAGGTCCTCTCCAAGGTTTCTCATAGTCAGCATTGTCGCTGGCGTCCCACTGAATGTGAATTCTCCCTGCCCACTGGGTGTGAGTTTTCCTTGCCCTTTTGTGGGTTCTTCCGAGGATGTTGTAGTCGTAATGATTTGTGCAGTCCTTTGAGACATTTGTGATTTGGGGCTATATAAATAAACATTGATTGATTGATTGATTGATGTTGGCAATACTAGCAGAGGAGACACAATTTCACATATTATTCCCTGACACCTCTCCTCCGACTCTTACTTTACGCCTCGGTACATGTCGTTTACATCACGGTGTCAAGCATCTCTTTGAACAGCCTCGCACATTATTCGCCTTCTTTCTCACCTGCGGTCGGCGGCGACCCTGACGCGCGCAAAATGAGTTTCGCCGATGAGTGACGAACAGCCCGGGAATGAAAAGTGACCGGCGTATTGTGGCGCCTCCCAACGTGAGCGGCAGCTTTCACTTAGAATGACATTGAAAAAAAAAAAAAAGTATGATACAATCCGAGCCGGTCGGGGTAATGTTGTCAACAGCGGCGCCAGTAAACGAGACCGAAATACCAAGCGGGGCATCTCTTTCATTGCAACAAGTGACAGCCGTGCTGCCTCAGTTTTTTTTTTTTATTCTAGCATGAAATATCCGGCTTTATTCCCCAATGAGCAGGGCTCGTTCATTCAACATTAACATTCAGGCCAGCTCTCTCTGTGGAGTTATGACCCGGCAATGGTCGGGTCCTTTGGCCTTTGCAAATCAACAAGAAAAGCCGAGAACCAAACGACATGTCTATGACAGTACCCCCCGTGACTCACCCATTCTCCTGGCGAATGAGGTGTTGACAAGACAACCATGGCTTATAATTGCCTACTTAACCTTGGCTCCATCAGTCTCAACACGACACACCGACGACAGAATGCGTGCCAACAACAAATGTCCATAGGGGCAATCGAACGGCGGAGGTATGGCGCAGCAATTTGCCATCTCGTTATCATGATGTCAAAATGTAAACGGAAAAACGGAAAGGACTGGTTGGATCGGGCCAATGCAACTTTTCATTTGGCCCGCCAAACAGGCTTGATGAAACCATTCCAACTGGGGGTTGCTCATGGATGCAGTACTCCTGCCATTCCACAGGGGGCAACAGCGAGGGATGTGTCACAAGCAGCAGTGGGGTGAGTTGAGGAAGACGACGCCCTAAATAAAACCCTAAATAAATTGCAAAAATCTACAAACCCCGTTTCCATATGAGTTGGGAAATTGTGTTCAATGTAAATATAAACAGAATACAATGATTTGCAAATCCTTTTCAACCCATATTCAGTTGAATATGCTACAAAGACAACATATTTGATGTTCAAACTGATAAACATTTTTTTTTTTTAAATAATCATTAATTTTAGAATTTGATGCCAACAACACGTGACAAAGAAGTTGGGAAAGGTGGCAATAAATACTGATAAAGTTAAGGAATGCTCATCAAACACTTATTAAGAACATCCCACAGGTGTGCAGGCTAATTGGGAACAGGTGGGTGCCATGATTGGGTATAAAAACAGCTTCCCAAAAAATGCTGTCTTTCATAAGAAAGGATGGGGCGAGGTACACCCCTTTGTCCACAACTGCGTCAGCAAATAGTCAAACAGTTTAAGAACAACCTTTCTTGAAGTGCAATTGCAAGAAATTTAGGGATTTCAACATCTATGGTCCATAATATCATCAAAAGGTTCAGAGAATCTGGAGAAATCACTCCACGTAAGCAGCATGGCCAGAAACCAACATTGATTGACCGTGACCTTCGATCCCTCAGACGGCACTGTATCAAAAAGCGACATCTATCTCTAAAGGATATCACTACATGGGCTCAGGAACACTTCAGAAAACCACTGTCACTAAATACAGTTTGTCGCTACATCTGTAAGTGCAAGTTAAAGCTCTACTATGCAAAACGAAAGCCATTTGTCAACAACATCCAAAAACGCCGCCGGCTTCTCTGGGCCCGAGATCATCTAAGATGGACTGATGCAAAGTGGAAAAGTGTTCTGTGGTCTGACGAGTCCACATTTCAAATTGTTTTTGGAAATATTCAACATCGTGTCATTCAGACCAAAAGGGAAGCGAACCATCCAGACTGTTATCGACGCAAAGTTCAAAAGCCAGCATCTGTGACGGTATGTGGGTGCTTAGTGCCCAAGGCATGGGTAACTTACACATCTGTGAAGGCACCATTAATGCTGAAAGGTACATACAGGTTTTGGAACAACATATGCTGCCATCTAGGCGCCGTCTTTTTCATGGACGCCCCTGCTTATTTCAGCAAGACAATGCCAAACCACATTAGGCACGTTACAACAGCGTGGCTTTGTAAAAAAAAAAGAGTGCGGGTACTTTCCTTGCCCGCCTGCAGTCCAGACCTGTCTCCCATTGAAAAATGTGTGGCGCATTATGAAGCGTAAAATACGACAGCAGAGACCCCGGACTGTTGAATGACTGAAGCTCTACATAAAACAAGAATGGGAAAGAATTCCACTTTCAAAGCTTCAACAATTAGTTTCCTCAGTTCCCAAACGTTTATTGAGTGTTGTTAAAAGAAAAGGTGATGTAACACCGTGGTGAACATGCCCTTTCCCAACTACTTTGTCACGTGTTGCAGCCATGAAATTCTAAAAAAAATAAAGTGTATGAGTTTGAACATCAAATATCTTGTCTATGTAGTGCATTCAATTGAATATGGGTTGAAAAGGATTTGTAAATCATTGTATTCCGTTTATATTTACATCTAACTCAATTTCCCAACTCATATGGAAACGGGGTTTGTAACTTTGAACAACAGCTGGACAACAAAGTATGAATTTTCTGCCCCGAGCAAGTGTTTAGTTTGTTGTTTGTCGTCGGGCGATCAAAGCTATAAATTCGACCAATAGAGGCCGATAACTCTACACCTTAGGTTTAATCAAAGTTAAAGTACCACTGATAGTCACACACACACTACGTGTGGTGGAATTACTCACTGCGTTTGACCCATCCCCTCCTGGGAGGTGAGGGGAGCAGTGAGCAACATTGATGGCCGCGCCCAGGAATCATTTTTGGTGATTCAACCCCAATTCCAACCCTTGATGCTGAGTGCCAAGCAGGGAGGTAATGGGTCCCATTTTTATAGTCTTTGGGGTTTGAACTCACGACCTACCAATCTCAGGGCGGACACTCCAACCACCAGGCCCCTGAGCAGGTTTAAGTTACATCCCACAGGTGAACAGGCTAATTGGGAAGAGGTGGGTGCCATGATTGGGTCTAAAACCTATTGGCGCTGTAAAATTAAGTTAAAGTACCAATGATTGTCTCACACACACACACACACACACTAGGTGTGGTGAGATTATCCTCTGCACTTGACCAATCACCCTCACCCCCTGGGAGGTGAGGGGAGCAGTGAGCAGCAGCGGTGGTGGAGCCCAGGAATCATTTTGGGGATTTAACCCCCAATTCCAACCATTGATGCTGAGTGCCAGGCAGGGAGGTAATGGGTCCCATTTTTATAGTCTTTGGTATGACTCGGCCGGGATTTGAACTGACGACCTACCGATCTCAGGGCGGACACTCTAAGCACAAGGCCACTGAGCAGGCTGGAAGGTTTTTTAACAAAAATACACTCAAAATATACATAAACATACATAATGTGGGATTTACTATATTAACTATGAACAATAAAACACTGAATATTGACAATATAAGATAATGACTCCTCTACTGCGGATCACCTCTTTGGTTGACATTTTGTAATGGAGCAAGAGCAACAAAGATGCAACAAAAACGGCGAAACAAACGCAAAGGGTAAAAAACATTCACATATTCGATAGGAAATCACTGCTCTGCAGAAATTTGCTGTAGAACTCTGTCTCCGTCAGACTCTTGCCGCTCAGTCCGCATGGAGAAGAGCTTTGCGTGTCACTCAAAAGTGCAGATTCTAACCACTGGAATCATTTATGTAGTTTGAAAACATCCAGTGTTTATTATGTTGTATTATACCCAGGTAGACCAGTTAACTGCCGTTTTTATGCTGTTTTGCAAGACCCGTGCCACCTGACTTCCAACTTGACACCTCATTGGCTGGTTCTGAGACAGGATGGATTTGGTTACATGGTAACATTTTGGAATGGGGAACATATCCACCATTAATTACTTGTTTATTAACATGCACATTTGTAACATATTGGCTCTCAATTAGTCATTATTAAGTACTTATTAATGCCTTATACTGCATGGCCTTATTATACACCCAGTAAGCCAGTAACACTTTAGTATGGGGAACATATTCACTATTACAAACCCAAACCCTAAATTAAGTATTTTTTAATTAGAATATGTTCCCCTAGTGTCCAAATAACTTAACTCTTTTTTACTTAGAATATGTTCCCCTAGTGTTCAAATAACTCTTAAGTCTTTTTACTTAGAATATGTTCCCCTGGTGTCCAAATAACTCTTAAGTCTCTTTTACTTAGAATATGTTCCCCTAGTGTCCAAATAACCCTTAATTAAGTCTGTTACATAGAATATGTTCCCCTAGTGTCCAAATAACTCTAAATTAAGTTTTTGTTACTTAGAAAATGTTCCCCTAGTGTCCAAATAACTCTTAACTAAGTTTCTGTTACTTCGAATATGTTCCCCTAGTGTCCAAATAAATCTTAAGTATTTTTTACTTAGAATATGTTCCCCTAGTGTCCAAATAACTTAACTCTTTTTTACTTAGAATATGTTCCCCTAGTGTTCAAATAACTCTTAAGTCTTTTTACTTAGAATATGTTCCCCTGGTGTCCAAATAACTCTTAAGTCTCTTTTACTTAGAATATGTTCCCCTAGTGTCCAAATAACCCTTAATTAAGTCTGTTACTTAGAATATGTTCCCCTAGTGTCCAAATAACCCTTAATTAAGTCTGTTACATAGAATATGTTCCCCTAGTGTCCAAATAACTCTAAATTAAGTTTTTGTTACTTAGAAAATGTTCCCCTGGTGTCCAAATAACTCTTAAGTCTCTTTTACTTAGAATATGTTCCCCTAGTGTCCAAATAACCCTTAATTAAGTCTCTGTTACATAGAATATGTTCCCCTAGTGTCCAAATAACTCTAAATTAAGTTTTTGTTACTTAGAAAATGTTCCCCTAGTGTCCAAATAACTCTTAACTAAGTTTCTGTTACTTCGAATATGTTCCCCTAGTGTCCAAATAAATCTTAAGTATTTTTTACTTAGAATATGTTCCCCTAGTGTCCAAATAACTCTTAACTAAGTCTCTGTTACTTCGAATATTTTCCCCTAGTGTCTAAATAACTTAACTCTTTTTTACTTAGAATATGTTCCCCTAGTGTTCAAATAACTCTTAAGTCTTTTTACTTAGAATATGTTCCCCTGGTGTCCAAATAACTCTTAAGTCTCTTTTACTTAGAATATGTTCCCCTAGTGTCCAAATAACCCTTAATTACGTCTGTTACATAGAATATGTTCCCCTAGTGTCCAAATAACTCTAAATTAAGTTTTTGTTACTTAGAAAATGTTCCCCTAGTGTCCAAATAACTCTTAACTAAGTTTCTGTTACTTCGAATATGTTCCCCTAGTGTCCAAATAAATCTTAAGTATTTTTTACTTAGAATATGTTCCCCTAGTGTCCAAATAACCCTTAATTAAGTCTGTTACTTAGAATATGTTCCCCTAGTGTCCAAATAAATCTTAAGTATTTTTTACTTAGAATATGTTCCCCTAGTCTCCAAATAACCCTTAATTAAGTCTGTTACTTAGAATATGTTCCCCTAGTGTCCAAATAACTCTTAACTAAGTTTCTGTTGCTTAGAATATGTTCCCCTAGTGTCCAAATAACTCTTTATTAAGGCTTTGTTACTTAGAATATGTTCCCCTACTATCCAAATAACTCTTAAAGTCTTTGTTACTTAGAAAATGTTCAGTTAGTGTCCAAATAACTCTTAAGTCTTTTTTACTTAGAATATGTTCCCCTAGGGTCCAAATAACTCTTAATTAAAGTCTTTGTTACTTAGAAAAGGTTCCCTTAGTGTCCAAATAACTCAATTAAGTCTCTGTTACTTAGAATATGTTCCCCTAGTGTCCAAATAACCCTTAATTAAGTCTGTTACTTAGAATATGTTCCCCTAGTGTCCAAATAACTCTTAACTAAGTTTCTGTTACTTACAATATGTTCCCCTAGTGTCCAAATAACTCTTTATTAAGGCTTTGTTACTTAGAATATGTTCCCCTAGTGTCCAAATAACTCATAATTAAGTCTTTGTTACTTAGAATATGTTCCCTTTGTGTCCAAATAACTCTTAATTAAAGTCTTTGTTACTTAGAAAATGTTCAGTTAGTGTCCAAATAACTCTTAAGTCTTTTTTACTTAGAATATGTTCCCCTAGGGTCCAAATAACTCTTAATTAAAGTCTTTGTTACTTAGAAAAGGTTCCCTTAGTGTCCAAATAACTCTTAAGTATCTGTTACTTAGAATATGTACCCCTAGTGTCCAAATAACTCTTAATTAAGTCTTTGTTACTTGGAACATGTTCCCCTAGTGCCCAAATAACTCTTAATTAAGTCTATGTTAACTCAGAATATGTTCCCCTAGTGTCCAAATAACTCTTAATTGAGTATGTGTTTCTTAGTATATGTTCCCTTAGTGTCTTAATAACTTTTAATTAAGTCTTTGTTACTTAGACTATGTTCCCCATACTAAAGTGTTACCGGTCACAGGTTTAGGTTACATCCCACAAGTGAACAGGCTAATTGGGAACAGGTGGGTGCCACGATTGGGTATAAAACCTATTGGCGCCATAAGGTTCGACCTTGTTACCTTGGCACGCCCTTGACAAGCCGTGATCGTGCATTAACGTGAACAGATGTTTTCAAAATTGGATTGCATTTCCATGCTGTAGCTTTACAACAAATAGCTGTGTACTGCACGCACATCCCGAGCTCTGCCACTCATTCCGGAAGCAATTCATGAACATTTTTAGCTATTTTAGCTCCATGCGTGTAAACGATCCAACCAGACGCGACCGTGAAGTTCACACTATTGAGGAATTTTTCGGACGCTTGCCTTTTATCGACCCGCCGTGTTGTTGCTGTTTCTCTCGCAAGGACGCTCTGTCCAAACGGGCATGGAGTCACACGTGGACGAGCCGACACAAAGATGCACAGAATCATTAACCCCTTGTGTGGTGTTCGGATCTGTGGGACCCATTTTCAGGTTTTATTAAAAGAAAAATGATACAATTAATTCATTTTTCAAACTGACTCTCAGTGACTTTGGCTCATTTCCTCTGAAGAACATATATCAGCATACATATTTAATGACAACACACCATACACCCCCCCCCCTTACACATTTCTATTACATACAAGATGTCCAGGTCCACTGGACCTAATAGAAGTGTGGAAATTGATGTTCTGTGTACCACACACACACACACAGAGAGAGAGAGAGCAAGCCCAGACAGGAGGAGGACACGGTATAGGTACACAGAACATCAGAGGGTCAAATGTGCGAGAAAATGAGAGCAGACAGTGTTGACAAACAAGGTTGCAACCTTGTGCGGGAACCGCAGGTACAGAAACACAAAAGAAGAATCAAAAAGAATACAAACACAAAAGAATACATATTTAATGATCACTCACCATACACCCCCCTACACATTTATATTACATATAGGGCTAATAGAAGTGTGGAAATTGAAGTTCTATGTACTGCACGCACATGCACACGCACGCACACACACACACACACACACACACACACACACACACACACACACACACACACACACACACACACACACACACACCAGGCCTAGACAGGAGGAGGACACAGTATAGGTACACAGGACATCAGAGGGTCAAATGTGCGAGAAAATGAGAGCAGGCAGTGTTGACAAACAATGTTGCAACCTTGTGTGGGAACCGAAGGTGCAGAAACACAAAAGAAGACTCAAAATAATACAAAGAACACAAAAAGAATACATATTTAATGACAAGACACGATACACCCCCCTACACAAAGTTTGTAGAAGGGTGGAAATGGATGTTTTGTGTACCAGACGCACATACACACACACACACACATTAGGCCTAGACAGGAGGAGGACAGAGTGTAGGTACACAGAACATCAAAAGGGGCAAATGTGCGAGAAAATGAGAGCAGACAGTGTTGAAAATCAATGTAACTGGTAGAGAAATTTTCAGTGCAACGTACATACTGTTCTTTACCTTATCCCAATAAACATCTGTTCAGTATTTTAACATAAACATGTTTGGTTGTGAGGCATTAAAAGCCACAAAAAGTAACGGGTCCATCAGACCCACAAACGCTGGCTGAGTAACAACAGTATGAATGTTACACAGATTAAGCGTTATGCAAATGTCCGACCCCGTCTTGTCGTCGAAGGCCCGGTCGGATTATGACTACCAAAGGACGGGGAGTTGTTCAAAATGGGACGGGGGACAGGGGGAAAGTTGTTGTGAGCTAGAAACTGGTTTGATTGCACCTCGTCTGGGGATGTGTCCAGGATCAATATAGGTGGAGTGACAGGCGTGCACTTGATTAAAAGTGACTGCTACATTCAGCAGGCTCGGCCATTACTCTCCCACTCCCGAGTCTCCCGGGGTGAAAGAGCAGAAAAGTGACAGGCCTCCGTCAGCCCTCCATTACCACTTTTTTCTGAGGTCCCTGGGCTTGAAGGCAACCGGGGCAAAAAACAGGCTGACGGACGACCCGTGGGGAGATGAAACTGGGAGAAAATAAAAGGTCCCCTCGCCAACACGTCGGTGTGTCAGTACGCATCGACGTGTGCCTTCTGGACGCCACGGGCGAAGGTACGGAAGGCAGATGAGGTTTTTTTTTTGGAGTATCACCCAAAGGTCAGCGCTGGCGAGCAGAGAGTAAAAAGCTAAAAGTAAACATTTGAAAAGACTGTGTGGGAAGTTGGTCGGCGAGAAAGAGACCAAAATAAAAGCCCCAAAACACATTATGCCAGCACATTCCAAAAAAGCTGTGTCAAATGTCAGGGCTCAGGCAAAAACTATTATACGAGGTAAACACCTAAATGGACGGGGGCGACCGGGGCCAGAGGAGGGACTCGCTTGATGATGATGTTAATCGCCCACAACATGCATGTTTGTCAACGGGACGGCGTGAGGCCTTGACACGCCGGAGCTTGCAACACGGCAATAAGCAACGGGCCTCGTGTCACCGCTGAAAGCATCGCTGTACCCATTGAGCCCATGTGGAGCTAAATAGCGAGGCAGAAAGATACAAAAAAAAAAAAAAAAAATCAGGTGTCAATAAGGATGGAGGGATGAAGATGGCTTGAATGAACAGGAAGTACACGATATTGCTTAAAGCAGTGGTCACCAACACACCAGGTAGCCCGTAAGGACCAGATGAGTCGCCCGCTGGCCTGTTCTAAAAATAGCTCAAATAGCAGCACTTACCAGTGAGCTGCCTCTATTTTTCCATCCATCCATCCATCCATCATCTTCCGCTTATCCGAGGTCGGGTCGCGGGGGCAGCAGCCTAAGCAGGGAAGCCCAGACTTCCCTATCTCCAGCCACTTCGTCTAGCTCTTCTCGGGGGATCCTGAGGCGTTCCCAGGCCAGCCGGGAGACATAGTCTTCCCAACGTGTCCTGGGTCTTCCCCGTGGCCTCCTACCAGCTGGACGTGCCCTAAACACATCCCTAGGGAGGCGTTCGGGTGGCATCCTGACCAGATGCCCGAACCACTTCATCTGGCTCCTCTCCATGTGGAGGAGCAGCGGCTTTACTTTGAGTTCCTCCCGGATGGCAGAGCTTCTCACCCTATCTCTAAGGGAGAGCCCCGCCACCTGGCGGAGGAAACTCATTTCGGCCGCTTGTACCCGTGATCTTATCCTTTCGGTCATGACCCAAAGCTCATGACCATAGGTGAGGATGGGAACGTAGATCGACCGGTAAATTGAGAGCTTTGCCTTCCGGCTCAGCTCCTTCTTCACCACAACGGATCGATACAACGTCCGCATTACTGAAGACGCCGCACCGATCCGCCTGTCGATCTCACGATCCACTCTTCCCCCACTCGTGAACAAGACTCCTAGGTACTTGAACTCCTCCACTTGGGGCAGGGTCTCCTCCCCAACCCGGAGATGGCACTCCACCCTTTTCCGGGCGAGAACCATGGACTCGGACTTGGAGGTGCTGATTCTCATTCCGGTCGCTTCACACTCGGCTGCGAACCGATCCAGTGAGAGCTGAAGATCCCGGTCAGATGAAGCCATCAGGACCACATCATCTGCAAAAAGCAGAGACCTAATCCTCTATTTTTTTAAATGTTATTTATTTACTAGCAAGCTGGTCTCGCTTTGCTGGACATTTTTAATTCTAAGAGAGACAAAACTCAAATAGAATTTGAAAATCCAAGAAAATATTTTAAAGATTCGGTCTTCACTTGTTTGAATAAATTCCTTTATTTTTTTACTTTGCTTCTTATAACTTTCAGAAAGACAATTTTAGAGAAAAAATACAACCTTAAAAATGATTTTAGGATTTTTAAACACATATACCCTTTTAACTTTTAAATTCCTTCCTCATCTTTCCTGACAATTTAAATCAATGTTCAAGTATTTTTAATTTTTTTTGTAAAGAATAATAAATACATTTTATTTTAATTCTTCATTTTAGCTTATATTTTTTTGACGAAGAATATTTGTGAAATATTTCATCAAACTTATGATTAAAATTCAAAAAAAGTATTCTGGCAAATCTAGAAATTTAAGAATCAAATGTATATCTTATTTCAAAGTGGATTTTAACCTATTCAAAACATGTCATCAAAATAAATAAAAAAATCTTAATCAGGAAAAATTACTAATGATTCTTTTTTAAAAATTTTTCAAAAAGATTCGAATTAGCTCGTTTTTCTCTTAGTTTTTTTCGGTTGAATTTTGAATTTTAAAGAGTCAAAATTGAAGATAAACTATGTTTCAAAATCTTATTTTAATTTTTTTGTGTGTTTTCTCCTCTTTTAAACCGTTAAATTGTTTTTTTCATCATTTATTCTCTACAAAAAAACTTCTGTAAAAGGAAAAAGAATGTACGACGGAATGACAGACAGAAATACCCGTTTTTTATATATGTAGAGTTATTTATTAAAGGTTAATTGAGGAAATTGGCTATTTCTGGAAATTTATTTAAGTGTGTATCAAACTGGTAGCCCTTTGCATTAATCAGTACCCAAGAAGTAGCTTTTGCTTTCAAAAATGTTGGTGACCCCTGGCCTAAAGTATTTGGCCCACTGCCTTTAGTGAAGTGAATTATATTTATATAGCGCTTTTTCTCTAGTGACTCAAAGCACTTTACATAGTGAAACCCAATATCTAAGTTACATTTAAACCAGTGTGGGTGGCACTGGGAGCAGGTGGGTAAAAGTGTCTTGCCCGAGGACACAACGGCAGTGACTAGGATGGCGGAATCAAGGATCGAACTTGCAACCCTCAAGTTGCTGGCATGGCCACTCTACCAACCGAGCTATACCGCCCATTTACTCACATATGAACTTGAAGTGTCCAAAATGTTTTGGTATCCTGGGGCAGTCAATGTTCCTTTCACTGGAACTAAGGGGCCAAGCCCAACTCCTGAAAAAACAACCCCACACCATAATTCCTCCTCCACCAAATTTCACACTCGGCACAATGCAGTAAGGAGTCTCCACTGCTCTGGAGTCCAGTGGCGACGGGCTTTACACCACTGCATCCCACGCATTGCATTGGACCTGCTTAAGTATGTCTTAGATCCAGCTGCTCGGCCATGGAAACCCATTCCATGAAAATCTCTGCGTATTGTACGTGGGCTAATTGGAAGGTCACATGAAGTTTGGAGCTCTGTCGCAACTGCCCCCTCTCTCTCAGTTTATGTGGCCTACCACTTGGTGGCTGAGTTGCTGTTGTTCCCAAACGTTTTCATTTTCTTTAAATAAAGCCGACAGTTGTTTTTGGAATATTTAGGAGTGAGGAAACTTCACGACTGGATTTGTTGCCCAGGTGGCATCCTGTGACAGTTCCACGCTGGAAATCACTGAACTCCTGAGAGGGGCCCATTCTTTCACAAATGTTTGTAGAAACAGTCTCCATACCTAAGTGCTTGATTTTATACACCTGTGGCCGGGCAAAGTGGTTTAGGACACCTGATTCTGATCATTTGGATGCGTGGCCAAATACTTTTGCCAATATAGTGTATGTCTCTTAACTAAACTGTCAATAAAATTAAATGGCAAATTAAAATACAGCTTCACCACATGAAGTTTGGAGCTCTGTAGCAACTGACTGTGCAGAAAGTATTTGCATTATATACGCTTTAGCATTTGCTGATCCCTCTCTGTCAGTTTACGTGGCTGAGTTGCTGTTGTTCCCAAACTCTTCACTTTTCTTATAACAAAGTTGACATATTAACATTGCAACACATGCCAATTTTAAATTTCGAGCCGAAATATCCGGCTGAAACGTCTCGGTATGACGACGCGTGCGGTCACGGATTGTCGAGGAAATTTTGTTCCAGCACCGCTCCCAGCTATTAGCGCCTTTGTTTTCATCGCGAAATTCCACAGTATTCTGGACATCTGTGTTGCTGAATTTATTGCAATTTGTTCAATGGACAATGGAGACATCAAAGAAGAAAGCTGTAGGTGTGAAGCGGTGTGAAGCGGTGTGAAGCGGTGTGAAGCGGTGTATTGCGGCCGGCTTTAGCAACACAAACACAGCGGGTGTTTCATTGTTTACATTCCCGAAAGATGACGGTGAAGCTTTACTATGGAACAGAGATGTCAAGCGAACATGGTTGGATTGGACCACACACACACAAAGTACAGTGTATTATGCAGCGATCATTTTGAAAGATCCTGTTTCGAAGAGGGTCCCTTGCGAAGGGCAGAGATGGGCATCGCCACCACCCGTCGACTGTTGCTGAAGAAAGGTGCGGGGCTGACCTTCAGGTTTTACAGGTACGACCATATAATCTCACTAAAACACTACTAACACAATAAGCAGATAAGGGATTTTCCAGAATTATCCTAGTAAATGTGTCTAATAACATCTAAATCGCTGCTACTGCCCTCGTCTTTTTTTTCTCTTTTTTTTCTAGTCCTTCACTCTCACTTTCCTCATCCACGAATCTTTCATCCTCGCTCAAATTAATGGGGAAATTGTCACTTTCTCGGTCCAAATCGCTCTCGCTGCTGGTGGCCATGATTGTAAACAATGTGAGGATGTGAGGAGCTCCACAACCCGTGACGTCACGCGCACATCGTCTGCTACTTCCGGTACGTGCAAGGCTTTTTTATTAGCGACCAAAAGTTGCGAACTTTCTCGTCGATGTTCTCTACTAAATCCTTTCAGCAAAAATATGGCAATATCGCGAAATGATCGAGTATGACATAGAATGGACCTGCTATCCCCGTTTAAATAAGAAAATCTAATTTCAGTAGGTCTTTAATGCAGTATTAAGAAAAATGTTTTAGTATAGACACATAGAATCATCATACTGCTGTGATTATATGCATCAAGTATTCATTCAAGGCTAAGGCAAACTATGGAGATATATATCATGCATCTTGACATGGCCTAAAAATAGAGATATTAATAAAAGGCTATATCGCCCAGCCCTAGTCCAAACACAAGTCAGAACCCCAAAACTGTACTCTTAACCCAGTTCTCCTGCTTAACACCAACCTCCTAGTTTCATAGTAACCTCGTTCCTCCAGAGCCCAAACTCTCGCCTTCCAGTCTAGTATGGGGTGTGCACGCCCACGTGACTGTGCACGCTAATCTCAGACCCATGCTCAATCTTGGGTCCCATAATACGCTTTAAAGCAGGCGGCAGAACCTGCGGACTCAGCTGTGGCGGGTCATCAAAAGCGATTCAAAGGGAGAAATCCCATTTAACCTCGAAGCTTGTGTTGCAGAAAGCCCGGTCCAAATAGCCGCCATGAAAGAGGCTGGCGCCACATGACATGTTTGACCGTCTTCTAGGAGGTAAGGGATGTACTGATTGGTGCATAAATGACATCTCTCCCCTTGATGCCACGTATCCTTCCAATTATGACTCACGGTTTGCCCTTCATCTAAATACAGCATGATTTTTAATTTCTACAGCAGATGGAAATATGTATTTAAACGTCACGGTCTTGCGAGCGATGTACCTGCACATTATCGTTCCCTCGCTCAGTCGCGTGGGCATAAATTAGCGGCGGGCTGATGAATGGAGCTCTCGAGCTGACAGACAGCGTCCATGTTGCCGGCGACGTGGCGTACGCTCCTTTTATGACCGTGTCACGGCACCTGTGATGAGACGTGATGTAGTGACACAGTGACACAATCATAATAATAATAATAATAATAATAATGTACAAGCAGTCGTCATTGGCAGAGCCGTTAAAGTTAACCGCCTGTACCGCCGTGTCAGAATGGAAGATATAATCCTTTTATTAAGAAGGGACTTGTTTATTCAGATCGATTGCCTTCAAATAATAAACGTTCCGTGGCGACAAGGAGACTACTCACTGAAGCAAGAGGTATCAACACCAGTATAAAGACCACTAGTCCAGGTGGGAAAAAAAGGTTGGATTCAAAATTCAGATTTTCAGCACAATCCCATTCAAGATGAGACAAACATTACAGCAGGGGTCTCAGACACGCGGCCCGCGGGCCACAACCATTTTGTGGCCCGCACCTTGATATGAAAATTTAATGTTAGTGCGGCCCGCGAGTTTTGTATGAATGGCGCTTGACAGCATAATGTTTGCTACAGGCTCCCGAATTTCGGGGTAACCATTCTCTTGAATTTCTGGTGATTTTATTCAACCAATCAACAACGTTCAGGGGGTGCCGTATTGGCACTGTCTTTAGCGCCCTCTACAATTTGTACGAGCAGCGTGCCAGCCCAATCATATGTTGTTTCTGGCGTTTGGACACACACGTAAGTGACTGCAAGACATACTTGATCAACAGCCACACAGGTCACACTGAGGGTGGCCGTATAAACAACTTTAACACTGTTGCAAATTTGCGCCACACTGTGAAGCCACACCAAACAAGAATGACAAACACATTTCGGGAGAACATGCGCACCGTAACATAACATAAACATAACAGAACAAATACCCAGAATCCCATGCAGCCCTAACTGTTCCATGCTACAATATACATACCCGCTACCACCATACCACCACCCGCCCCCCCAACACTTCCCCCCACACATTAACCCCCTACCTCCTCCGTGCGTCGGAAGAGTTAGGACTGCAAGAGCAGAGTTGATGCAACCAGCCACTTTTACATACAGCTACAAAAGTAAAACAATTTCAACAGCAAAAAAAACATATACACTGTGGTGGCCTCTGCAGTGTTACATACCATCGTTACCTACTCAGTGGCCTAGTGGCTAGAGTGTCCGCCCTGAGATCGGTAGGTTGGGAGTTCAAACCCCGGCCGAGTCATACCAAAGACTATAAAAAAATGGGACCCATTGCCTCCCTGCTTGGCACTCAGCATCAAAGGTTGGTATTGGGGGTTAAATCACCATAAATGATTCCCGGGCGTGGCTGCGCTGCTGCCCACTGCTCCCCTCACTTCAAAGGGGGTGATCAAGGGGATGGGTCAAATGCAGAGGACAAATTTCACCACACCTAGTGTGTGTGTGACAATCAATGGTACGTTAACTTTAATCTTCTGCTGGGGTGGAGAGAGCATGGCCAGAGACAGGAGCAGACCCAATGAAGCAACCAAGTCTTTATGTCCCTTGTATTCTTTGATGTCTGATGTTTCCCTCTTACACACATGTAAGAGGGATGTGAGCTATGGCTATGAGTTGTTTTTTTCCCTTGGCCTCAGTCTGGACCCTCTCTCCAGGGGCCCAGGCCTAGACCGATTTTTTTTTTCTCATCCCCCCACATCGTTTACCTGTATCTCACCTTTTTTGCAAGGGGCACCGGAAGTTTGCAGACCCGTCAGCGATCCTGTTCTGACTCCCTGTAATGTTTGTCTGATCTTCAATGGGATTGTGCTGAAAATGTTTAGTTCCCCTCGGGGATTAATAAAGTATTTCTGATTTTGATTCTGAACAGGGCCGACTCCACTCTCGGCCAGTCCGCATGGATGAGCGAGGTGTCCGATACCTGCTCATTCAGCCAAGATACTGTGAAGCTTGTCTGTCCCGGTGCTCAGCGCCAGCTCCACAGCCCTGTCTCTTCATCCGCATCTCCTCCAGTCTCTCCAAAAGGAGTCTGGTGTGAACCAGTAGCTGGTCTCCATGACCAAAAGGCTCCCGGGAGGCAGATCCAGAAGTAGGGCTAGGCAATATATCGATATACTCTATATATTGCGGGCTTGTCTCTGTGCGATATAGAAAATGACTAAATTGTGATATTAGAGTATACGTTCTCACGCAGTTGCTTTTAGCTGCGGGCATTACATTACATTCTCTTCTCACTCTTTGGTGTCCCTCCTTCTCACAGAGACATAAAACAAGCGCACCTTCTTACAAATGTCACATACGTATACGCTCTCATGGAGCAGAGAGGTTGCGGCATGGGTAACGTTAGTCTGTGGTGCAAGTGGTAATACGAGAGAAAGAAGGTGCGAATCTGGTAACAAATGAAGGAAGAATTAATTCCTAAGAAAAAAAGCAGGGGTTCCATCGTCTGGCGGTGGTTTGGCTTCAAACAGGAATGTGTCGAACAGACAACCGTAATTTTTCAAGTGTGGGGGGAAAAGCATTGCTACAAAAACTACACCAGCCAGAGAATGAAGAGTGCTTGAAACTCCGCATGTCAACATCTCAGTTCGGTGCCACACCAACCAAATGCAGAGGCAACCATTTCCACATCAACACCGTATGAAAAAAATTGTCAAGAACAGAAGGAGATAACGTCCACAGGAACCTACCACACAGCGAAGGACATACACCATTTGATTTCCTATTATGCAGCTCATTTTTATTTGACACCTATTGAAATAACTTGTGTGACATCTTGCACAAAAGTGCACTTTATTTGTTTTAAACTATTGTCGTGGCGTACTGTACAAAAAGTGCACTTTAATTTAGTGTTGTTTTGATATGTCATCTTCATGACATCATGCACATAAGTTCACTCATAGCTTGTTTTAAAATGTCTCAGACAATCTTGCACTTTCTATTATAGAAATGGAATGAATGTTTGTGTCACTGCTTAATAACTGCTTAGTAAATAAAGTTTTGGTCAATTAACTTAGTTGTGATTTACATCTCTGCATGAAAGTTTCAAATGAGCATATATTAATGCAGTATGAACAAGAATGTTTTAATGTAGACACATAGAATCATCATACTGCTGTGATTATATGTTCATTCAAGGCTAAGGCAAAATATGGAGATATATATCGAGTATCGTGACATGGCCTGAAAATATCGAGATATTACAAAAAGTCCCTATGGCCCAGCCCTAACTTGGATATACTCAAGAGTAGTCGGTATACGGCTTGTATAGCAGTATAGATTCACTGTCCTCAGAAAATTAGTTAACACTCAAACAATATTGAATAAATAACTCTTGCCAGCTTGCCGCCTAAACGGGTTGAAACCAAACCGCAAAAGATAAACGGTTTTTTTTAAAGTACCATTCTGAATTATAAAAAACGTCATTGGAATGATTGCAATACTGTATCAGGGTTTCCCAC
>NC_084639.1:5361049-5433549 GCF_033978795.1 Nerophis ophidion | reverse complement strand
GTCACCATGGCAACCGCTGAGCCAATGTTCATTATTAGGGAGTCGAGTGTGAAGACAGAGGTTTGCATGCTAACACAAATAATACAATTCACAACCTGAATGAACTTTATGACACATTCAGATACAAAATGTTTATGATTTGTGGCCTTTATTATTTATTACGTTTACTATGCAGGGAGGCGGTTATCATGAATGAATAACGAGCGGGAGGAAGGATCACATTTATAACATGATGTGTCCCCGTGTGCAGACGTTTAGTTTGAGTCGCTCCGGTTCTTTTTGTTGTCCAATGTGGCAGTTATCATCAATAACTGGCCGGCGGAAGAGCTACATGAATAACAGTGTATACGTTGCCAGCCTGTGAGTGAGATGTGATTGCTTCTATTGTGTAAGATGGCGGTTATCATTAATAACTGGCGAGAGGAAGAAACACAACAATTGATGTTTTAAGTTTACTTTACTTGACGTTGCTTTTTGGTTTCTGTCGTACATGAGGTTACATTTGCAAGGTGGTGGTTATGGTTATTATTATGCTAGTAAAAATGTTTTTTTTCCTTGGCCTCAGTCTGCACCTCCTCTCCAGGGCCCAGGCTGAGACCGATTTTTTTTATTTTAATCTTCTATTTTTTTCTCCCATTCCCCCCCATCTTTGTTTACCTGTATCTCATCTTTTTTGTAAGGGGCGCTGGAAGCCGGCAGACCCGTCAGCGATCCTGTTCTGTCTCCCTGTAATGTTTGTCTAAACTTGAATGGGATTGTGCTGAAAATTTTAATTTTCCTGAAGGAACTCTCCTGACGGAATAAATAAAAGTACTATCTAATCTAGTAGTTTGTATGTTACAATATGATTTTTGGGATGTTTATTAGCCTTTTTATATTTTGTAAATACCGAGTTTGAACAGTTTACTAAACATTAACTTGGCTGAAGGAAGAATACATTGAAAATCAGTGATTGGCACCTTTCATATTTGAATCAATACGGTACCATATAATGATACCTGGGAACTGATACCAATACTCAGAGGTACCAATTTTGGTACTTATGTCTCTTTTGAAATGCGCTGACAAAATGCTTATACTAAAAACAATTTTGTTTCTCAGTTTGAACATTAAATATTTTGTCTTTGCAGTCTACGGGGTAGGTGAGATTTTTCAAAAATATTCCAAAAATAGCAACAATTCAAAAATCCTTTATAAAGTATATTTATTGAATAATACTTAAACAAAATATGAATGTAAGTTCATATTTTGTTTAAGTATTATTCAATAAATATACTTTATAAAGGATTTTTGAAATATGAATGTAAGTTGGGCTTCACGGTGGCAGAGGGGTTAGTGCGTCTGCCTCACAATACGAAGGTCCTGCAGTCCTGGGTTCAAATCCAGGCTCGGGATCTTTCTGTGTGGGGTTTGCATGTTCCCCCCGTGAATGCGTGGGTTCCCTCCGGGTACTCCGGCTTCCTCCCACTTCCAAAGACATGCACCTGGGGATAGGTTGATTGGCAACACTAAATTGGCCCTAGTGTGTGAATGTGAGTGTGAATGTTGTCTGTCTCTGTGTTGGCCCTGCGATGAGGTGGCGACTTGTCCAGGGTGTACCCCGCCTTCCGCCCGATTGTAGCTGAGATAGGCGCCAGCGCCCCCCGCGACCCCGAAAGGGAATAAGCGGTAGAAAATGGATGGATGGATGGATGAATGTAAGTTCATAAACTGTAAAAAGAAATGCAACAATGGAAAATTCAGTGATGACAGCTCGATTTTTTGTGGACATGTTCCATAAATATTGATGTTAAAGATTTCATTTTTTGTGAAGAAATGTTTAGAATGAAGTTGATGAATCCAGATGGATCTCTATTATAATCCCCAAAGAGGGCACTTTAAGTTGATGATTACTTCTATGTGTAGATATATTTACTTATAATTGAACAACTTACTTAAGTTTTTAGTTATTATTATATCTTTTTTCCCAAATAGTTCAAGAAAGACCACTACAAATGAGCAATATTGTGCACTGTTATACAATTTAATGAATCAAAAACTGATGACATAGTGCTGTATTTTACTCTTTATCTCTTTTTTTCAACCAAAAATGCTTTGCTCTGATAAGGGGGTACTTGAATTAAAAATATGTTCACAGGGGGTACATCACTGAAAAAAGGTTGAAAACCACTGGTTTATTCAATTGGTTATAAGTTGAAAAGGATTTTAAAAAATCAAATCCTTCTGTTTTTATTTTCGATTGACACGTGTCCACTTCACTGGTTTTGTGTATATCTATACCAGGGGTGCCCATTACGTCGATCGCGAGCTACCAGTCGACCGCGGGGGGTGTGTCAGTCGATCTCGAGCCAGGCTTTTAAAAAAAATAGACCTAAAAATGAGTGGTCATCAATCTTCACCAAGACGTCACTTAAATGACATTCACGGTACCGGAGGGTCTTGTGAGATGACGCTGGCTGCTGCAAGATCATTATTATTAAAATATGACCGAGAGGAAGGCGAGAAACACTTTTTATTTCAACAGACTCTCGCGCCGTACCTTCCGTCAAAACTCTAAAGGCCGACTGCACATTTCCTATCTTCACAATAAAAGCCCTGCTTCATGCTGCCTGCGCTAACTAAATACAGAGTCTCGGAAAACTGGCGTGCACAAGCGATCCCTCAGAAAGCTGGCCTGCACATCACTTGTGCAGGCCAGCTTTCTGAGACTCTTATTTATTATATACACACACATTTTATACATATACATATATATATATATATATATATATATATATATATATATATATATATATACACATACATAACGCAGTGGTGGGCCGTGCGTTTCCCACTTTCAGTAATGTCCAACTTAAATGATGACTTTTCAAAATACCATCAATGACGTCACCACACGATCATTGCTGGAGAAACACTATACACAAACACATGTACGCACTACTGCGAATTGTACAAAACGGGTTATTTTCTGGCGCCTTTAAAAATCAATAAACCCGCATCAGCAATTAAAACACATCTTATGTGTTACTGTTAAAATTAAAATTGCAAAAAAAAACATTTTAAACGTGAGAAGATAAAGAAATGAAATATCTGAACTCACATTTCATCGACAGCTGAGCTAGCTTCCGGGGTTGGGCCGAGATGGTCTCACAAGATGCAGTTTCTCTTTAAGTTTCCTTCCTGAAACTGGCCTTGCAGATATAACTAGTGTATTGTCTCATCATAAAAGATGGCTTTGCATATATAAATGTTGTCTTGTCTCATCAAAAAAGACGAAGACGAAGCGTGTTTGCTGACTTCTTAAAGTTTACTCCACACCTGCATGCCTTCATTAATACAACCTAAACGGGGCTGCTGCGCATGCGCTATACTCCTGTGGCATGCCGGGTAATGGTAGCTAGTTCATAACATCACTATATACATAGACATCTTACAAGGGTACGCAGCATGGAGCGCTACTGCCTACTGGCACTAACGAGACGCGGGGCCGCCATCTTGGAGTGGTGATCTGCTCCACCCAGTACAGTTCATTTGGCAGGAGCAATGAACTGTCAGCGCATTTAATTCCTTCTACCTCACTGAATTCTTCTGATTTTCACGCGCTTTTTTTTCATACGTGTAGCTGTGATAAAGGACACATGTTTTGGCGTGTTTTATTATTCATACTTTGCTTAACAGTAATAGAATATTCTTATATGGTATAAGTGACCAGACGTCCGAGATCAAAACTGGGAATATAATCCCAGCTATTTTTTTAAATTGAAGAGTATTTGATTGATTGAATGATTGATACTTTTATTAGTAGATTGCACAGTTCAGTACATATTCCGTACAATTGACCACTTAATGGCAACACCCGAAAGAGTTTTTCAACTTGTTTAAATCAGGGTCCACGTTAATCAATTAATGGTAAGAGACAATATGATTAGGTTTTTATATATATGTGTGTATATATATATATATATATGTATGTGTGTATATATATATATATATATATATATATATATATATTTTTTGATTGGATTATCCAGAGAATAGTGCTCGACAACGTGGTAGAGCGCAAAATGTATGTGTGGCAAAAATCACAAGACTACTTCATCTCTACAGAACTGTTTCATGAGGGGTTCCCTCAATCATCAGGAGATTTTATATATACATACATACATATATATATATATATATATATATACACATATATATATACATATATATGTGTGTGTGTATAGATATACATACATACATACATATACATACATACATATATATACACACACACATATATATATAAATATACATTTACATATATACACACATAAATACACACACACAAACATATATATAAATATAAATATAGATATATACACACATATACATATATATATAAATATATACAGCAGAGAGTTTATTCTGTTTTGACACTTTGTATTGATATTTTCTATTACATTCTTCCCTTAAATTATATGTATTGTTAAAGTATGTCGCTTTCGATAAAAGTGTCTGCCAAATACTTAATCATAAACATAAATAAACACCTGAAAATATTTATATCAGCTAAAATATTTTTCACTGGATCCGGAATAATACCAAATTCAGTTTTATCCAACAATGTTAGTATTTCAAAATTGTTACTTGAAGACCTATTCCTGGTTACAATTATACTGTTCAGAAAGTTTTGTCTTATACTTTGCCTAAAATCAGAACGCATCATAATCAGTGGTGGCTGGGGAATTTTGTTTTAGGTGGGGCTGAAAGTTTGTAGACCAAACCCTTGTAGGGGGGGGTCATCCTCCCCCAGAAAATGTCTTTGTGATTTTCACATACAAATGAAGCATTCTGGTGCATTCTGACAAAAATAATGACAACAAAATAGGTTTGCAGATACCTATATGCAATATGCACACTCCATAGGGAATATAATTTCCCAATGGGTAGGATAACTAATTAAACTCTCGTAGGCCAAATTCGGAAATGTCCGTGGGCTACACGAAGTTCGCGGGACGTAATTTTGGTCGTATCAATCCCTCTTTGTTACGTTTGTACTAGTGTTGTCCCAATACTAATGTTTTGATACTAGTACCAAAATGTATTTCGGTACTTTTCTAAATAAAGGGGACCACAACAAATGTTATTATTGGCTTTATTTTAGCAAGAAATGTTAGGGTACATTAAACATATGTTTATTATAGCAAGTTTGTGCCTTAAATAAAATAGTGAACATACAAGACAACTTGTCTTTTAGTAGTAAGTAAACAAACAAAGGCTCCTAATTAGTCTGCTGACATATGCAGTAACATATTGTCATTTATCTACCTATTATTTTGTCAATATTATTAAGGACAAGTGGTAGAAATTGAATTATTAATTACTTGTTCATTTACTGATAATATCTGCTTACTTTCTCTTTTAACATGTTCTATCTAGACTTTTGTTAAAATATAATAAACACTTATTTTTCTGTTATTGATACTTTACATTAGTTTTGGATGATACCACATATTTGGGTATCAATCTGATACCAAGTAGTTACAGGATCATATTTAAAGTCCTCATGTGTCCAGGGACATATTTACTGAGTTTATAACATAATATACATTTAAAAAAAAAAAATTTGTGATGCTAAAAAATATTGATGTAATCATAGTAGTATCGACTAGATACGCTGTTGTAAATAAAAATAAATAAATGGGTTGTACTTGTATAGCGCTTTTCTACCTTCAAGGTACTCAAAGCGTTTTGACACTACTTCCACATTTACCCATTCACACACACATTCACACACTGATGGAGGGAGCTGCCATGCAAGGCGCCAACCAGCACCCATCAGGAGCAAGGGTGAAGTGTCTTGCTCAGGACATAACGGATGTGACGGGGTTGGTACTAGGTGGGAATTGAACCCGGGACCCTCGGGTTGCGCACGGCCACTCTCGCACTGCGCCACGGCGTCCCTACTTGTACTTGGTATCATTACAGTGGATGTCAGGTGTAGATCCACCAATGGCGTTTGTTTACATTGCAGCGTCCCAGAAGAGTTGGTGCTGCAGGGAATTCTGGGAATTTGTTCTGTAGTGTTTAAGTTGTGTTGCGCTGCAAATATTCTCCCAAAATGTGTTTGTCATTGTTGTTTAGTGTATGACACATGTTTATGACAGTGTTGGCGTTGTTAATACGGATGGCTTTTGACTAAGTATGACCTTCATTCACTTGTGATTAGTGTGCTCATAGTTAAGATGATCTTCTTAAAGGTAATTAATTGTACAAAATTATGTCTTGTCTTAACTTTGTCAACTATAGACAAGTTTTAAGACATCTATTACTCAGGGGTACTGCGGTGTTTAGTGAAGCAACAAGGTTGATACTGGAAATAAACGTACTTGATTTGTCGCCGTAGAGACAAGGAATGGTGATTTTGCAGTAGTCAGACTAGCCATGTCTTAATGCAGTGGTTCTCAAATGGGGGTACACATACCCCTAGGGGTTCTTAAAGGTATGCCAAGGGGTATGTGAGATTTTTTTAAAATATTCTAAAAATAGCAAAAATTCAAAAATCCTTTATAAATACATTTATTGAAAAATATCTCAACAAAATATGAATTTAAGTTCATAAATTGTGAAAAGAAATGCAACAATGCAATATTCAGTGTTGACAGCTAGATTTTTGTAGACATGTTCTATAAATATTGATGTTAAAGTTTTCTTGTATAGTGAAGAAATGTTTGGAATTAAGTTCATGAATCGTCGGGACCCAGGATGGGCCGCTCGCCTGTATCGGTTGGGGACATCTCTACGCTGCTGATCCGCTTGAGATGGTTTCCTGTGGACGGGACTCCCACTGCTGTCTTGGAGCCACTATGGATTGAACTTTCACAGTATCATGTTAGACCCGCTCGACATCCATTGCTTTCGGTCCCCTAGAGGGGGGGGGGTTGCCCACATCTGAGGTCCTCTCCAAGGTTTCTCATAGTCAGCATTGTCACTGGCGTCCCACTGAATGTGAATTCTCCCTGCCCACTGGGTGTGAGTTTTCCTTGCCCTTTTGTGGGTTCTTCCGAGGATGTTGTAGTCGTAATGATTTGTGCAGTCCTTTGAGACATTTGTGATTTGGGGCTATATAAATAAACATTGATTGATTGATTGAATCCAGATGGATCTCTATCACAATCCCCAAAGAGGGCACTTTAAGTTGATGATCTCGATTGGTTCCGTTCTCACCTTTACGGAAGGCAACAATGTGTATGTGTCAATGATCACAACTCACCCTGTATGACCATACATTATGGGGTTCCCCAGGGATCCATCTTGGGGCCTCTCCTTTTTATCCTATACATAATGATTTTGTAAACTCCTTCGAAACTTTTCATAAAATAATTTTTGCTGATGATACAAATTTGTTTACTTCAGACAGGAGCCTACAAGTAACTGTCAATTCAGAGCTTGTGAAAGTGGATTCCTGGTTCAAATGCAATAAGCTCTCACTTAATGTAAATAAGACAAATTTTATTTTATTTCGTTCTTATAAAAACCGGACAAATACCGAGCACTGCCATATCAACATTAATGGGCAGGAAATACAGAGAGTATACTCCACAAAATTCCTGGGGGTCATCATTGACACCGACTTCTATTTAATAATACAACTTTAACATTTGACAACCAAATAATAAAACAAGGTGACTCGGTAAAAAATCTGGGTATTATCTTCGACCCAACTCTCTCCTTTGAGTCACACATTGAAAGCGTTACTAAAACGGCCTTCTTTCATCTCCGTAAGATCGCTAAAATTCGCTCCATTCTGTCCACTAAAGACGCTGAGATCATTATCCATGCGTTTGTTACGTCTCGCCTCGATTACTGTAACGTATTATTTTCGGGTCTCCCCATGTCTAGCATTAAAAGATTACAGTTGGTACAAAATGCGGCTGCTAGACTTTTGACAAGAACAAGAAAGTTTGATCATATTACGCCTGTACTGTATATACCTTTATATACATATATACATACATATATACCTGTACTGGCTCACCTGCACTGGCTTCCTGTGCACTTAAGATGTGACTTTAAGGTTTTACTAATTACGTATAAAATACTACACGGTCTAGCTCCATCCTATCTTGCCGATTGTATTGTACCATATGTCCCGGCAAGAAATCTGCGTTCAAAAGACTCCGGCTTATTAGTGATTCCCAAAGCCCCAAAAAAGTCTGCGGGCTATAGAGCGTTTTCCGTTCGGGCTCCAGTACTCTGGAATGCCCTCCCGGTAACAGTCTGATGTGCGACCTCAGTAGAAGCATTTAAAACTCACCTTAAAACTCATCTGTATACTCTAGCCTTTAAATAGACCTCCTTTTTAGACCAGTTGATCTGCCGCTTCTTTTCTTTTTTCTCCTATGTCCCCCCCTCCCTTGTGGAGGGGGTCCGGTCCGATGACAATGGATGAAGTACTGGCTGTCCAAAGTCGAGACACAGGATGGACCGCTCGCCTGTGTATCTGTTGGGGACATCTCTACGGTACAGATCCGTCTCTGCTTGGGATGGTTTCCTGTGGACGGGACTCTCGCTGCTGTCTTGGATCCGCTTTGAACTGAACTCTCGCGGCTGTGTTGGAGCCACTATGGATTGAACTTTCACAGTATCATGTTAGACCCGCTCGACATCCATTGCTTTTGGTCCCCTAGAGGTCCTCTCCAAGGTTTCACGTAGTCAGCATTGTCACTGGCGTCCCACTGGATGGGAATTCTCCCTGCCCACTGGGTGTGAGTTTTCCTTGCCCTTTTGTGGGTTCTTCCGAGGATGTTGTAGTCGTAATGGTTTGTACAGTCCTTTGAGACATTTGTAATTTAGGGCTATATAAATAAACATTGATTGATTGATTGATTGATTGACGAATACCTCAATTTCAAATGTCACATTAGCCATCTGTTAAACAAATTATCCAAATATGTAGGCCTGTTCTTTCACCTTCGTCATTATCTTCCTCTTTATGCTCTACTTACCTTATACAAAACTCTCTTTGAACCACATCTAAACTACTGTAACATCACCTGGTGTAACACCTTTCCTACCTACCTTCACAAATTAGAATCCATGCAAAAGAAAATCATACGGGCCCTGTCATGGTCCAAGTTGAATGCCCCCACTCGTCATCTATTTCGTAAATATCATCTCTTAAGACTGACAGAGTTCAATATTTATCAAAATGCTTGTTTAACCTATCAAGTCATTTACAGGCTGAATCTTAAGCTCTGTAGCTTGGTTGCTATCTACCATCCCCAGCATGCCCACAACACTCCTAACTTAGATCTGATAACAGGTAAACATCGTTTACTGGCTTGTACCGCTCGCAGTACAAAGATTTGGAACCAACTTAATGAGAGCCTCAAGATGCTGTATCCCATGGGTGTCAAACTCTGGCCCGCGGGCCAAATTTGGCCCGCCGTGTACTTTCATTTGGCCCTTGAGGCAATATCAAATTAACATTAGAGCTGGCCCGCCGCTTTAACGCCACATTCACCGCCAATACTCATACTCGTCAACCCTCCCGATTTTCCTGGGAGGCTCCCGAAGTTCAGTGCCCCACCCAAATTTCTCCCGATTTCCCCCCGGACAACAATGTTGGGGGTGGGCCCTAAAAACACTGCCTTTGGCGTTCTCTACAATCTGTCGCCACGTCCGCTTTTACTCCATACAAACAGCGTGCTGGCACAGTCACATAATATATGCAACTTATACACACAAACAAGTGAATGCAAGGCATACTTGGTCAACAGCCATACAGGTCACACTGAGGGTGGCCGTATGAACAAATTTAACACTATTGCAAATATGCGCCACATTGTGAACCCACACCAAACAAGAATGACTAACACATTTCGGGAGAACATCCACACCGTAACACAACAGAACAAATACCCAGAACCACTTGCGGCACTAACTCTTCCGGGACGCTACAATATACACCCCCGTTACCACCAAACCTCGCCGCCGAAAAGAGGCATTCCATTTTTATTTTTTATTTTATTTTTATTTGATATGGGTGGAGTGCCATCTCCGGGTTGGGGAGGAGACCCTGCCCCAAGTGGAGGAGTTCAAGTACCTAGGAGTCTTGTTCACGAGTGGGGGAATAGTGGATCGTGAGATCGACAGGCGGATCGGTGCGGCGTCTTCAGTAATGCGGACGTTGTACCGATCTGTTGTGGTGAAGAAGGAGCTGAGCCGGAAGGCAAAGCTCTCAATTTACCGTTCGATCTACGTTCCCATCCTCACCTCTGGTCATGAGCTTTGGGTCATGACCGAAAGGATAAGATCACGGGTACAAGCGGCCGAAATGAGTTTCCTCCGCCGTGTGGCGGTGCTCTCCCTTAGAGATAGGGTGAGAAGCTCTGCCATCCGGGAGGAACTCAAAGTAAAGCCGCTGCTCCTCCACATCGAGAGGAGCCAGATGAGGTGGTTCGGGCATCTGGTCAGGATGCCACCCGAACGCCTGTTTAGGGCACGTCCAACCGGTAGGAGGCCACGGGGAAGACCCAGGACACGTTGGGAAGACTATGTCTCCCGACTGGCCTGGGAACGCCTCGGGATCCCCCGGGAAGAGCTGAACGAAGTGGCTGGGGAGAGGGAAGTCTGGGTTTCCCTGCTTAGGCTGTTGCCCCCGCGACCCGACCTCGGATAAGCGGAAGAAGATGGATGGATGGATGGATGGATGCCATTGATATTTTTCAATTATTATTAATTGAAACTTGATTTTGCATGTCACTATAACGTTATATAAGCCTTGCTTGTTCAATATTCAATGCAAAACTTGTTTGGGTCCCTATTAAAAGGTTAATTTGTTCAACCTTGGCCCACGGCTTTGTTCCGTTTTCAAACTTTGGCCCGCTCTGTATTTGAGTTCGACACCCCTGCTGTATCCCTTCTCCAGCTTAAAAAAAAAACTGAAAACTTACCTATTAACCACATATCTTTAATGCCTCATGTGGGGTAGTCTACTGTTGGGTTTTGCATGGTTGAATGAATGTATGTATGTATATGCTTGCTTTGCGCAAATACGGTATTAGCTTTCACTGTTATGCTGATGACACCCAACCCTACATGCCCCTAAAGCTGACCAACACGCCGGATTGTAGTCAGCCGGAGGCGTGTCTTAATGAAATTAAACAATGGATGTCCGCTAACTTTTTGCAACTCAACGCCAAAAAAACGGAAATGCTGATTATCGGTCCTGCTAGACACCGAACTCTATTTAATAATACAACTCTAACATTTGACAACAAAACAATTAAACAAGGCGACACGGTAAAGAATCTGGGTATTATCTTCGACCCAACTCTCTCCTTTGAGTCACACATTAAAAGCGTTACTAAAACGGCCTTCTTTCATCTCCGTAACATCGCTAAAATTCGCTCCATTCTGTCCACTAAAGACGCTGAGATCATTATCCATGCGTTTGTTACGTCTCGCCTCGACTACTGTAACGTATTATTTTCGGGTCTCCCCATGTCTAGCATTAAAAGATTACAGTTGGTACAAAATGCGGCTGCTAGACTTTTGACAAGAACAAGAAAGTTTGATCACATTACGCCTGTACTGGCTCACCTGCACTGGCTTCCTGTGCACTTAAGATGTGACTTTAAGGTTTTACTACTTACGTATAAAATACTACACGGTCTAGCTCCATCTTATCTTGCCGATTGTATTGTACCATATGTCCCGGCAAGAAATCTGCGTTCAAAGGACTCCGGCTTATTAGTGATTCCCAAAGCCCAAAAAAAGTCTGCGGGCTATAGAGCATTTTCTGTTCGGGCTCCAGTACTCTGGAATGCCCTCCCGGTAACAGTTCGCGATGCCACCTCAGTAGAAGCATTTAAGTCTCACTTTAAAACTCATTTGTATACTCTAGCCTTTAAATAGACTCCCTTTTTAGACCAGTTGATCTGCCGTTTCTTTTCTTTTTCTTCTATGTCCCACTCTCCCGTGTGGAGGGGGTCCGGTCCGATCCGGTGGCCATGTACTGCTCGCCTGTGTATCGGCTGGGGACATCTCTGCGCTGCTGGTCCGCCTCCGCTTGGGATGGTTTCCTGCTGGCTCCGCTGCGAACGGGACTCTCGCTGCTGTGTCTTGGATCCTCTTTGGACTGGACTCTCGCGACTGTGTTGGATCCATTGTGGATTGAACTTTCACAGTATCATGTTAGACCCGCTCGACATCCATTGCTTTCCTCCTCTCCAAGGTTCTCATAGTCATTATTGTCACCAATGTCCCACTGGGTGTGAGTTTTCCTTGCCCTTATGTGGGCCTACCGAGGATGTCGTAGTGGTTTGTGCAGCCCTTTGAGACACTAGTGATTTAGGGCTATATAAGTAAACATTGATTGATTGATTGATTTAGTACTATTATCTTGTCTTTATCATATAGCGTTGTTGTTGTTTAGTTTTTTTTGTTGTTGTGCTTGCTACCATGTTTAATCTTTCCAAGTATATATTGACCCCCTGTTAAAAGCTTCTTTTAGCTTATTTGGGGGACCCTTTCACGTACCAACATCTTTAAATGATGATATTCACCACTATTGTAATTGTTATATGGTATTGTGAATAAACTTGTAAACTTAAACTTTAAACTTACTTCTATGTGTAGAAATCTTTGTTTATTTTTCCACAAGTTTTTAGTTATTTTTATATCTTTTTTTCCAAATAGTTCAAGAAAGAGCACTACAAATGAGCAATATTTTGCACTGTTATACAATTTAAAAAATCGGAAACTGATGACATAGTGCTGTATTTTACTTCTTTATCTCTTTTTTTCAACCAAAAATGCTTTGCTCGGATTAGGGGGTACTTGAATTAAAAAAAATGTTCACAGGGGGTACATCACTGAAAAAAGGTGGAGAACCACTGCCCCAACCTTTTTGTATCCGCGGACCGGTCAACGCTTAATAATTTGTCCTGTGGCCCAGAGGGGTGGGGGTGGGGGGCTTAGGTGGGGGGTCCTTTTTTTTTTTCCTTTGTCATGAAAAAGGGACGTTTTTGTCATGAAAAATTGAGGTTTTTGTGGTTGGTGCAGTGATTGTAAGTGTATATTGTGTTTTTTATGTTGATTTTATAAAAAAAAAATAAAAAATGTATTTATTTATTTTTTTTTTAAATAAAAATGAATACAAAATTCTTCTGCGGCCCGGTACATATCGGGCCACGCCGCGGCCCGGTGGTTGGGGACCACTGTCTTAAAGCACCTCTTCCTAAGGGCATTTCAGTGTTATAACCACACCTTTATCTTTAGCTTTTAAGCCAAAACGTGTCTGTTCTCCCTTTTCTGTCTACACACTGTGTCTGCTTGTAAGTACTCTGTGATTGTGCGCTGCCGGACAATCACAACGGATGGGGGCCCGGTACTTTTTAGGAGGTGGTATAGTACCGAATAAGATTCATTAGCATTAAAGTTGTCACGCATTGCGGCGCACTTGCTGCGCGGAGTTGCCACCTCTTGGATGCACGTTAACCAGACAGGCAGGAGTGCAGGTAAGAAACTGATTTTAATATATAAAACAAAAGAACACTGGTACAAAAAAGGGAAAATAAAGCGCGTGCCTAAGCACGGGAAGCTAATGCTAAAATTAGCTGGCGACAATAGTACAAAAATGTGACGTGCCGACCGCACGCGAAGCTAAGGTGGAACTTAGCACATGGAGAACATAAGACCGAATACATACATAAAGCAAACAATGGACCGAGGACGAACTAAGGAATCAGGTGGGCTTAAATACACAAATAATAATCAGAAACAGGTGTGTGACAGGAGCCCGTAAGGAAGAGCACATTACGTTGCCCTGGTGACTAAAACAAACGAGGAAGTGAGTCCAGAAACAATGTCGAAAGGCAAAACCATAAACGATCCGAGTCACGGATCGTGACAAAAGTACTATGTTAATACCGGTATACCATACAACCCTAGTTTGTACCTATTTGTCTACCGTGTGACATACTAAACTTGATTAATTCTTTGTGTCAGGACGAACTCGACTCGTCCCAGTGAACTTTGAACCTTTTTTTTTTGGCTGGCTTAGCTTGCTGGCTGGCCGCTAAACAAAGAGAGCGGAGGTTGTCAACACAACGCCAAGCAGAGATCAAGTCTGAGTGCAAAGTGTTGTGATTGTGCAAAATACAGATGCCGAGAGTGTGGGTGAATCAGTGAGTAGGTGAGGGGGAATTATCTCGGACAAAAGAGGATAATGAGCGACAACATCAGATACTGGAGGCTATTTTCAAGAACCATCAAGTTAAAGGAGTGGAGCTCCAGGTTTGTGGTAGAATACCTGCATAGGGTCGCTGGATTGATCCCCACGCTCGGATAAAAAAAAAAAAAAAAAAAGGTTTTACCAGTTCAGTGGCTTTGTGGTTAGAGCGTCCGCCCTGAGACTGGAAGGTCGTGAGTTCAAACCCCCGGCCGAGTCATACCCACATATGCGGTCCTCTCCAAGGTTTCTCATAGTCACTGTCACCGACGTCCCACTGGGGTGAGTTTTTCTTCTTGCCCTTATGTGGGCTCTGTGATTTAGGGCTATATAAATAAAGACTGATTGATTGATTGATTGATAGAAGAATGATAAATGACACAATATGTTACTGCATATGTCAGCAGCTTAACTAGTAGCCTTTGTTTGTTTACTTACTACTAAAAGACACGTTATCTTGTATGTTCACTATTTTATTTAAGGACAAACTTGCAATAAGAAACATATGTTTAATGTACACTAACATTTTTGGTTCAAATAAAGCCAATATTGCCATTTTATGTGGTGCCCTTTATTTAGTATCAAAATAATTGTGGTACAAGTACCAGAATATTGCTATCAGGACAACACTAGTCCTTGGGCAAGACTCTTCACCCACCTGCTAAATGTAACTATCTTGCCGATTGTATTGTACCATATGTCCCGGCAAGAAATCTGCGTTCAAAAGACTCCGGCTTATTAGTGATTCCTAGAGCCCAAAAAAAGTCTGCGGGCTATAGAGCGTTTTCCGTTCGGGCTCCAGTACTCTGGAATGCCCTCCAGGTAACAGTTCGAGATGCTACCTCAGTAGAAGCATTTAAGTCTCACCTTAAAACTCATCTGTATACTCTAGCCTTTAAATAGACCTCCTTTTTAGACCAGTTGATCTGCCGCTTCTTTTCTTTCTCCTATGTCCCCCCCTCCCTTGTGGAGGGGGTCCGGTCCGATGACCATGGATGAAGTACTGACTGTCCAGAGTCGAGACCCAGGATGGACCGCTCGTCGGGACCCAGGATGGACCGCTCGCCTGTATCGGTTGGGGACATCTCTACGCTGCTGATCCGCTTGAGATGGTTTCCTGTGGACGGGACTCTCACTGCTGTCTTGGAGCCACTATGGATTGAACTTTCACAGTATCATGTTGGACCCGCTCGACATCCATTGCTTTCGGTCCCCTAGAGGGGGGGGGGGTTGCCCACATCTGAGGTCCTCTCCAAGGTTTCTCATAGTCAGCATTGTCACTGGCGTCCCACTGAATGTGAATTCTCCCTGCCCACTGGGTGTGAGTTTTCCTTGCCCTTTTGTGGGTTCTTCCGAGGATGTTGTAGTCGTAATGATTTGTGCAGTCCTTTGAGACATTTGTGATTTGGGGCTATATAAATAAACATTGATTGATTGATTGATTGAGATATTGAGTCATGAGTGAAAAGTGCGATATAAGTGCTTCCATGGAAATGCCCCCCTTTACCCCAAAGAACTGCTCACCCCCAAATCCTCCACACGACACCTCCGCTCCAAACAGGCTAACCTCCTCCAACCTCCAAGGACAAAGTTACGAAGAATGGGACACCGGGTTTTCTGCTCCGCCGTTCCTAGTCTGTGGAAGGCTCTCCCTGACCACCTGAGGGCACCTCAGACTGTGGATGCTTTTTAAAAAGCCTTTTTATAGATATGCATGCTGGTTCAAGCTATTGGGCTGTTTCTAGTGTTATATTTCATTTATTTTTTATTATCTTTTTATTATTATTATTACTGTAGTGGAAAATTTCTGTCCTAGGGTTACCTCTAAACTGAATGCATTAGGAGGGACACGACATAAGAGGTCAAGTCACCCTGACCAAATTGGTGGGGTGACATTTGAACATTGGACAGTTATATAAGTTGTTATGCTACAAATCAGGCGATCATGGAGCATATACTGTAAATAAGAAGGGAAGATCAAGCCTGATGTGTGCTTTTTCTAATTCCTTTCACGAGGGTTCACCATCTTTTGTCTCATGAAACACTGTCTGTAATTCATATCGATTCAATCCAACTTTGTACCTTCTGATTATGAGTAAATAAACTCCTGTAACAAATTCTCTATTGTTCCTGTTTAAAATTCAGTTTTTTCGACTACATTACTATTTTTTTTTACACTGTACCACTTTGAGGTTGTTTATTATACCGCCGCCTCTTTGAGCTGTAATTTGACCCCCTTAACATGCTTCAAATCTCACCAAATTTAACACACACATCAGGACTGGCGAAAATTGCGATCTAATCAAAAAATCCCAAAACTCAAAATTACGCTCTAGCGCCCCCTAGGAAAAAACACAGACAAAACTGCTTGTAACTTCCGTTAGGAATGTCATAGAGACATGAAACAAAAACCTCTATGTAGGTCTAACTTACACCTTGATTTTATACACTGACATCCTTAAGCAAAAATCAACAGGAAGTTGGCAAAAACCCATTCAAAACAAAGGTTTCCTAAAAAATTTCATTTTTGCCTCTTTGAGCTGTAATTTGACCCCCTTAAAATGCTTTAAAACTCACCAAACTGGACACACACATCAGGACTGGTGAAAATTGCGATCTAATAAAAAAGCCAAACCCCAAAATTCCAAATTGCACTCTAGCGCCCCCCAGGAATAAAACACAGATAAAACTGCTCTTGGGAAGAAAACAGACAAAACTGCTTGTAACTTCCGGTAGGAATGTCGTAGAGACATGAAACAAAAACCTCTATGTAGGTCTCATTTAGACCTACATTTCATTCATTGACATCCTTCAGCAAAAATCAACAGAAAGTTGGCAATTACCCCTTCAAAACAAAAGTTTTGTAAAAACCCGTCACCTTTTTTCAAACATTATCTCCTCTGAGCGTGTCTGTTGTGTCGGCTTCAAACTACCACAGGAGCGAGATTGAACCCTTTTGATTAAAAGTTGATGAAAGAGTTTTTCTAACTGTTCCGGTTTGGATTTTACGAGCCTTCAAAGAACTGCTACGCTGATGCTGCTGCGCTGCTGCCGTATCAAGATGGCCGCTTGAAAGCAGGAAGCACGAGCGTGACCACACAATACAGAGAAGGTAGGTATGTTGACTGGGTGAAAGAAGGAGGCACCAGTTTGACTCCAGGATACAGAGAAGGTAGGTAATGTGCAGGTAAAGATATGTTGTCTGGGTGAAGGCAGGAAGCACCAGCGTGTGTGGGTGAAAGAAAGAAGCACCAGTTTGACTCCAGGATACAGAGAAGGTAGGTAATGTGCAGGTAAAGATATGTTGAATGGGTAAAGGCAGGAAACACCAGCGTGTATGGGTGAAAGAAAGAAGCACCAGCGTGACCCCAGGATGCAGGGAAAGTAGGTAATGTGAAGGTAAAGATATGTTGAATGGGTAAAGGCAGGAAACACCAGCGTGTATGGGTGAAAGAAAGAAGCACAAGTGTGACCCCAGGATGCAGGGAAGGTAGGTAATGTGCAGGGAAGGTAGGTAATGTGCAGGTAAAGATATGTTGTCTGGGTGATGGCAGGAAGCACCAGCGTGTATGAGTGAAAGACAGAAGCACCAGTGTGACCCCAGGATGCAGGGAAGGTAGGTAATGTGCAGGTACAGATATGTTGAATGGGTAAAGGCAGGAAACACCAGGGTGTATGGGTGAAAGAAAGAAGCACAAGTGTGACCCCAGGATGCAGGGAAGGTAGGTAATGTGCAGGTACAGATATGTTGAATGGGTAAAGGCAGGAAACACCAGCGTGTATGGGTGAAAGAAAGAAGCACCAGTGTGACCCCAGGATGCAGGGAAGGTAGGTAATGTGCAGGTAAAGATATGTTGTCTGGGTGAAGGCAGGAAGCACCAGCGTGTACGAGTGAAAGAAAGAAGCACAAGTGTGACCCCAGGATGCAGGGAAGGTAGGTAATGTGCAGGTAAAGATATGTTGAATGGGTGATGGCAGGAAGCACCAGCGTGTATGGGTGAAAGAAAGAAGCACAAGTGTGACCCCAGGATGCAGGGAAGGTAGGTAATGTGCAGGTAAAGATATGTTGTCTGGGTGAAGGCAGGAAGCACCAGCGTGTATGGGTGAAAGAAAGAAGCACCAGCGTGACCCCAGGATGCAGGGAAGGTAGGTAATGTGCAGGTAAAGATATGTTGTCTGGGTGAAGGCAGGAAACACCAGCGTGTATGGGTGAAAGAAAGAAGCACAAGTGTGACCCCAGGATGCAGGGAAGGTAGGTAATGTGCAGGTAAAGATATGTTGAATGGGTGATGGCAGGAAGCACCAGGGTGTACGAGTGAAAGAAAGAAGCACAAGTGTGACCCCAGGATGCAGGGAAGGTAGGTAATGTGCAGGTAAAGATATGTTGAATGGGTGATGGCAGGAAGCACCAGCGTGTATGGGTGAAAGAAAGAAGCACCAGCGTGACTCCAGGATGCAGGGAAGGTAGGTAATGTGCAGGTAAATATATGTTGTCTGGGTGAAGGCAGGAAGCACCAGCGTGTACGAGTGAAAGAAAGAAGCACAAGTGTGACCCCAGGATGCAGGGAAGGTAGGTAATGTGCAGGTAAAGATATGTTGAATGGGTGATGGCAGGAAGCACCAGCGTGTATGGGTGAAAGAAAGAAGCACAAGTGTGACCCCAGGATGCAGGGAAGGTAGGTAATGTGCAGGTAAAGATATGTTGAATGGGTAAAGGCAGGAAACACCAGGGTGTATGGGTGAAATAAAGAAGCACCAGTGTGACCCCAGGATGCAGGGAAGGTAGGTAACGTGCAGGTAAAGATATGTTGTCTGGGTGATGGCAGGAAGCACCAGCGTGTATGGGTGAAAGAAAGAAGCACAAGTGTGACCCCAGGATGCAGGGAAGGTAGGTAATGTGCAGGTACAGATATGTTGAATGGGTAAAGGCAGGAAACACCAGCGTGTATGGGTGAAAGAAAGAAGCACGAGTGTGACCCCAGGATGCAGGGAAGGTAGGTAATGTGCAGGTAAAGATATGTTGTCTGGGTGATGGCAGGAAACACCAGCGTGTATGGGTGAAAGAAAGAAGCACGAGTGTGACCCCAGGATGCAGGGAAGGTAGGTAAAGTGCAGGTAAAGATATGTTGTCTGGGTGATGGCAGGAAGCACCAGCGTGTATGGGTGAAAGAAAGAAGCACCAGTGTGACCCCAGGATGCAGGGAAGGTAGGTAATGTGCAGGTAAAGATATGTTGTCTGGGTGATGGCAGGAAGCACCAGCGTGTATGAGTGAAAGAAAGAAGCACGAGTGTGACCCCAGGATGCAGGGAAGGTAGGTAATGTGCAGGTAAAGATATGTTGTCTGGGTGATGGCAGGAAGCACCAGCGTGTATGGGTGAAAGAAAGAAGCACAAGTGTGACCCCAGGATGCAGGGAAGGTAGGTAATGTGCAGGTAAAGATATGTTGTCTGGGTGATGGCAGGAAGCACCAGCGTGTATGGGTGAAAGAAAGAAGCACGAGTGTGACGCCAGGATGCAGGGAAGGTAGGTAATGTGCAGGTAAAGATATGTTGAATGGGTAAAGGCAGGAAACACCAGCGTGTATGGGTGAAAGAAAGAAGCACCAGCGTGACCCCAGGATGCAGGGAAGGTAGGTAATGTGCAGGTAAAGATATGTTGTCTGGGTGAAGGCAGGAAGCACCAGTGTGTATGGGTGAAAGAAAGAAGCACCAGTGTGACCCCAGGATGCAGGGAAGGTAGGTAATGTGCAGGTAAAGATATGTTGTCTGGGTGAAGGCAGGAAACACCAGCGTGTATGGGTGAAAGAAAGAAGCACAAGTGTGACCCCAGGATGCAGGGAAGGTAGGTAATGTGCAGGTAAAGGTATGTTGTCTGGGTGAAGGCAGGAAGCACCAGTGTGTATGGGTGAAAGAAAGAAGCACCAGTGTGACCCCAGGATGCAGGGAAGGTAGGTAATGTGCAGGTAAAGATATGTTGTCTGGGTGAAGGCAGGAAACACCAGCGTGTATGGGTGAAAGAAAGAAGCACAAGTGTGACCCCAGGATGCAGGGAAGGTAGGTAATGTGCAGGTAAAGATATGTTGTCTGGGTGATGGCAGGAAGCACCAGGGTGTACGAGTGAAAGAAAGAAGCACAAGTGTGACCCCAGGATGCAGGGAAGGTAGGTAATGTGCAGGTAAAGATATGTTGAATGGGTGATGGCAGGAAGCACCAGCGTGTATGGGTGAAAGAAAGAAGCACCAGTGTGACCCCAGGATGCAGGGAAGGTAGGTAATGTGCAGGTAAAGATATGTTGTCTGGGTGAAGGCAGGAAGCACCAGCGTGTACGAGTGAAAGAAAGAAGCACAAGTGTGACCCCAGGATGCAGGGAAGGTAGGTAATGTGCAGGTAAAGATATGTTGAATGGGTAAAGGCAGGAAACACCAGGGTGTATGGGTGAAATAAAGAAGCACCAGTGTGACCCCAGGATGCAGGGAAGGTAGGTAATGTGCAGGTACAGATATGTTGAATGGGTAAAGGCAGGAAGCACCAGCGTGTATGGGTGAAAGAAAGAAGCACGAGTGTGACGCCAGGATGCAGGGAAGGTAGGTAATGTGCAGGTAAAGATATGTTGTCTGGGTGAAGGCAGGAAGCACCAGCGTGTATGGGTGAAAGAAAGAAGCACAAGTGTGACCCCAGGATGCAGGGAAGGTAGGTAACGTGCAGGTAAAGATATGTTGTCTGGGTGATGGTAGGAAGCACCAGTGTGTATGGGTGAAAGAAAGAAGCACAAGTGTGACGCCAGGATGCAGGGAAGGTAGGTAATGTGCAGGTAAAGATATGTTGTCTGGGTGAAGGCAGGAAGCACCAGCGTGTATGGGTGAAAGAAAGAAGCACAAGTGTGACCCCAGGATGCAGGGAAGGTAGGTAACGTGCAGGTAAAGATATGTTGTCTGGGTGATGGTAGGAAGCACCAGTGTGTATGGGTGAAAGAAAGAACCACCAGCGTGACCCCAGGATGCAGGGAAGGTAGGTAACGTGCAGGTAAAGATATGTTGTCTGGGTGATGGTAGGAAGCACCAGTGTGTATGGGTGAAAGAAAGAAGCACCAGTGTGACCCCAGGATGCAGGGAAGGTAGGTAATGTGCAGGTAAAGATATGTTGAATGGGTAAAGGCAGGAAGCACCAGCGTGTATGGGTGAAAGAAAGAAGCACCAGTGTGACCCCAGGATGCAGGGAAGGTAGGTAATGTGCAGGTAAAGATATGTTGTCTGGGTGATGGCAGGAAGCACCAGTGTGTATGGGTGAAAGAAAGAAGCACCAGTGTGACCCCAGGATGCAGGGAAGGTAGGTAATGTGCAGGTAAAGATATGTTGTCTGGGTGATGGCAGGAAGCACCAGCGTGTATGAGTGAAAGAAAGAAGCACAAGTGTGACCCCAGGATGCAGGGAAGGTAGGTAATGTGCAGGTAAAGATATGTTGAATGGGTAAAGGCAGGAAACACCAGGGTGTATGGGTGAAAGAAAGAAGCACGAGTGTGACCCCAGGATGCAGGGAAGGTAGGTAATGTGCAGGTAAAGATATGTTGTCTGGGTGATGGCAGGAAGAACCAGCGTGTATGGGTGAAAGAAAGAAGCACCAGCGTGACCCCAGGATGCAGGGAAGGTAGGTAATGTGCAGGTAAAGATATGTTGAATGGGTAAAGGCAGGAAACACCAGGGTGTATGGGTGAAAGAAAGAAGCACGAGTGTGACCCCAGGATGCAGGGAAGGTAGGTAATGTGCAGGTAAAGATATGTTGAATGGGTAAAGGCAGGAAACACCAGGGTGTATGGGTGAAAGAAAGAAGCACGAGTGTGACCCCAGGATGCAGGGAAGGTAGGTAATGTGCAGGTAAAGATATGTTGTCTGGGTGATGGCAGGAAGAACCAGCGTGTATGGGTGAAAGAAAGAAGCACCAGCGTGACCCCAGGATGCAGGGAAGGTAGGTAATGTGCAGGTAAAGATATGTTGTCTGGGTGATGGCAGGAAGCACCAGCGTGTATGAGTGAAAGAAAGAAGCACAAGTGTGACCCCAGGATGCAGGGAAGGTAGGTAACGTGCAGGTACAGATATGTTGAATGGGTAAAGGCAGGAAACACCAGCGTGTATGGGTGAAAGAAAGAAGCACAAGTGTGACCCCAGGATGCAGGGAAGGTAGGTAATGTGCAGGTAAAGATATGTTGTCTGGGTGAAGGCAGGAAGCACCAGCGTGTATGGGTGAAAGAAAGAAGCACAAGTGTGAACCAAGGATGCAGGGAAGGTAGGTAATGTGCAGGTAAAGATATGTTGTCTTGGTGATGGCAGGAAGCACCAGCGTGTATGGGTGAAAGAAAGAAGCACCAGCGTGACCCCAGGATGCAGGGAAGGTAGGTAACGTGCAGGTAAAGATATGTTGTCTGGGTGATGGCAGGAAGCACCAGCGTGTATGGGTGAAAGAAAGAAGCACCAGTGTGACCCCAGGATGCAGGGAAGGTAGGTAATGTGCAGGTACAGATATGTTGAATGGGTAAAGGCAGGAAACACCAGCGTGTATGGGTGAAAGAAAGAAGCACGAGTGTGACCCCAGGATGCAGGGAAGGTAGGTAATGTGCAGGTAAAGATATGTTGTCTTGGTGATGGCAGGAAGCACCAGCGTGTATGGGTGAAAGAAAGAAGCACCAGCGTGACCCCAGGATGCAGGGAAGGTAGGTAATGTGCAGGTACAGATATGTTGAATGGGTAAAGGCAGGAAACACCAGCGTGTATGGGTGAAAGAAAGAAGCACAAGTGTGACCCCAGGATGCAGGGAAGGTAGGTAATGTGCAGGTAAAGATATGTTGTCTGGGTGAAGGCAGGAAGCACCAGCGTGTATGGGTGAAAGAAAGAAGCACAAGTGTGACCCCAGGATGCAGGGAAGGTAGGTAACGTGCAGGTAAAGATATGTTGTCTTGGTGAAGGCAGGAAGCACCAGCGTGTATGGGTGAAAGAAAGAAGCACAAGTGTGACCCCAGGATGCAGGGAAGGTAGGTAACGTGCAGGTAAAGATATGTTGTCTTGGTGATGGCAGGAAGCACCAGCGTGTATGGGTGAAAGAAAGAAGCACCAGCATGACCCCAGGATGCAGGGAAGGTAGGTAATGTGCAGGTAAAGATATGTTGTCTGGGTGAAGGCAGGAAGCACCAGCGTGCATGGGTGAAAGAAAGAAGCACGAGTGTGACCCCAGGATGCAGGGAAGGTAGGTAATGTGCAGGTAAAGATATGTTGTCTGGGTGATGGCAGGAAGCACCAGCGTGTATGGGTGAAAGAAAGAAGCACCAGTGTGACCCCAGGATGCAGGGAAGGTAGGTAATGTGCAGGTAAAGATATGTTGTCTGGGTGAAGGCAGGAAGCACCAGCGTGTATGGGTGAAAGAAAGAAGCACCAGTGTGACCCCAGGATGCAGGGAAGGTAGGTAATGTGCAGGTAAAGATATGTTGTCTGGGTGATGGCAGGAAGCACCAGCGTGTATGGGTGAAAGAAAGAAGCACAAGTGTGACCCCAGGATGCAGGGAAGGTAGGTAATGTGCAGGTAAAGATATGTTGAATGGGTAAAGGCAGGAAACACCAGCAAAAGTCGGTCCCGTCCATCGCTGCTTGCAGCTTTAATTATTATTATTATTACTATTTTTTTTTTTACACTGTGGCATTTTGAGGTTGTTTGCTCAACGTGAAGTGTTTTTTTTACAAATAAAGTCTATTATTATTATTATTATTGTTATTATAAATATAATTCACTTCTTTCACATTCGTACCAGCGGAATTTAGTTGGTTTCCTGATAAAAAGTACTGAGTAGGGTATTGAACCCTCGGTTTACCCTTCAATTCATCCACACTCCCAGGCCCCTGCAGTGCGTGCAAACCCAGCACACAGTCCTCGGAAAGCGGAAACAGTTGGCTGCTGCCAAACGCTCGTCATCGCAGCCGAGCCCGGGCGCGAGCGCGCGGCGTTGACGGCATTACCATTTTTTAATAAACACCTTGCGGAGCTGGTGACAGCAGAAGGCGTCCTACTTGACACGCTCCCTCCCCCAGGCTGCTGCAAACATCTGTCGGGAGCGACCACACGTGCGGCTGCGTCTGGCTGAGGATGCGCACTTTGCCACGCGCAAATACCTTTAAACGTGCGATGGCTTAACGGGGGATTTGGGACGCCGGGCGAGCGAGTCTCAGCAAACGAACATGTGCTGGGCAGGCACGGCGCGTTGAGGACAAGAAGGAAAAAAAAAAACGGGAAACATCGGAATTGATTAACTTGGACCTCGACTTAAACAAGTCGAAAAACGTATCCGGGTGTTACCATTTTCTAAGTCCAACAACGAGAGAGGCTTGAGTTCTAGCCTACTTTAAGCCTCTTTCGATTTTCCCTGTTTTTACCTGGTCTACCAAAACACCCCCATCACGTTAGTAGGTGCGCCAGGCTTAGACAGGCCGAATTGGCAGGAAATGTGTCCGAGTCAAAGTGAGCTATTTTGGGACACAAAAGTTGGATTTTCCCCCTCTTTTCGATGGTTCTTTTTTCGAAAGGTTCTTCCAGGCTCTGAGCGACAGGGGCTCACGCGGACATGCGTGGCCGCCTAGGGGGCGCTATCTCGGACACATTTAGGGACAGTGGTCAATTGTAGGGATTATGTACTGTATTGTGCAATCTACTAATAAAAGTCTCAATCAATCAATCCTAAATAAGTAACACATTGGTAGAAAAATGGTTGAAAATGGCTGAGGCCCTGTCTACATTTAACCCTGTAAGACCCAAATATAGAAAAAAACTAAAAAAAAAAAATATTTCAACTTTCAGATATGGTTGTATGAGGCATTTGATGCAGAAATTGAAGAGTTAAAAAAAAAAAGCTTATGTATGTTTTTAAAGAATCCATCCATCCATCCATCTTCTTCCGCTTATCCGAGGTCGGGTCGCGGGGGCAACAGCCTAAGCAGGGAAACCCAGACTTCCCTCTCCCCAGCCACTTCGTCTAGCTTTTCCCGGGGGATCCCGAGGCGTTCCCAGGCCAGCCGGGAGACATAGTCTTCCCAACGTGTCCTGGGTCTTCCCCGGGGCCTCCTACCGGTTGGACGTGCCCTAAACACCTCCCTAGGGAGGCGTTCGGGTGGCATCCTGACCAGATGCCCGAACCACCTCATCTGGCTCCTCTCGATGTGAAGGAGCAGCGACTTTACTTTGAGTTCCTCCCGGATGGCAGAGCTTCTCACCCTATCTCTAAGGGAGAGACCCAAACTCATTTGGGCCGCTTGTACCCGTGATCTTATCCTTTCGGTCATGACCCAAAGCTCATGACCATAGGTGAGGATGGGAACGTAGATCGACCGGTAAATTGAGAGCTTTGCCTTCCGGCTCAGCTCCTTCTTCACCACAACGGATCGGTACAACGTCCGCATTACTGAAGACGCCGCACCGATCCGCCTGTTGATCTCACGATCCACTCTTCCCCCACTCGTGAACAAGACTCCTAGGTACTTGAACTCCTCCACTTGGGGCAGGGTCTCCTCCCCAACCCGGAGATGGCATTCCACCCTTTTCCGGGCGAGAACCATGGACTCGGACTTGGAGGTGCTGATTCTTAAAGAAGCGTTGGGTTTTGATGGGAGCAGCATTTCTGAATTTGAAGTCATGTTGTCTGAACAACTAAGAGTTCTGGCCCTGCGATGAGGTGGCGACTTGTCCAAGGTGTACCCCGCCTTCCGCCCGACTGTAGCTGCGATAGGCGCCAGCGCCTCCCGCAACCCCAAAAGGGAATAAGCGGTAGAAAATGGATGGATGGATGGCTTCATTTGCAGGGTTGATCGCTTACTTATCCTCATAAAGGCAAGTACCATTAATAATAATCACACATTAGTTATATTTTTATGAAGTCATCTATTACAAATATAAAAAATATGAAAAAGGATAAAACTCTTATACAAAACCTGTTTCCATAAGAGATGGGAAATTGTGTTAGATGTAAATATAAACAGAATACAATGATTTGCAAATCCTTTTCAACCCATATTCAGTTGAATGCACTAAAAAGACAAGATATTTGATGCTCAAACTCATAAACTTCCTTTTTTCTTTGCAAATAATAATTAATTTAGAATTCCATGGCTGCAACACGTGCCAAAGTAGTTGGGAAAGGGCATGTTCACCACTGTGTTACATCACCTTTTCTTTTAACAACACTCAATAAACGTTTGGGAACTGAGGAAACTAATTGTTGAAGCTTTGAAAGTGGAATTTTCAGTCGTTCAATAGTCCGGGTTCTCCGCTGTCGTATTTTACGCTTCATAATGCGCCACAGATTTTCCATGGAAGACAAGTCTGGACTGCAGGCGGGCCAGGAAAGTACCCACACTCTCTTTTTACGAAACCACGCTGTTGTAACACGTGCTGAATGTGGCTTAGGATTGTCTTGCTGAAATAAGCAGGGGCTTTGTTGTTCAAAAACATGTATGTACCTTTCAGCATTAATGGTGCCTTCACAGATGTGCAAGTTACCCATGCCTTGGACACTAATGCACCCCCATACCATCACAGATGCTGGCCTTGGTTTCGCTTCCCCTTTGGTCCGGATGACACGATGTCGAATATTTCCAAAAACAATTTGACATGTGGACTCTTCAGACCACAGAACACTTTTGTACTTTGCATCAGTCCATCTTAGATGATCTCGGGCCCAGAGAAGCCGGCGGCGTTTCTGGATGTTGTTGATAAATGGCTTTCGCTTTGCATAATAGAGCTTTAACTTGCACTTACAGATGTAGCGACCAACTGTATTTACTGACATTTGGTTTTCTGAAGTGTACCCTTTCGGTGATATCCATTAGAGATTGATGTCGGTTTTTGATACAGGTCCGTCTGAAGGATCGAAGGTCACAGTCATTCAATGTTGGTTTCCGGCCATGCCGCTTACGTGGAGTGATTTCTCCAGATTCTCTGAACCTTTTGATGATATTATGGACCGTAGATGTTGAAATCCCTAAATTTCTTGCAATTGCACTTTGAGAAACGTTGTTCTTAAACTGTTTGACTATTTGCTCACGCAGTTGTGGACAAAGGGGTGTACCTCGCCCCATCCTTTCTTGTGAAAGACTGAGCATTTTTTGGGAAGCTGTTTTTATACCCAATCATGGCACCCACCTGTTCCCAATTAGCCTGCACACCTGTGGGATGTTCCAAATAAGTGTTTGATGGAGCATTTCTCAACTTTATCAGTATTTATTGCCACCTTTCCCAACTTCTTTGTCACGTGTTGCTGGCATCGAATTCTAAAGTTAATGATTATTTGCAAAAAAAAATGTTTATCAGTTTGAACATTAAATATGTGGTCTTTGTAGTGCATTCATTTGAATATGGGTTGAAAAGGATTAGCAAATCATTGTATTCCGTTTATATTTACATCCAACACAATTTCCCAACTCATATGGAAACGGGGTTTGTACTTGAATCTGATGAATCCAGTCCAATGGAACAAATAGATGTTGTTCGAAGGAACCCTTGAGAGGGTGTGTGAGTTCATGGCCAGAAGGCGTGACTTATAAACAAATGTACAATCCAATAGCCTTGTGAGACTAAACAATAAGACCCAATAACTATGTAAGTGTGGTGAAAGTTTAAAGGTAACGTTGTAATTTTACAACAAGGGGTGTTACAGGGTTAAACAAATAAATATTTAGCCTAAGCATCGTTTCAGCCACTCTAAACCATCGTTGAAGGTTCCCCTCCTTGGATATTTTCTTCCACAGGTAAGTGAGGAAATGACGTCAGAAAGAATGCGCCACAGCCAGCTTCATAACAAACCGTTTAAACTCGGAGGTGAACACTAAAAAGGTGGAGGCGAGTCATCCAGACATGCCCGTGTTTCTCCTTCCTCGACATCAGGGGTCGGCAACCTTTACCACTCAAAGAGCCATTTCTGTCACGATCCGTGACTCGGATCGTTAATGGTTTTGCCCTATTTATGTCTTTGTTCATGTTTCGTTTCTGGACTCTGCCGATCCTTGTTTGAGCACTTCCTTGTTTGTGTTAGTCACCATGGCAACGTATTGTGTTCCTCCTCACGGGCTCCTGTCACACACCTGTTCCTAATAATTATTTGTGTATTCAAGCCCACCTGGTTCCTTAGTTCGTCCTCGGTCCATTACTTGCTTTTCGCAACACGTCACGTTTTGTATGCTTGTGCCCTCGATTATTTTGTGCTAAGTTCCACCTTAGCTTCACGTGCGTGTGGCACGTCGTTTAATGTTTTCTGTTTCCTGCTACGTTTTTAGCATTAGCTTTCCGTGCATTGGCACGCGCTTTGTTTTTCCCCTTTTTTGAACCAGTGTTCTTTTGTTTTATTATATTAAAACGTATTCTTAAGCGTGTCTTAATGAAATTAAACAATGGATGTCCGCTAACTTTTTGCAACTTTTTGCAACTTAATGCCAAAAAAACGGAAATGCTGATTATCGGTCCTGCTAGACACCGACCTCTATTTAATAATACAACTTTAACATTTGACAACCAAATAATAAAACAAGGTGACTCTGTAAAAAATCTGGGTATTATCTTCGACCCAACTCTCTCCTTTGAGTCACACATTAAAAGCGTTACTAAAACGGCCTTCTTTCATCTCCGTAATATCGCTAAAATTCGCTCCAGTTTGTCCACTAAAGACGCTGAGATCATTATCCATGCGTTTGTTACGTCTCGTCTCGATTACTGTAACGTATTATTTTCGGGTCTCCCCATGTCTAGCATTAAAAGATTACAGTTGGTACAAAATGCGGCTGCTAGACTTTTGACAAGAACAAGAAAGTTTGATCACATTACGCCTGTACTGGCTCACCTGCACTGGCTTCCTGTGCACTTAAGATGTGACTTTAAGGTTTTACTACTTACGTATAAAATACTACACGGTCTAGCTCCATCCTATCTTGCCGATTGTATTGTACCGTATGTCCCGGCAAGAAATCTGCGTTCAAAAGACTCCGGCTTATTAGTGATTCCTAGAGCTCAAAAAAAGTCTGCGGGCTATAGAGCGTTTTCCGTTCGGGCTCCAGTACTCTGGAATGCCCTCCCGGTAACAGTTCGAGATGCTACCTCAGTAGAAGCATTTAAGTCTCATCTTAAAACTCATCTGTATACTCTAGCCTTTAAATAGACCTCCTTTTTAGACCAGTTGATCTGCCGCTTCTTTTCTTTCTCCTATGTCCCCCCCTCCCTTGTGGAGGGGGTCCGGTCCGATGACCATGGATGAAGTACTGACTGTCCAGAGTCGAGACCCAGGATGGACCGCTCGTCGGGACCCAGGATGGACCGCTCGCCTGTATCGGTTGGGGACATCTCTACGCTGCTGATCCGCTTGAGATGGTTTCCTGTGGACGGGACTCTCACTGCTGTCTTGGAGCCACTATGGATTGAACTTTCACAGTATCATGTTAGACCCGCTCGACATCCATTGCTTTCGGTCCCCTAGAGGGGGGGGGGGTTGCCCACATCTGAGGTCCTCTCCAAGGTTTCTCATAGTCAGCATTGTCACTGGCGTCCCACTGAATGTGAATTCTCCCTGCCCACTGGGTGTGAGTTTTCCTTGCCCTTTTGTGGGTTCTTCCGAGGATGTTGTAGTCGTAATGATTTGTGCAGTCCTTTGAGACATTTGTGATTTGGGGCTATATAAATAAACATTGATTGATTGATTCTTACCTGCAATCCTGCTGACTGGTAGTGTGTGCATCCACGAAGTGGCAACTCCGCGCAGCAAGTGCGCCGAACGCGTGACAATTTCGACCCGTTTCACAAAATGAGGAAGACAATGGGAGCCGCAAATACTCTCGCCAATATCTGCTGGTGGTTTGGTTTAGTTTAGTTTAGTTTACTAAGGATCCCCCATTAGTCTACACCGCAGTGGAGACTATTCTTCCTGGGGTTCAGGCAAAAAACATCGCACAACCACAAAAAAAAAAAGATTAAAATGCAGTACAACATGATCCAATAATAAATTGTCATAATACAAAAATAGCAACAACAAAGAACCAAAAAATACTAATAAATTTGGTTACATAATAATTTTCATACCAAAGATAAAAAAAATAGCAATATAAAAATAGATATACTGTATACATTTTTGCAAAAATAAAACAAAGAACCAATGGCCAAAAATATACACATTAGTGTACCAAATACAAACAATAAGTGACCCAGATGACAAGAATAAGGGCGTGCTATGAAGCCATTGCCTTAACCACCTTCTAAAACATGCTTGCCAGTCCAGCAACATGTTGTGAGAGGCTTCCGCAGATGCACGCACACGACTGGAAGGCATACTGGGTGACACAGAGTACACTGACGGTTGTGATATAAACAACTTTAACACTCCTACTAATATGCGCCACATTGTGAACCCACACAAAAGAAGAATGAAACACATTTCGGGAGAAAATCCTCACAGTAACACAACATAAACGCAACACAACAAATACCCAGAATCCTTTGCATCCATGACAGTACCTGACTATGTTATACACCCCGCGAGCACCAAACCCCGCCCAACTCAACCACGCAGGGAGGGAAGGGGGGGTTGGTGGGGTGTATAACATAGTCAGGAATAATCATGGATGCAAAGGATTCTGGGTATGTGATGTGTTGCATTTATGTTGTGTTACTGGGAGGATTTTCTCCCGAAATGTGTTTGTCATTCTTCTTTTGTGGGGGTTCATAATGTCCTGGGTCCCGACCGCTCGGCGGGACCCAGGACTGACCGCTCGCCTGTATCGATTGGGGACATCTCTACGCTGCTGATCTGCCTCCGCTTGAGATGGTCTCCTATGGACGGGACTCTCGCTGCTGTCTTGGATCCGCTTCGAACTGAACTCTCGCGGCTGTGTTGGAGCCACTATGGATTGAACTTTCACAGTATCATGTTGGACCCGCTCGACATCCATTGCTTTCGGTCCCCTAGAGGGGGGGGCACTGGATGTGATGTGAAAGTTTGGTCACATTACGCCTGTACTGGCTCACCTGCACTGGCTTCCTGTGCACTTAAGATGTGACTTTAAGGTTTTACTACTTACGTATAAAATACTACACGGTCTAGCTCCATCCTATCTTGCCGATTGTATTGTACCATATGTCCCGGCAAGAAATCTGCGTTCAAAAGACTCCGGCTTATTAGTGATTCCTAGAGACCAAAAAAAGTCTGCGGGCTATAGAGCGTTTTCCGTTCGGGCTCCAGTACTCTGGAATGCCCTCCCGGTAACAGTTCGAGATGCCACCTCAGTAGAAGCATTTAAGTCTCACCTTAAAACTCATCTGTATACTCTAGCCTTTAAATAGACCTCCTTTTTAGACCAGTTGATCTGCCGCTTCTTTTCTTTCTCCTATGTCCCCCCCTCCCTTGTGGAGGGGGTCCGGTCCAATGACCATGGATGAAGTACTGGCTGTCCAGAGTCGAGACCCAGGATGGACCGCTCGTCGGGACCCAGGATGGACCGCTCGCCTGTATCGGTTGGGGACATCTCTACGCTGCTGATCCGCTTGAGATGGTTTCCTGTGGACGGGACTCTCACTGCTGTCTTGGAGCCACTATGGATTGAACTTTCACAGTATCATGTTAGACCCGCTCGACATCCATTGCTTTCGGTCCCCTAGAGGGGGGGGGGTTGCCCACATCTGAGGTCCTCTCCAAGGTTTCTCATAGTCAGCATTGTCACTGGCGTCCCACTGGATGTGAATTCTCCCTGCCCACTGGGTGTGAGTTTTCCTTGCCCTTTTGTGGGTTCTTCCGAGGATGTTGTAGTCGTAAAGATTTGTGCAGTCCTTTGAGACTTTTGTGATTTGGGGCTATATAAATAAACATTGATTGATTGATTGATTGATGGATATTAGTAGGAGTGTTAAAGTTGTTTATATCACAACCGTCAGTGTACTCTGTGTCACCCAGTATGCCTTGCAATCTCATACATGTGCTGATAGAAGCAGCGAAATGCATGTGTCCGGTCGGCACGCAAATAGCATTCCGTGAATGGCGGGCGCGATGACGTTCAAGAGGACGTTAAGAGTAATATCATCACGGCACGCCATTAATATTGTAGTCCGAGTGAAAATCAGAGACGTTGACTCCGGGTGATGTCCGAGAAAGGCATTGAATTCCGGAATCTCCCCGCAACAATCTGGGGGGTCGGCGATTGTGCAGCTGAGCCGCATCAGAGTTGCTAAAGAGCCGCGGGTTGCCGACCCCTGTTAAACATGTACAGGCGCTTGTGGAAATCACACATGAATACCTTAAGAGAAGGCGAGTTAGCGTGATTTAACCCCCGATTCCAACCCGTGACGCTACGTGCCAAGCAGGGAGGTCATGGGTCCCATGTTTATAGTCTTTGGTATGACTCACGACCTACCAATCTCAGGGTGGACACTGTAACCACAAGGCCGCTGAGCAGGTTCAACTATTTTGCTGTCATATGGTTTTTAAATAATCTTTTTCTAAATATTCAAATGAAAAAACACTAATGTTTTCCTAATAATAAAAAATAACTAACACATAAAAATTAAATCTGCGTTCAAAGAACTCCGGCTTATTAGTGATTCCCAGAGTCCAAAAAAAGTCTGCGGGCTATAGAGCGTTTTCTATAGGGGCTCCAGTACTCTGGAATGCCCTCCTGGTAACAGTAAGAGATGCAACCTCAGTAGAAGCATTTAAGTCTCATCTTAAAACTCATTTGTATACTCTGACCTTTAAATAGACCCCTTTTGGACCAGTTGATCTGCCGTTTCTTTTCTTTTCTGCTCTGCCCCCCTCTCCCTTGTGGAGGGAGATGCACTGGTCCGATGACCATGGATGAAGTGCTGGCTGTCAAGAGTCGGGAACCGGGATGGACCGCCCTCCTGTGCATTGGTTGGGGACATCTCTGCACTGCTGACCCGTCTCTGCTCAGGATGGTCTCCTGCTGGCCCCACTATGGATTGGACTCTCAATATTATGTTCGATCCACTATGGATTGGACTCTCACTATTATGTTCGATCCACTATGGACTGGACTCTCACTATTATGTTAGATCCACTATGGACTGGACTCTCACTATTATGTTAGATCCACTATGGACTGGACTCACACAATTATGTTCGATCCACTATGGACTGGACTCTCACTATTATGTTAGATCCACTATGGACTGGACTCACACTATTATGTTAGATCCACTATGGACTGGACTCTCACTATTATGTTCGATTAACTATGGACTGGACTCACATTATTATGTTAGATCCACTGTGGACTAGATTCTCACTATTATGTTAGATCCACTATGGACTGGACTCTCACTATTATGTTAGATCCACTATGGACTGGACTCTCACTATTATGTTAGATCCACTATGGACTAGATTCTCACTATTATGTTAGATCCACTATGGACTGGACTCTCACTATTATGTTAGATCCACTATGGACTGGACTCTCATTGTTATGTTAGATCCACTATGGACTGGACTCTCACTATTATGTTAGATCCACTATGGACTAAATTCTCACTATTATGTTAGATCCACTATGGACTGGACTCTCACTATTATGTTAGATCCACTATGGACTGGACTCTCACTATTATGTTAGATCCACTATGGACTAGATTCTCACTATTATGTTAGATCCACTATGGACTGGACTCTCACTATTATGTTAGATCCACTATGGACTGGACTCTCACTATTATGTTAGATCCACTATGGACTGGACTCTCACTATTATGTTAGATCCACTATGGACTAAATTCTCACTATTATGTTAGATCCACTATGGACTGGACTCTCACTATTATGTTAGATCCACTATGGACTAGATTCTCACTATTATGTTAGATCCACTGTGGACTAGATTCTCACTATTATGTTAGATCCACTATGGACTGGACTCTCACTATTATGTTAGATCCACTATGGACTGGACTCTCACTATTATGTTGGATCCACTATGGACTAGATTCTCACTATTATGTTAGATCCACTATGGACTGGACTCTCACTATTATGTTAGATCCACTATGGACTGGACTCTCACTATTATGTTAGATCCAATATGGACTGGACTCTCACTATTATGTTAGATCCACTATGGACTGGACTCACACAATTATGTTGGATCCACTATGGACTGGACTCTCACTATTATGTTGGATCCACTATGGACTGGACTCTCACTATTATGTTAGATCCACTATGGACTGGACTCACACAATTATGTTGGATCCACTATGGACTGGACTCTCACTATTATGTTAGATCCACTATGGACTGGACTCTCACTATTATGTTAGATCCACAATGGATTGGACTCTCACTATTATGTTAGATCCACTATGGACTGGACTCACACAATTATGTTCGATCCACTATGGACTGGACTCTCACTATTATGTTGGATCCACTATGGACTGGACTCTCATTATTATGTTCGATCCACTATGGACTGGACTCTCACTATTATGTTGGATCCACTATGGACTGGACTCTCATTATTATGTTGGATCCACTATGGACTGGACTCACACTATTATGTTAGATCCACTATGGACTGGACTCTCACTATTATGTTAGATCCACTATGGACTGGACTGTCACTATTATGTTTGAACTACTATGGACTGGACTCTCACTATTATGTTAGATCCACTATGGACTGGACTCTCACTATTATGTTAGATCCACTATGGACTGGACTCACACTATTATGTTAGATCCACTATGGACTGGACTGTCACTATTATGTTTGAACTACTATGGACTGGACTCTCACTATTATGTTAGATCCACTATGGACTGGACTCTCACTATTATGTTAGATCCACTATGGACTGAACTCTCACTATTATGTTGGATCCACTATGGACTGGACTCACACTATTATGTTTGATCCACTATGGACTGGACTCTCACTATTATGTTAGATCCACTATGGACTGGACTCTCACTATTATGTTAGATTCACTATGAACTCAACTCTCACTATTATGTTAGATCCACTATGGATTGGACTCTAACTATTATGTTGGATCCACTATGGACTGGACTCTCACTATTATGTTAGATCCACTATGGACTGTACTCTCACTATTATGTTAGATCCACTATGGACTGGACTCTCACTATTATGTTCGATTAACTACGGACTGGACTCACACTATTATGTTAGATCCACTATGGACTGGACTCTCACTATTATGTTAGATCCACTATGGACTGGACTCTCACTATTATGTTCGATTAACTACGGACTGGACTCACACTATTATGTTAGATCCACTATGGACTGGACTCTCACTATTATGTTAGATCCACTATGGACTGTACTCTCACTATTATTATGATCCACTATGGACTGGACTCACACTATTATGTTAGATCCACTATGGACTGGACTCTCACTATTATGTTCGATCCAGTATGGACTGGACTCTCACTATTATGTTGGATCCACTATGGACTGGACTCTCACTATTATGTTAGATCCACTATGGACTGAACTCTCACTATTATGTTAGATCCACTATGGACTGGACTCTCACTATTATGTTCGATCAACTACGGACTGAACGCACACTATTATATTAGATCCACTATGGACTGGACTGTCACTATTATGTTTGAACTACTATGGACTGGACTCTCACTATTATGTTGGATCCACTATGGACTGGACTCTCACTATTATGTTAGATCCACTATGGACTGGACTCTCACTATTATGTTAGATCCACTATGGACTGAACTCTCACTATTATGTTAGATCCACTATGGACTGGACTCACACTATTATGTTTGATCCACTATGGACTGGACTCTCACTATTATGTTAGATCCACTATGGACTGGACTCACACTATTATGTTTGATCCACTATGGACTGGACTCTCACTATTATGTTAGATTCACTATGAACTGAACTCTCACACCATTATGTTAGATCCACTATGGATTGGACTCTAACTATTATGTTGGATCCACTATGGACTGGACTCTCACTATTATGTTAGATCCACTATGGACTGGACACTCACTATTATGTTTGAACTACTATGGACTGGACTCTCACTATTATGTTAGATCCACTATGGACTGGACTCCCACTATTATGTTTGAACCACTATGGCCTGGACTCTCACTATTATGTTAGATCCACTATGGACTGGACTCTCACTATTATGTTCGATCCAGTATGGACTGGACTCTCACTATTATGTTGGATCCACTATGGACTGGATTTTCACTATTATGTTAGATCCACTATGGACTGGACTCTCACACTATTATGTTAGATCCACTATGGGCTGGACTCTCACTATTATGTTCGACCCACTACGGACTGGACTCACACTATTATGTTTGATCCACTATGGACTGGACTCTCATATTATGTTAGATCCACTATGGACTGGACTCTCACTATTATGTTCGACCCACTACGGACTGGACTCACACTATTATGTTTGATCCACTATGGACTGGACTCTCATATTATGTTAGATCCACTATGGACTGGACTCTCACTATTATGTTCGATCCACTACGGACTGGAGTTTCACAATATTGTCACCCACATCTGCGATCCTCTCCAAGGTTTCTCATTGCATCCCACTGGGTTGAGTTTTCCCTGGCCCTGATGTGGGATCCGAACCGAGAATGTCGTTGTGGCTGTTGCAGCCCTTTGAGACAGTCTTGATTTAGGGCTAAATAAATAAACATTGCTGGCAGTAAGTCGGACACGTTTCCAGTGAGGTTTGGACTCCGCCAAGCCTGTTCATAACTTTTATGGACAGAATTTCTAGGCGCAGTCAAGGCCTTGACGGGATCCGATTTGGTGGCCGTGGGATTAGGTCTCTGCTTTTTGCAGATGATGTGGTCCTGATGGCTTCATCTGGCCGGGATCTTCAGCTCTCACTGGATCGGTTCGCAGCCGAGTGTGAAGCGACCGGAATGAGAATCAGCACCTCCAAGTCCGAGTCCATGGTTCTCGCCCGGAAAAGGGTGGAGTGCCATCTCCGGGTTGGGGAGGAGACCCTGCCCCAAGTGGAGGAGTTCAAGTACCTCGGAGTCTTGTTCACGAGTGGAGGAAGAGTGGACAGGCGGATCGGTGCGGTGTCTTCAGTAATGCGGACGTTGTACCGATCCGTTGTGGTGAAGAAGGAGCTGAGCCGGAAGGCAAAGCTCTCAATTTACCGGTCGATCTACGTTCCCATCCTCACCTATGGTCATGAGCTTTGGGTCATGACCGAAAGGATAAGATCACGGGTACAAGCGGCCCAAATGAAAGCGGGGCTCTCCCTTAGAGATAGGGTGAGAAGCTCTGTCATCCGAGAGGAACTCAAAAGTAAAGTCGCTGCTCCTCCACATGGAGAGGAGGTGGTTCCGGCCACCCGAACGCCTCCCTAGGGAGGTGTTTAGGGCACATCCAACCGGTAGGAGGCCACGGGGAAGACCCAGGACACGTTGGGAAGAATATGTCTCCCGGCTGGCCTGGGAACGCCTCGGGATCCCCCGGGAAGAGCTGGACGAAGTGGCTGGGGAGAGGGAAGTCTGGGCTTCCCTGCTTAGGCTGCTGCCCCCGCGACCCGACCTCAGATAAGCGGAAGAACATGGATGGATGGATGGAAGGACTCTGAATCAAGCTTAAGTGAAACACGTCCTTTGGGGCTCACTGCTAAAAGCCTAAATAACCTAGTAAAAGAAGGACGTTCACATTAAAGACAAAACAAGGAAAACAAAGCATGCCCGGCTGGGACTGCTAAGTATGATGTAAAACCATCACCATATGCCAGTCCTACATTAGGATTATGTTTTCCTTGGGGGGCGGGGTACTATCACAGACCAGTGTGCTTTTAATCATATTATAAAAAAACAGTCAGAGATGAACTACAGCAAAGCGGTTATTAAAAGATTCCCTTGATGTGATGATGGGTTTTTTAAAGCTAGAGTTGATCATCTTATTATCATTATTATCAATATTATAAAGCAGACTATTCCACTCTGCTGCTTTCAATGAGGTTTTATCTGCACCCAACAGTCTTTGTCTGACTATCATTAGGAACATGAGGAACATGACAAGTACTTAGCCCCCCCCGCTTAGAAACACTCTTTTACGGCCTTGGCAAAGCAAAGCTCTTTTTCTATGAGCCTCATCTGATCCGTAGACCCCAAATAAACGAGTATGAAAACGCAACAATCAATGCCGCCCACGTACCTCAAGGTAAAAAAAATCAAATAAATAACATCGTCGACCAAAAAGCTTGCATGTGTACTTTTTGCTTCCATTAAAGTGCACGCGGCACTGAAGGTTGATAAGTTCACTTCGGAATTTGTCGCGTGTATTTTAACAAAAAAAAAAAATACAGTACATGATTTTGTAAGATGGATATAAACAGAGTTTGGGTTTCAAAGTAAATTAAAGCTGCAAGCAGCGTTGGTCGGGCCCGCCTTTGGCTGCTGCACCCGCGACCAAAGCCCTGGTCTAAGTCAGACCTACATAGAGGTTTTTGTTTCATGTCTCTACGACATTCCTAACAGAAGTTACAAGCAGTTTTCTCTGGGGTTTTTTTCCTAGAGGGCGCTAGAGCGCAATTTTGACTTTTGGGGTTTGGTTTTTTTATTAAATGGCAATTTTCGCCATCCTGACGTGTGTGTAAAATTTGGTGAGTTTTGAAACATGTTAAGGGGTTAAAATTACAGATCGGCGTTTCTGGATGTTGTTGATAAATGGCTTTCGCTTTGCATAGTAGAGCTTTAACTTGCACTTTGAAGCATTTTAAGGGGGTCAAATTACAGCTCAAAGAGGCAAAAATTTAATTTTTTGGGGTAAGTTTGTGCAGGGGTTCTTTGAAGGCACGTAAAATCAAAACCGGAGCAGTAATCAAAACTCTGTGAATAAATTTTAATCAGAAGGGTTCAATCTCTCTCCTGTGCGAGTTTGAAGCCGACATGAAAAAAGGTGACAGGTTTTTACAAAACCATTATTTTGAAGGGGTAATTTTTAACTTACTGTTGATTTTTGCTGAATGATGTCAATTATTAAAATGTAGGTCTAAGTGAGACCTACATAGAGGTTTTTGTTTCATGTCTTTCCGGCATTCCTACTGGAAGTTACAAGCAATTGTGTCTGTGTTTTCTTCCTAGGAGCAGTTTTTGCTGTGTTTTATTAAATTTTGAGTTTTAGGCTTTGTTTTTTTTCATTAAATCACAATTTTCGTCAGTCCTGACGTGTGTGCCAAGTTTGGTGAGTTTTGAAGCATTTTAAGGGGGTCAAATTACAGTTCAAAGAGGCAAAGATATCATTTTTTGCGAAAATTTTTTATGTGAAAGGGTTTTTGCAAAATTTTTCTTGATTTTTGCCTTAGAAAGTAAAATTATGAAATATAGGTCTAAGTCAGCCCTACATAGAGGTTTTTGTTTCATGTCTCTACGACATTGCTAACGTAAGTTACAAGCAGTCTGGGTTTTTTTTTCCTAGGGGGCGCTAGCACGCAATTTTGATTTTTGGGGTTTGGTTGCTTAATAAGTTGGGCTGCCGCTCCATACCGATGTGTGTGTAAAATTTGGTGAGTTTTGAAGCATGTTAAGGGGTTAAAATTACAGATCGGCGTTTCTGGATGTTGTTGATAAATGGCTTTCGCTTTGCATAGTAAAGCTTTAACTTGCACTTCGAAGCATTTTAAGGGGGTCAAATTACAGCTCAAAGAGGCAAAAATTAAATTTTTTTGGGTAAGTTTGTGCAGGGGTTCTTTGAAGGCACGTAAAATCAAAACCGGAGCAGTAATCAAAACTCTGTGAATAAATTTTAATCAGAAGGGTTCAATCTCTCTCCTGTGCGAGTTTGAAGCCGACATGAAAAAAGGTGACAGGTTTTTACAAAACCATTATTTTGAAGGGGTAATTTTTAACTTACTGTTGATTTTTGCTGAATGATGTCAATTATTAAAATGTAGGTCTAAGTGAGACCTACATAGAGGTTTTTGTTTCATGTCTTTCTGGCATTCCTACTGGAAGTTACAAGCAATTTTGTCTGTGTTTTCTTCCTAGGAGCAGTTTTTGCTGTGTTTTATTCAATTTTGAGTTTTAGGCTTTGTTTTTTTTTCATTAAATCACAATTTTCGTCAGTCCTGACGTGTGTGCCAAGTTTGGTGAGTTTTGAAGCATTTTAAGGGGGTCAAATGACAGCTCAAAGAGGCAAAGATATCATTTTTTGCGAAAATTTTTTATGTGAATGGGTTTTTGCAAAATTTTTCTTGATTTTTGCCTTAGAAAGTAAAATTATGAAATCTAGGTCTAAGTCAGCCCTACATAGAGGTTTTTGTTTCATGTCTCTACGACATTGCTAACGTAAGTTACAAGCAGTCTGGGTTTTTTTTTCCTAGGGGGCGCTAGCGCGCAATTTTTATTTTTGGGGTTTGGTTGCTTAATAAGTTGGGCTGCCGCTCCATACCGATGTGTGTGTAAAATTTGGTGAGTTTTGAAGCATGTTAAGGGGTTAAAATTACAGATCGGCGTTTCTGGATGTTGTTGATAAATGGCTTTCGCTTTGCATAGTAGAGCTTTAACTTGCACTTTGAAGCATTTTAAGGGGGTCAAATTACAACTCAAAGAGGCAAAAATTTAATTTTTTAGGTAAGTTTGCGCAGGAGTTCTTTGAAGACGCGTAAAATTAAAACCGGAGCAGTAATCAAAACTCTGTGAATGTTAAGGGGGTCAAATTACAGTGGGACGGTGCGGAATAATAAGTATAAAGAAAGAAAGAATAAAACCTTACAGATTCAATAGGGTCCTTTGGCTCATTGCAAAATGGGCCAAAGGACCCTAATAAGGTTTCAGGTTAGGGTTAGAGCTTTAAGGCTTGGGTTTCGAGGGAGAGTTTGGGTTTTAAGGTAGGGGGTTGGTTTTAGCTTAGATTCAGAGCTTTACGGTAGGTTTTGGATGGCGACTTGTCCAGGGTGTATACCGCCTTCCGCCCGATTGTAGCTGAGATAGGCACCAGCGCCCCCCCGCGACCCGCAAAAGGGAATAAGCGGTAGAAAATGGATGGATGGATGGGTAGGGTTTGGGTTTCAGTTTAAAGGTAAGTAAGAGTTTCAGGTTAGGGTTGATATGGTATGGTTTGGGTTTTAAGGTAGGGGGTTGGTTTCAGATTAGATTAAGAGCTTTAGGTAGGGGATTTATTTTAGGTTAGATTTAAAAGTTTAAGGTAGGGGATTGGTTTTAGGTTAGATTTAAAAGTTTAAGGTAGGGGATTGGTTTTAGGTTAGATTTTAAGTTTTAATGTAAACTTTAAACACAATAGGCAGATAAGGATTTCCCAGAATTATCCTAGTAAATGTGTCTAATAACATCTGAATCGCTCTCATTGCAATCGCCTTTTTTTTCTAGTCCTTCACTCTAAATTACCTCATCCACACATTTTTCGTCCTCGCTCAAATTAATGGGTAAATTGTCGCTTTCTCAATCCGAATCGCTCTAGCTACTGGTGGCCGTTATTGTAAACAATGTTCAGATGTGAGGAGCTCCACAACCCGTGACGTCACGCGCACTTCGTCTGCTACTTCCGGTACAGGCAAGGTACAGCTGTGGCTACAGATGTAGCTTACCACCACCAGGTGTGAATGAATGATGGGTTCCCACTTCTCTGAGGGCTTTGAGTATCTAACAATAGAAAAGCGCGATATAAATATAATCCATTATTATTATTATTATAAAGTAGAAAGATGGAGAAACACGGTGTTTCCTTGTTTAAAATTCCCAGAGGTGAAGCTTCACTATGGATCAAAATTGTGGAAATAAGTCGCCTCTTACCGGAGATCAGCGGAGCCAGCGTCCTCCTGCTGCCGTGACTTCTCTCAGAGACTCTGGCGTCAAAACACCCGTGGCCACACCCGTCTGACTTTAAGGTACTATTTAACTCACTAAAACACTAGCAACACAATAGGCAGATAAGGGATTTTCCAGAATTATCCTAGTAAATGTGTCTAATAACATCTGAATCGCTCTCATTGCAATCGCCTTTTTTTTTCTTCTAGTTCTTCACTCTAAATTACCTCATCCACAAATTTTTCGTCCTTGCTCAGATTAATGGGGAAATTGTCGCTTTCTCGGTATGAATGTAAGGTTTGGGTTTTAATGTAGGGTTAGGATTTTAAGGTAGGGGGTTGGTTTCAGACTAGATTAAGAGCTTTAAAGTAGGGGATTGGTTTTAGGTTGGATTTAAAGGTTTAATGTAGGGTTTGGGTTTCAAGTTAGGGTTTCAGTTTAAAAGTAAGTAGTGAAGTGAAGTAAATTATATCGCTCTAGCTGCTGGTGGCCATGATTGTAAACAATATTTAGATCTGAGGAGCTCCACAACCCGTGACGTCACGCGTACATCGTGTGCTACTTCCGGTACAGGCAAGGCTTTTTTATTAGCGACCAAAAGTTGCAAACTTTATCGTCGATGTTCTCTACTAAATCCGTTCAGCAAAAATATGGCAATATCGCGAAATGATCAAGTATGACACATAGAATGGACCTGCTATCCCCGTTTAAATAAGAACATCTCATTTCAGTAGGACTTTAATGTAGGGTTTGGGTTTCAAGTTAAGGTTGATATGGTATGGTTTGTGTTTTAATGTAGGGTTTGGATTTTAAGGTAGGGGTTGGTTTCAGACTAGATTAAGAGCTTTAAGGTATAGGTTTGGTTTTAGTTAGGATTTAAAAGTTTAAGGTTGGGGATTGGTTTTAGGTTAGATTTAAAGGTTTAGTGTAGAGTCTGGGTTTCAGTTTAAAGGTAAGTAAGAGTTTCAGGTTAGGGTTGATATGGTATGGTTTGTGTTTTAATGTAGTGTTTGGGTTTTAAGGTAGGGGGTTGGTTTCAGACTAGATTAAGATCTTTAAAGTAGGGGATTTGTTTTAGGTTGGATTTAAAGGTTTAATGTAGAGTTTGGGTTTCAGTGTAAAAGTAAGTAAGAGTTTCAGTTTAGGATCGCTATGGTATGGTTTGTGTTTTAATGTAAGGTTTGGGTTTTAAGGTACGGAGTTGGTTTTAGACTAGATTAAGATCTTTAAAGTAGGGGATTGGTTTTAGGTTAGATTTAAAGCTTTAATGTAGGGGTTGGGTTTCAAGTTAGTTTTTCACTTTTAAAGTTGGTAAGAGTTTCAGGTTAGGGTTTATATGGTTTGGTTTGTGTTTTAATGCAAGGTTTGGGTTTTAAGGTAGGGCGTTGGTTTCAGACTAGACTAAGATCTCTAAAGTAGGGGATTTGTTTTAGGTTGGATTTAAAGGTTTAATGTAGAGTTTGGGTTTCAGTTTAAAAGTAAGTAAGAGTTTCAGGTTAGGGTTGATATGGTATGGTTTGTGTTTTAATGTAGTTTTTGGGTTTTAAGGTAGGGGGTTGGTTTTAGACTAGATTAAGATCTTTAAAGTAGGGGATTTGTTTTAGGTTGGATTTAAAGGTTTAATGTAGAGTTTGGGTTTCAGTTTAAAAGTAAGTAAGAGTTTCAGTTTAGGATCGCTATGGTATGGTTTGTGTTTTAATGTAAGGTTTGGGTTTTAAGGTAGGGAGTTGGTTTTAGACTAGATTAAGATCTTTAAAGTAGGGGATTGGTTTTAGGTTAGATTTAAAGGTTTAATGTAGGGGTTGGGTTTCAAGTTAGTTTTTCACTTTTAAAGTTGGTAAGAGTTTCAGGTTAGGGTTTATATGGTTTGGTTTGTGTTTTAATGCAAGGTTTGGGTTTTAGGGTAGGGGGTTGGTTTCAGACTAGATTAAGAGCTTTAAAGTAGGGGATTGGTTTTAGGTTAGATTTAAAGGTTTAATGTAGAGTCTGGGTTTCAGTTTAAAAGTAAGTAAGAGTTTCAGTTTAGGATCGATATGGTATGGTTTGTGTTTTAATGTAAGGTTTGGGTTTTAATGTAGGGTTAGGATTTTAAGGTAGGGAGTTGGTTTCAGACTAGATTAAGAGCTTTAAAGTAGGGGATTTGTTTTAGGTTGGATTTAAAGGTTTAATGTAGAGTTTGGGTTTCAGTTTAAAAGTAAGTAAGAGTTTCAGGTTAAGGTTGATATGGTATGGTTTGTGTTTTGATGTAAGGTTTGGGTTTTAAGGTAGGGAGTTGGTTTTAGACTAGATTAAGATCTTTAAAGTAGGGGATTGGTTTTAGGTTAGATTTAAAGCTTTAATGTAGGGGTTGGGTTTCAAGTTAGTTTTTCACTTTTAAAGTTGGTAAGAGTTTCAGGTTAGGGTTTATATGGTTTGGTTTGTGTTTTAATGCAAGGTTTGGGTTTTAAGGTAGGGCGACTAGATTAAGATCTTTAAAGTAGGGGATTTGTTTTAGGTTGGATTTAAAGGTTTAATGTAGAGTTTGGGTTTCAGTTTAAAAGTTAGTAAGAGTTTCAGTTTAGGATCGATATGGTATGGTTTGTGTTTTAATGTAAGGTTTGGGTTTTAATGTAGGGTTAGGATTTTAAGGTAGGGGGTTGGTTTCAGACTAGATTAAGAGCTTTAAAGTAGGGGATTGGTTTTAGGTTAGATTTAAAGGTTTAATGTAGGGTTTGGGTTTCAAGTTAGGGTTTCAGTTTAAAAGTAAGTAGTGAAGTGAAGTGAATTATATTTATATAGCGCTTTTCTCAAGTGACTCAAAGCGCTTTACATAGTGACACCCAATATCTAAGTTACATTTAAACCAGTGTGGGTGGCACTGGGAGCAGGTGGGTAAAGTGTCTTGCCCAAGGACACAACGGCAGTAACTAGGATGGCACAAGCAGGAATCGAACCTGCAACCCTCAAGTTGCTGGCACGGCCACTCTACCAACCGAGCCATGCCTTTTACTTTAGCTATGCTAAAGTAAAAATTTCAGTTTAGGGTGGATATGGTATGGTTTGGGTTTTAATGTAGGGTTAGGATTTTTAAGGTAGGGGGTTGGTTTCAGACTAGATTAAGAGTTTTAAGGTAGGGGATTGCTTTTAGGTTAGATATAAAAGTTTACGGTAGAGTTTGGGTTTCAGTTTAAAAGTAAGTAAGAGTTTCAGGTTAGGGTTGATATGGTATGGTTTGTGTTTTAATGTAGTGTTTGGGTTTTAAGGTAGGGGGTTGGTTTCAGACTACATTAAGAGCTTTAAGGTAGGGGTTTGGTTTTAGTTTGGATGTAAAAGTTTAAGGCAGGGGATTGGTTTTAGGTTAGATTTAAAAGTTTGGTGTAGAGTTTGGTTTGTGTTTTAATGTAGGGTTTGGGTTTCTTTCAAGTTAGGTTTTCAGTTTTAAAGTTGGTAAAAGTTTCAGGTTAGGGTTTACATGGTTTGGTTTGTTTAAATGTAAGGTTTCGGTTTTAGGGTAGGGCATTGGTTTCAGACTATTTGATTGATTGATTGAAACTTTTATTAGTAGATTGCACAGTTCAGTACATATTCCGCACAATTGACCACTAAATGGTAACACCCGAATACATTTTTCAACTAGTTAAAGTCGGGGTCCACATTAATCAATTCATGGTAGAGATTAAGAGCTTTAAAGTAGAGGATTGGTTTTAGGTCGGATTTAAACATTTAAGGTAGGGAATTGGTTTTAGGTTAGATATAAAAGTTTAATGTAAAGTTTGGATTTCAGTTTAAAAGTAAGTAAGAGTTTCAGGTTAGGGTTGATATGGTATGGTTTGTGTTTTAAGGTAGGGGGTTGGTTTCAGACTAGATTAAGAGCTTTAAGGTAGGGGATTGGTTTTAGGTTAGATTTAAAAGTTTAAAGTAGGGGATTGGTTTTAGGTTAGATTTAAAGGTTTAATGTAGGGTTTGGGTTACAAGTTAGGGTTTCAGTTTAAAAGTAAGTAAAAGTTTCAGGTTAGGGTGGATATGGTATGGTTTGAGTTTTAATGTAGGGTTAGGATTTTAAGGTAGGGGGTTGGTTTCAGACTAGACTAAGAGTTTTAAGGTAGGGGATTGCTTTTAAATTAGATATAAAAGTTTAAGGTAGGGGATTGGTTTTAGGTTGGATTTAAAGGTTTAATCTAGAGTTTGGGTTTCAGTTTGAAAGTGAGTAAGAGTTTCAGGTTAGGGTTGATATGGTATGGTTTGTGTTTTGATGTAGGGTTTCGGTTTTAGGGTAGGGCATTGGTTTCAGACTATTTGATTGATTGATTGATTGAAACTTTTATTAGTAGATTGCACAGTACAGTACATATTCCGCACAATTGACCACTAAATGGTAACACCCGAATAAGTTTTCCAACTTGTTAAAGTCGGGGTCCACATTAATCAATTCATGGTAGAGATTAAGACCTTTAAAGTAGAGGATTGGTTTTAGGTCGGATTTAAACATTTAAGGTAGGGAATTGGTTTTAGGTTGGATATAAAAGTTTAATGTAAAGTTTGGATTTCAGTTTAAAAGTAAGTAAGAGTTTCAGGTTAGGGTTGTATGGTATGGTTTGCGTTTTAAGGTAGGGGGTTGGTTTCAGACTAGATTAAGAGCTTTAAGGTAGGGGATTGGTTTTAGGTTGGATTTAAAAGTTTAAAGTAGGGGATTGGTTTTAGGTTAGATTTAAAGGTTTAATGTAGGGTTTGGGTTACAAGTTAGGGTTTCAGTTTAAAAGTAAGTAAAAGTTTCAGGTTAGGGTGGATATGGTATGGTTTGAGTTTTAATGTAGGGTTAGGATTTTAAGGTAGGGGGTTGGTTTCAGACTAGATTAAGAGTTTTAAGGTAGGGGATTGCTTTTAAGTTATATATAAAAGTTTAAGGTAGGGGATTTGGTTTTAGGTTAGATTCAAAGGTTTAATCTAGAGTTTGGGTTTCAGTTTGAAAGTGAGTAAGAGTTTCAGGTTAGGGTTGATATGGTATGGTTTGTGTTTTGATGTAGGGTTTCGGTTTTAGGGTAGGGCATTGGTTTCAGACTATTTGATTGATTGATTGATTGAAACTTTTATTAGTAGATTGCACAGTACAGTACATATTCCGCACAATTGACCACTAAATGGTAACACCCGAATAAGTTTTTCAACTTAAGTCGGGGGCCACATCAATCAATTCATGGTAGAGATTAAGACCTTTAAAGTAGAGGATTGGTTTTAAGTCGGATTTAAACATTTAAGGTAGGGAATTGGTTTTAGGTTAGATATAAAAGTTTAATGTAAAGTTTGGATTTCAGTTTAAAAGTAAGTAAGAGTTTCAGGTTAGGGTTGATATGGTATGGTTTGTGTTTTGATGTGGTGTTTGGGTTTTAAGGTAGGGGGTTGGTTTCAGACTAGATTAAGAGCTTTAAGGTAGGGGTTTGGTTTTAGTTTGGATTTAAAAGTTTAAGGTAGGGGATTGGTTTTAGGTTGGATTTAAAGGTTTAATGTAGGGTCTGGGTTTCAACTTAGGGTTTCAGTTTAAATGTAAGTAAACGTTTCAGGTTAGGGTGGATATGGTATGGTTTGGGTTTTAATGTAGTTTTTGGGTTTTAAGGTAGGGGTTTGGTTTCAGACTAGATTAAGAGTTTTAAGGTAGGGGTTTGGTTTTAGTTTGGATTTACAAGCTTAAGGTAGGGGATTGGTTTTAGGTTAGATTTAAATGTTTAGTGCAGAGTTTGGGTTTCAGTTTAAAAGTAAGTAAGAGTTTCAGGTTAGGGTTGATATGGTATGGTTTGAGTTTTAATGTAGGGGGTTGGTTTCAGACTACATTAAGAGCTTTAAGGTAGGGGTTTGGTTTTAGTTTGGATGTAAAAGTTTAAGGCAGGGGATTGGTTTTAGATTAGATTTAAAGGTTTAGTGTAGAGTTTGGGTTTCAGTTTAAAAGTAAGTAAGAGTTTCAGGTTAGGGTTCATATGGTATGGTTTGTGTTTTAATGTAGGGTTTGGGTTTTAAGGTAAGGGGTTGATTTCAGACTAGATTAAGAGTTTTAAGGTAGGGGTTTGGTTTTAGTTTGGATTTACAAGCTTAAGGTAGGGGAATGGTTTTAGGTTAGATTTAAATGTTTAGTGCAGAGTTTGGGTTTCAGTTTAAAAGTAAGTAAGAGTTTCAGGTTAGGGTTGATATGGTATGGTTTGAGTTTAATATAAGGTTTGGATTTTAAGGTAGGGGGTTGGTTTCAGACTAAGTTAAGAGCTTTAAGGTAGGGGATTGGTTTTAGGTTACATTTAAAGGTTTTACGTAGAGTTTGGGTTTCAAGTAAGAGTTTCAAGTTAGAGTGAGAGCTTTAAGGTAGGGTTTAGGGTTTAGGGTACAGGTTTGGGTTGCAAGGTAGAGGTGGGAATCTTTGGGCACCTTGCGCTTCACTTACGATTATATTTCAGGAGATGCGATTTGATTAAAAATCGATTATTGATGCATCTTTAATTTTGTATATGGATGCAGTTTTAGATTTCTTTTAAGTGATAAGAATTTATCACTTGCAACTTTTTAAAAAAGAACTCATTTGAAATCAGAAACACTTAAATTAATTCCCACATTTATTAAATCAGGGGTTGGATTAGAGCTTTAGGTAATGATAGTTTAAAGGTAGGATGTTTTGTTTTAAGGTACAGTTCAGGTATTAAGGTTGGTAAGGGTCTCAGGTTAGGGTTTTAAGGTATAGTATATGTTTTAAGGCAGGCTTTCGGTTTTAAGATAAGGGTTTGGTAACCTTTCTAACCTGAAAATGGTTAGAGCTTTAAGGTAGTGATTAAGTTTTAAGGTAAGCTTTCTCTTTCAGGGTAAGGGCTTAGGTTTCAAGTTCGGGCTTTAAGGTACTAAATTGTTTCAGGTAAGGGTTACAGCTTAAAGGTAATTATAGTTTAAAGGTGGGGATAAGCGGTAGAAAATGGATGGATGGATGGGCAGGGTTTGGATTTTAAAGTAGGGTTTAGGTTTTAAGGTAGGCAAGGGTGCCCTGCATTGAGGTGGTGACTTGTCCAGGGTGTACCGTGCCTACCGCCCGAATGCAGCTGAAATAGGCTCCTCGGATAAGCGGAAGAAAATGGATGGATAAGTATTGCAGAGAGGCGGCGCCGACGGCCCAAAATGGCGGCGAGGCGGGGCGAGATCAGGTGCGTGGATTGCGCACCTGGACACAATAAATGTATCTCCTCTCGAGGTATGAAAGGGGAGAAGGAGGAGAGAACGGGGCAGAAGGAGTTGGAGAGCCTGCAGCACGTGCAGCGCACGAGAGACGGAGAGCAAGAGGCAGACGAAGACGCGGCCGACTGAAGAGCAGACCGAAGAGCGAGCAGTGGAGAAGGAAGGAGCTGAAAAAGCGACCCGACCTACACTGAGGCTTACTTGAAAAAAATAAACAAGAGTCAAACCTGCTCAAGAATGTCCTTCCTTGGTGGTGAATGGAACCCGCACAACAACGAGAGTTTGTCACAATATACTGTTTCGTCTCGAACCGTCGTAAAAACTACCGGGCCTCTCTACCCTCTGCTAATTATTTGCTATCATAGCCGCCAAAACATCCGTCCCCTAGCTACGGTATCGTCAGCTTCCCGTATTATTTCTGCCTCTTCTCCCCGGAGATTTATTAGACATGCTTTGGCTAGCAGGAGACTGAGAGAACTCCTCCTTGCAGAATTATAGAAATCATCTCCCATTAAGCATTTTAATGGAGAGAGGAAATTCAAGGACACCCTCAGTGTTATGATTATCACTTCAAAGACAAGCTGTTGACACTCTGCAAAGTGGTAACGATGTAATGAATGAATCATGAGCACTGCGTTTTGGTCAGAGGGCTCTCGCTCCTCCCGGCAGTGTGGTCTGTGCCGCGGTTGTGATCCTCTGCACTGCGGCTCTCTCTGCCCGGCGCTGCTCTGACAGGCGGGCCCCGGGATGGAAGGGACGGGTGGGGGTGGGTGGGACGGGGACGTTGTTTCCAGGCAGGGATGAAGACGAGAGGGACTTTTGGCGGTCGCCCGTGTTCCTTGATAGCGCGCGGCTGTCGTGCCGGGATAAACGTCATGTTAATCTGCCGCTTCCGTGCTGAAGACCGAAGAGTGTCATTGAATCCTTCTGGCTATTACCTTGAAGTAGTTCTCAAGCCGATGCCAGGCTTTCACAGTCCACAAGGGTCTGCTCTTGATTTACATTTCACCACCAGTTAGTTAGGGTTTCTTTTTGGGGTTTAATCCTCGTTTTAAGGTGGGTTTTCTGTCTGACATTAGGGTTAGGACCAGGGTTTTAAGGTAGTTAAAAGGTAGTCGGGACCCAGGATGGACCGCTCGCCTGTATCGGTTGGGGACATCTCTACGCTGCTGATCCGCTTGAGATGGTTTCCTGTGGACGGGACTCTCACTGCTGTGTTGGAGCCACTATGGATTGAACTTTCACAGTATCATGTTAGACCCGCTCGACATCCATTGCTTTCGGTCCCCTAGAGGGGGGGGGGGGTTGCCCACATCTGAGGTCCTCTCCAAGGTTTCTCATAGTCAGCATTGTCACTGGCGTCCCACTGGATGTGAATTCTCCCTGCCCACTGGGTGTGAGTTTTCCTTGCCCTTTTGTGGGTTCTTCCGAGGATGTTGTAGTCGTAATGATTTGTGCAGTCCTTTGAGACATTTGTGATTTGGGGCTATATAAATAAACATTGATTGATTGATTGATTGATTTTTGTGTTTTATGTTAGGGTGACGACCAGGGTTTTGAGGTAGTGTCATGGTTTAAGGGAGATTTAAGGTCTTACATTAGGGTTAGGACCAGGATTATGAGGGAATGTCATGATTTTAAGGTAGATTTAGCGTTTTATGAAAGGGTCCAGGCCAAGGTTTCAAGGTAGGGTCATAATTTTAAGGTAGATTTTCAGTTTTACATTACTGTTAGGGCCAGGGTTTTGAGGTATGTCAAGGTTTTAAGGTAGGTTTTGTGTTTTAGGTTAGGGTTAGGATCAGGGTTTTAATATAGTGTCGTGGTTTTAAGCAAGGTTTTGTGTTTAACAAAAGGGTTAAGGCCAGAGTTTTAAGGTGGGTTTTCTGTCTGACATTAGGGTTAGGACCAGGGTTTTAAGGTAGTTTTTGTGTTTTATGTTAGGGTGACGACCAGGGTTTTAAGGTAGTTTTTGTGTTTTATGTTAGGGTGACGACCAGGGTTTTGAGGTAGTGTCATGGTTTAAGGGAGATTTAAGGTCTTACATTAGGGTTAGGACCAGGATTATGAGGGAATGTCATGATTTTAAGGTATATTTAGCGTTTTATGAAAGGGTCCAGGCCAAGGTTTCAAGGTAGGGTCATAATTTTAAGGTAGATTTTCAGTTTTACATTACTGTTAGGGCCAGGGTTTTGAGGTATGTCAAGGTTTTAAGGTAGGTTTTGTGTTTTAGGTTAGGGTTAGGATCAGGGTTTTAATATAGTGTCGTGGTTTTAAGCAAGGTTTTGTGTTTAACAAAAGGGTTAAGGCCAGAGTTTTAAGGTGGGTTTTCTGTCTGACATTAGGGTTAGGACCAGGGTTTTAAGGTAGTTTTTGTGTTTTATGTTAGGGTGACGACCAGGGTTTTGAGGTAGTGTTATGGTTTAAGGGAGATTTAAGGTCTTACATTAGGGTTAGGACCAGGATTATGAGGGAATGTCATGATTTTAAGGTAGATTTAGTGTTTTATGAAAGGGTCCAGGACAAGGTTTCAAGGTAGGGTCATAATTTTAAGGTAGATTTTCAGTTTTACATTACTGTTAGGGCCAGGGTTTTGAGGTATGTCAAGGTTTTAAGGTAGGTTTTGTGTTTTAGGTTAGGGTTAGGGTCAAAGTTTTAAGGGAATGTCATGGTTTTGAGCAAGGTTTTGTGTTTTTGTTAGGGTTAGAGACAGGATTTTAAGGTAGTGTCATATTTTAAGGTAAATTTTGTGTTTTAGGTTCGGTTTTAAGGTGGGGTCATACTTTTAAGGTAGATTTTCAGTTTTACGTCACGGTTAGGGCCAGGGTTTTAAGGGAATGTTGTGGTTTCAAGCAAGGTTTTGTGTTTTATGTTCGGGTTAGGACCAAGGTTTTAAGATAGGGTTAAACTTTTAAGGTAGATTTTCGGTTTCACGTTACTGTTAGGGCCAGGTTTTTAAGGTAGTGTCATGGTTTTAAGGTCGATTTTGTGTTTTACGTTAAGGTTAGAGTTGTGGTTTTAAGCAAGGTTTTGTGTTTAATGATAGGGTTGAGGCCAGGGTTTTAAGGGGGTGTCATGATTTTAAGGTAGATTTTGTGTTTTATGTTAGGGTGACGACCAGGGTTTTGAGGTAGTGTCATGGTTTAAGGGAGATTTAAGGTCTTACATTAGGGTTAGGACCAGGATTATGAGGGAATGTCATGATTTTAAGGTAGATTTAGTGTTTTATGAAAGGGTCCAGGCCAAGGTTTCAAGGTAGGGTCATCATTTTAAGGTAGATTTTCAGTTTTACATTACTGTTAGGGCCAGGGTTTTGAGGTATGTCAAGGTTTTAAGGTAGGTTTTGTGTTTTAGGTTAGGGTTAGGATCAGGGTTTTAATATAGTGTCGTGGTTTTAAGCAAGGTTTTGTGTTTAACAAAAGGGTTAAGGCCAGAGTTTTAAGGTGAGTTTTCTGTCTGACATTAGGGTTAGGACCAGGGTTTTAAGGTAGTTTTTGTGTTTTATGTTAGGGTGACGACCAGGGTTTTGAGGTAGTGTCATGGTTTAAGGGAGATTTAAGGTCTTACATTAGGGTTAGGACCAGGATTATGAGGGAATGTCATGATTTTAAGGTAGATTTAGCGTTTTATGAAAGGGTCCAGGCCAAGGTTTCAAGGTAGGGTCATCATTTTAAGGTAGATTTTCAGTTTTACATTACTGTTAGGGCCAGGGTTTTGAGGTATTTCAAGGTTTTAAGGTAGGTTTTGTGTTTTAGGTTAGGGTTAGGATCAGGGTTTTAATATAGTGTCGTGGTTTTAAGCAAGGTTTTGTGTTTAACAAAAGGGTTAAGGCCAGAGTTTTAAGGTGGGTTTTCTGTCTGACATTAGGGTTAGGACCAGGGTTTTAAGGTAGTTTTTCAGTTTTACATTACTGTTAGGGCCAGGGTTTTGAGGTATGTCAAGGTTTTAAGGTAGGTTTTGTGTTTTAAGTTAGGGTTAGGGTCAAAGTTTTAAGGGAATGTCATGCTTTAAGCAAGGTTTTGTGTTTAATGATAGAATTAAGGCCAGAGTTTTAAGGTAGTGTAATGGTTTTGAGGTAGATTTAGTGTTTTACTTTAGGACCAGGGTTTTAAGGTAGTGTCATGGTTTTAAGGTAGATTTTGTGTTTAACATTAGGGTTAGTGTCTGGATTTTAAGGGAATGTCATGCTTTAAGCACGGTTTTGTGTTTAATGATAGGGTTAAAGCCAGACTTTTAAGGTAGTGTAATGGTTTTAAGGTAGATTTTGTGTTTTACGTTCGGGTGACGATCAGGGTTTTAATATAGTGTTGATAGGGTTAAGGTCAGGATTTTAAGATAGTGTCGTGGTTTAAGCAAGGTTTTGTGTTTAATGATAGGGTTAAGGTCAGGGTTTTAAGATAGTGTCGTGGTTTTATGCAAAGTTTTGTGTTTAATGATCGTGTTAGGACCAGGGTTTTAAGAAAGTGCTGTGGTTTTAAGGTAGATTTTGTGTTTTACGTTCGGGTTAGGATCAGGGTTTTAATATAGTGTTGTGGTTTTAAGCAAGGTTTTGTGTTCAATGATAGGGTTACGGTCGGGGTTTTAAGATAGTGTGATGGTTTTAAGCAAGGTTTTGTGTTTAATGATCGGGTTAGGACCAGGGTTTTAAGAAAGTGTTGTGGTTTTAAGCAAGGTTTTGTGTTTAATGATAGGGTTAAGGCCAGAGTTTTAAGGGGGTGTCATGGTTTTAAGGTAGATTTTGTGTTTTAAGTTTGGGTTAGGATCAGGGTTTTAATATAGTGTTGTGGTTTTAAGCAAGGTTTTGTGTTTAATGATAGGGTTAAGGCCAGAGTTTTAAGGTAGTGTAATGGTTTTAAGGTAGATTTTGTGTTTTACGTTCGGGTTAGGATCAGGGTTTTAATATAATGTTGTAGTTTCAAGCAAGGTTTTGTGTTTAATGATCGGGTTAAGGCCAGAGTTTTAAGGGGGTGTCATGGTTTTAAGGTAGATTTTGTGTTTTAAGTTTGGGTTAGGATCAGGGTTTTAATATAGTGTTGTGGTTTTAAGCAAGGTTTTGTGTTTAATGATAGGGTTAAGGCCAGAGTTTTAAGGTAGTGTAATGGTTTTAAGGTAGATTTTGTGTTTTACGTTCGGGTTAGGATCAGGGTTTTAATATAGTGTTGTGGTTTTAAGCAAGGTTTTGTGTTTAATGATCAGGTTAGGACCAGGGTTTTAAGAAAGTGTTGAGGTTTTAAGCAAGGTTTTGTGCTTAATGATAGGGTTAAGGCAAGGGTTTTAAGATAGTGATGTGGTTTTAAGCAAGGTTTTGTGTTTAATGATAGGACTAAGGCCAGACTTTTAAGGTAGTGTAATGGTTTTGAGGTAGATTTAGTGTTTTACTTTAGGACCAGGGTTTTAAGGTACTGTCATGGTTTTAAGGTAGATTGTGTGTTTAACATTAGGGTTAGTGTCTGGATTTTAAGGGAATGTCATGCTTTAAGCACGGTTTTGTGTTTAATGATAGGGTTAAAGCCAGACTTTTAAGGTAGTGTAATGGTTTTAAGGTAGATTTTGTGTTTTACGTTCGGGTGACCATCAGGGTTTTAATATAGTGTTGATAGGGTTAAGGTCAGGATTTTAACATAGTGTCGTGGTATAAGCAAGGTTTTGTGTTTAATGATAGGGTTAAGGTCAGGGTTTTAAGATAGTGTGATGGTTTTAAGCAAGGTTTTGTGTTTAATGATCGGGTTAGGACCAGGGTTTTAAGAAAGTGTTGTGGTTTTAAGGTAGATTTTGTGTTTTACGTTCGGGTTAGGATCAGGGTTTTAATATAGTGTTGTGGTTTTAAGCAAGGTTTTGTGTTCAATGATAGGGTTACGGTCGGGGTTTTAAGATAGTGTGATGGTTTTAAGCAAGGTTTTGTGTTTAATGATCGGGTTAGGACCAGGGTTTTAAGAAAGTGTTGTGGTTTTAAGCAAGGTTTTGTGTTTAATGATAGGGTTAAGGCCAGAGTTTTAAGGTAGTGTAATGGTTCTAAGGTAGATTTTGTGTTTTACGTTCGGGTTAGGATCAGGGTTTTAATATAGTGTTGTGGTTTTAAGCAAGGTTTTGTGTTTAATGATCGGGTTAGCCAAGGTTTTAAGAAAGTGTTTTGGTTTTAAGCAAGGTTTTGTGTTCAATGATAGGGTTAGGACCAGGGTTTTAAGAAAGTGTCGTGGTTTTAAGCAAGGTTTTGTGTTTAATGATCGGGTTAGGACCAGGGTTTTAAGAAAGTGTTGTGGTTTTAAGCAAGGTTTTGTGTTTAATGATCGGGTTAGGACCAGGGTTTTAAGAAAGTGTTGTGGTTTTAAGCAAGGTTTTGTGTTTAATGATAGGGTTAAGGCCAGAGTTTTAAGGTAGTGTAATGGTTTTAAGGTAGATTTTGTGTTTTACGTTCGGGTTAGGATCAGGGTTTTAATATAGTGTTGTGGTTTTAAGCAAGGTTTTGTGTTTAATGATCGGGTTAGCCAAGGTTTTAAGAAAGTGTTTTGGTTTTAAGCAAGGTTTTGTGTTCAATGATAGGGTTAGGACCAGGGTTTTAAGAAAGTGTTGTGGTTTTAAGCAAGGTTTTGTGTTTAATGATTGGGTTAGGACTAGGGTTTTAAGAAAGTGTCGTGGTTTTAAGCAAGGTTTTGTGTTTAATGATTGGGTTAGGACCAGGGTTTTAAGAAAGTGTTGTGGTTTTAAGCAAGGTTTTGTGTTTAATGATAGGGTTAAGGCCAGAGTTTTAAGGTAGTGTAATGGTTTTAAGGTAGATTTTGTGTTTTACGTTCGGGTTAGGATCAGGGTTTTAATATAGTGTTGTGGTTTTAAGCAAGGTTTTGTGTTTAATGATCGGGTTAGCCAAGGTTTTAAGAAAGTGTTTTGGTTTTAAGCAAGGTTTTGTGTTCAATGATAGGGTTAGGACCAGGGTTTTAAGAAAGTGTTGTGGTTTTAAGCAAGGTTTTGTGTTTAATGATTGGGTTAGGACTAGGGTTTTAAGAAAGTGTCGTGGTTTTAAGCAAGGTTTTGTGTTTAATGATTGGGTTAGGACCAGGGTTTTAAGAAAGTGTTGTGGTTTTAAGCAAGGTTTTGTGTTTAATGATCGGGTTAGGACCAGGGTTTTAAGAAAGTGTTGTGGTTTGAAGCAAGGTTTTGTGTTTAATGATAGGGTTAGGACCAGGGTTTTAAGAAAGTGTTGTGGTTTTAAGCAAGGTTTTGTGTTTAATGATAGGGTTAAGGCCAGAGTTTTAAGGTAGTGTAATGGTTTTAAGGTAGATTTTGTGTTTTACGTTCGGGTTAGGATCAGGGTTTTAATATAGTGTTGTGGTTTTAAGCAAGGTTTTGTGTTTAATGATCGGGTTAGGACCAGGGTTTTAAGAAAGTGTTGTGGTTTGAAGCAAGGTTTTGTGTTTAATGATCGGGTTAGGACCAGGGTTTTAAGAAAGTGTTGTGGTTTTAAGCAAGGTTTTGTGTTTAATGATCGGGTTAGGACCAGGGTTTTAAGAAAGTGTTGTGGTTTGAAGCAAGGTTTTGTGTTTAATGATAGGTTTAAGGCCAGAGTTTTAAGGTAGTGTAATGGTTTTAAGGTAGATTTTGTGTTTTACGTTCGGGTTAGGATCAGGGTTTTAATATAGTGTTGTGGTTTTAAGCAAGGTTTTGTGTTTAATGATCAGGTTAGGACCAGGGTTTTAAGAAAGTGTTGAGGTTTTAAGCAAGGTTTTGTGCTTAATGATAGGGTTAAGGCAAGGGTTTTAAGATAGTGTTGTGGTTTTAAGCAAGGTTTTGTGTTTAATGATAGGACTAAGGCCAGGGTTTAAAGGTAGTGTCATGGTTTCAGGTAGATTTAGTGTCTTAAATTAGGGTTAGGACCAGGATTACAAGGGATTGTCATGGTTTTGAGCAAGGTTTTGTGTTTTATGTTAGGGTTTGGGCCAAAGTTTTAAGATAGGGGTCACACTTTTGAGGTAGATTTTCAGTTTTAAATTACTGTTAGGGCCAGGGTTTTGAGGTAGTGTCATGTTTTACGTTAGGGTTAGGGTCAGGATTTTGAGGGAATGTCATGCTTTAAGCAAGGTTTTGTGTTTAATGATAGGCTTAAGGCCAGAGTTTTAAGATAGTGTAATGGTTTTAAGGTAGATTTTGTGTTTTACGTTAGGGTTAGGATCAGGGTTTTAATATAGTGTTGTGGTTTTAAGCAAGGTTTTGTGTTTTTGTTAGGGTTAGGGACAGGATTTTAAGGTAGTGTCATATTTTAAGGTAAATTTTGTGTTTTAGGTTCGGTTTTAAGGTGGGGTCATACTTTTACTTTTTTACTTTTAAGGTAGATGTTCAGTTTTACGTCACGGTTAGGGCCAGGGTTTTAAGGGAACGTTGTGGTTTTAAGCAAGGTTTTGTGTTTTACGTTCGGGTTAGGACCAAGGTTTTAAGGTAGGGTTAAACTTTTAAGGTAGATTTTCGGTTTCACGTTACTGTTAGGGCCAGGTTTTTAAGGTAGTGTCATGGTTTTAAGGTCGATTTTGTGTTTTACGTTAAGGTTAGAGTTGTGGTTTTAAGCAAGGTTTTGTGTTTAATGATAGGGTTGAGGCCAGGGTTTTAAGGGGGTGTCATGATTTTAAGGTAGATTTTGTGTTTCATGTTAGGGTGACGACCAGGGTTTTGAGGTAGTGTCATGGTTTAAGGGAGATTTAAGGTCTTACATTAGGGTTAGGACCAGGATTATAAGGGAATGTCATGATTTTAAGGTAGATTTAGCGTTTTATGAAAGGGTCCAGGCCAAGGTTTCAAGGTAGGGTCATAATTTTAAAGTAGATTTTCAGTTTTACATTACTGTTAGGGCCAGGGTTTTGAGGTATGTCAAGGTTTTAAGGTAGGTTTTGTGTTTTAGGTTAGGGTTAGGATCAGGGTTTTAAAGGGGAACATTATCAGCAGACCTATGTAAGCGTCAATATATACCTTGATGGTGCAGAAAAAAGACCATATATCTTTTTAACCGATTTCCGAACTCTAAATGGGTGAATTTTGGCTAATTAAACGCCTTTCTGCTTATCGCTCTTTTTGCGATGACGTCAGAACGTGACGTCTCCGAGGTAATACAACCGCCATTTTCATTTTCAACACATTACAAACACCGGATCTCAGCTCTGTTGTTTTCCGTTTTTTCAACTATTTTTCGGAACTTTGGAAACATCGTGCCTCGTCGGTGTGTTGTCGGAGGGTGTAACAACACTAACAGGGAGGGATTCAAGTTGCACCACTGGCCCGAAGATGCCAAAGTGTCTGCCACCAGACCCCTATTGAATGTATCAAAGTGTCTCCACATTTTACCGGCGATGACAGACATGGCACAGAGATGTATGGATAACCTGCAGATGTATTTGCAACCATAAAGTCAACTCAATCACAAAGGTGAGTTTTGTTGATGTTGAGTTAATTGCTAATCAGACATACTTGGTTGCTGCGTGACTGCCAGCTAATTGATGCTAACATGCTGCGCTAATTTACACTAACATGCTATTTACCGGCGGTGCTAAAGCAGACATGGCACAGAGATGTATGGATAACCTGCAGATGCATTTGCAACGATAAAGTCAACGAGTTCACAAAGGTGAGTTTTGTTGATGTTGACTGCCAGCTAATCGATGCTAACATGCTACGCTAATTGATGTAAACATGCTATTTACCGGCGGTGCTAAAGCAGACATGGCACAGAGATGTATGGATAACCTGCAGATACATTTGCAACTATATTACGTTTCCTTCCACCCACATTTAATGCGAAAAAAACACTTACCAATCGAAGGATTTAAGTTGCTCCAGTGTCACAAGAGGCGAAAGTCCTGATCGTTTGGTCCGCACATTTTACGGCGATGCTAACGCAGCTATTCGGCCATGCTATGGCTATGAATAGCGTCAATAGCTATTCGCTCAATAGCTTCAGTTTCTTCTTCAATACTTTCATACTCCAACCATCCGTTTCAATACATGCGTAATCTGTTGAATCACTTAAGCCGCTGAAATCCGAGTCTGAATCCGAGCTAATGTCGCTATATCTTGCTGTGGTATCTGCCGTTGTTTGTTTACATTGGCAGCACTGTATGACGTCACAGAGAAATGGATAGTCACATCGCAAATAGCGAAAATCAAGCATTTTAAAACTTTTTTTAGGGATATTCCGAGACCGGTAACATTTTGAAAAAAACTTCAAAAAAATACAACAAGCCACTGGGAACTAATTTTTATTGTTTTTAACCCTTTTGAAATTGTGATAATGTTCCCCTTCAAAGCAGTGTCATGGTTTTAAGGTAGATTTTGTATTTTACGTTCGGGTGAGGACCAGGGTTTTAAGGGAATGTCATGCTTTTAAGCAAAAATATGTGTTTTATGTTAGGTTTAGGGCCAGGGTTTTAAGGTAGTGTCATGGTTTTAAGGTAAATTTTGTGTTTTACATTCGGGTGAGGACCAGGGTTTTAAGGGAATGTCATGCTTTTAAGCAAAAATATGTGTTTTATGTTAGGTTTAGGGCCAGGGTTTTAAGGTAGTGTCATGGTTTTAAGGTAAATTTTGTGTTTTACATTCGGGTGCGGACCAGGGTTTTAAGGGAATGTCATGCTTTTAAGGATAAATGTGTGTTGCATGTTAGGTTTAGGGCCAGAGGTTTAAGGGACTGTCATGCTTTTAAGCACAAATATGTGTTTTATGTTAGGTTTAGGGCCAGAGTTTTAAGGGAATGTCATGCTTTTAAGCACAAATATGTGTTTTATGTTAGGTTTAGGGCCAGAGTTTTAAGGGAATGTCATGCTTTTAAGCACAAATATGTGTTTTATGTTAGGTTTAGGGCCAGGTTTTTAAGGTAGTGTCATGGTTTTAAGGTAAATTTTGTGTTTTACATTCGGGTGAGGACCAGGGTTTTAAGGGAATGTCATGCTTTTAAGCACAAATATGTGTTTTATGTTAGGTTTATGGCCAGGGTTTTAAGGTAGTGTCATGGTTTTAAGGTACATTTTGTGTTTTACATTCGGGTGAGGACCAGGGTTTTAAGGGAATGTCATGCTTTTAAGCACAAATGTTTGTTTTATGTTAGGTTTAGGGCCAGAGTTTTAAGGGAATGTCATGCTTTTAAGCACAAATATGTGTTTTATGTTAGGTTTAGGGCCAGGTTTTTAAGGTAGTGTCATGGTTTTAAGGTATATTTGTGTTTTACATTCGGGTGAGGACCAGGGTTTTAAGGGAATGTCATGCTTTTAAGCACAAATATGTGTTTTATGTTAGGTTTATGGCCAGGGTTTTAAGGTAGTGTCATGGTTTTAAGGTCCATTTTGTGTTTTACATTCGGGTGAGGACCAGGGTTTTAAGGGAATGTCATGCTTTTAAGCACAAATGTGTGTTTTATGTTAGGTTTATGGCCAGGGTTTTAAGGTAGTGTCATGGTTTTAAGGTACATTTTGTGTTTTACATTCGGGTGAGGACCAGGGTTTTAAGGTAGTGTCATGGTTTTAAGGTAAATTTTGTGTTTTACATTCGGGTGAGGACCAGGGTTTTAAGGGAATGTCATGCTTTTAAGCACAAATATGTGTTTTATGTTAGGTTTAGGGCCAGAGTTTTAAGGGAATGTCATGCTTTTAAGCACAAATATGTGTTTTATGTTAGGTTTAGGGCCAGAGTTTTAAGGGAATGTCATGCTTTTAAGCACAAATATGTGTTTTATGTTAGGTTTAGGGCCAGAGTTTTAAGGGAACGTCATGCTTTTAAGCACAAATATGTGTTTTATGTTAGGTTTAGGGCCAGGTTTTTAAGGTAGTGTCATAGTTTTAAGGTATATTTGTGTTTTACATTCGGGTTAGGATCAGGGTTTTAAGGGAATGTCATGCTTTTAAGCATAAATATGTGTTTTATGTTAGGTTTAGGGCCAGGGTTCTAAGGGAATGTCATGCTTTTAAGCAAAAATATATGTTTTATGTTAGGTTTAGGGCCAGGGTTTTAAGGTAGTGTCATGGTTTTAAGGTAATTTTGTGTTTTACATTCGGGTGAGGACCAGGGTTTTAAGGGAATGTCATGCTTTTAAGCACAAATATGTGTTTTATGTTAGGTTTAGGACCAGAGTTTTAAGGTAGTGTCATGGTTTTAAGGTATATTTGTGTTTTACATTCGGGTGAGGACCAGGGTTTTAAGGGAATGTCATGCTTTTAAGCACAAATATGTGTTTTATGTTAGGTTTATGGCCAGGGTTTTAAGGTAGTGTCATGGTTTTAAGGTCCATTTTGTGTTTTACATTCGGGTGAGGACCAGGGTTTTAAGGGAATGTCATGCTTTTAAGCACAAATGTGTGTTTTATGTTAGGTTTATGGCCAGGGTTTTAAGGTAGTGTCATGGTTTTAAGGTACATTTTGTGTTTTACATTCGGGTGAGGACCAGGGTTTTAAGGTAGTGTCATGGTTTTAAGGTAAATTTTGTGTTTTACATTCGGGTGAGGACCAGGGTTTTAAGGGAATGTCATGCTTTTAAGCACAAATATGTGTTTTATGTTAGGTTTAGGGCCAGAGTTTTAAGGGAATGTCATGCTTTTAAGCACAAATATGTGTTTTATGTTAGGTTTAGGGCCAGAGTTTTAAGGGAATGTCATGCTTTTAAGCACAAATATGTGTTTTATGTTAGGTTTAGGGCCAGAGTTTTAAGGGAACGTCATGCTTTTAAGCACAAATATGTGTTTTATGTTAGGTTTAGGGCCAGGTTTTTAAGGTAGTGTCATAGTTTTAAGGTATATTTGTGTTTTACATTCGGGTTAGGATCAGGGTTTTAAGGGAATGTCATGCTTTTAAGCATAAATATGTGTTTTATGTTAGGTTTAGGGCCAGGGTTCTAAGGGAATGTCATGCTTTTAAGCAAAAATATATGTTTTATGTTAGGTTTAGGGCCAGGGTTTTAAGGTAGTGTCATGGTTTTAAGGTAAATTTTGTGTTTTACATTCGGGTGAGGACCAGGGTTTTAAGGGAATGTCATGCTTTTAAGCACAAATATGTGTTTTATGTTAGGTTTAGGACCAGAGTTTTAAGGTAGTGTCATGGTTTTAAGGTAAATTTTGTGTTTTACATTCGGGTGAGGACCAGGGTTTTAAGGGAATGTCATGCTTTTAAGCACAAATGTGTGTTTTATGTTAGGTTTAGGGCCAGGGTTTTAAGGGAATGTCATGCTTTTAAGCAAAAATATGTGTTTTATGTTAGGTTTAGGGCCAGGGTTTTAAGGTAGTGTCATGGTTTTAAGGTAGATTTTGTATTTTACGTTCGGGTTAGGACCAGGGTTTTAAGGGAATGTCATGCTTTTAAGCACAAATGTGTGTTTTATGTTAGGTTTAGGGCCAGGGTTTTAAGGTAATGTCATGCTTTTAAGCAAAAATATATGTTTTATGTTAGGTTTAGGGCCAGGGTTTTAAGGAAGTGTCATGGTTTTAAGGTATATTTTGTGTTTTACATTCGGGTGAGGACCAGGGTTTTAAGGGAATGTCATGCTTTTAAGCACAAATATGTGTTTTATGTTAGGTTTAGGGCCAGAGTTTTAAGGTAGTGTCATGGTTTTAAGGTAGATTTGTGTTTTACATTCGGGTTAGGATCAGGGTTTTAAGGGGAATGTCATGCTTTTAAGCACAAATGTGTGTTGTATGTTAGGTTTAGGGCCAGGGTTTTAAGGTAGTGTCATGGTTTTAAGGTAAATTTTGTGTTTTACATTCGGGTGAGGACCAGGGTTTTAAGGGAATGTCATGCTTTTAAGCACAAATATGTGTTTTATGTTAGGTTTAGGGCCAGGGTTTTAAGGGAATGTCATGCTTTTAAGCACAAATATGTCTTTTATGTTAGGTTTAGGGCCAGAGTTTTAAGGGAATGTCATGCTTTTAAGCACAAATATATGTTTTATGTTAGGTTTAGGACCAGGTTTTTAAGGTAGTGTCATAGTTTTAAGGTATATTTGTGTTTTACATTCGGGTTAGGATCAGGGTTTTAAGGGAATGTCATGCTTTTAAGCATAAATATGTGTTTTATGTTAGGTTTAGGGCCAGGGTTTTAAGGGAATGTCATGCTTTTAAGCACAAATATGTGTTTTATGTTAGGTTTAGGGCCAGTGTTTTAAGGTAGTGTCATGGTTTTAAGGTAGATTTGTGTTTTACATTCGGGTTAGGATCAGGGTTTTAAGGGGAATGTCATGCTTTTAAGCACAAATGTGTGTTTTATGTTAGGTTTAGGGCCAGGGTTTTAAGGTAATGTCATGCTTTTAAGCAAAAATATATGTTTTATGTTAGGTTTAGGGCCAGGGTTTTAAGGAAGTGTCATGGTTTTAAGGTATATTTTGTGTTTTACATTCGGGTGAGGACCAGGGTTTTAAGGGAATGTCATGCTTTTAAGCACAAATATGTGTTTTATGTTAGGTTTAGGGCCAGAGTTTTAAGGTAGTGTCATGGTTTTAAGGTACATTTTGTGTTTTACATTCGGGTGAGGACCAGGGTTTTAAGGTAGTGTCATGGTTTTAAGGTAAATTTTGTGTTTTACATTCGGGTGAGGACCAGGGTTTTAAGGGAATGTCATGCTTTTAAGCACAAATATGTGTTTTATGTTAGGTTTAGGGCCAGAGTTTTAAGGGAATGTCATGCTTTTAAGCACAAATATGTGTTTTATGTTAGGTTTAGGGCCAGAGTTTTAAGGGAATGTCATGCTTTTAAGCACAAATATGTGTTTTATGTTAGGTTTAGGGCCAGAGTTTTAAGGGAACGTCATGCTTTTAAGCACAAATATGTGTTTTATGTTAGGTTTAGGGCCAGGTTTTTAAGGTAGTGTCATAGTTTTAAGGTATATTTGTGTTTTACATTCGGGTTAGGATCAGGGTTTTAAGGGAATGTCATGCTTTTAAGCATAAATATGTGTTTTATGTTAGGTTTAGGGCCAGGGTTCTAAGGGAATGTCATGCTTTTAAGCAAAAATATATGTTTTATGTTAGGTTTAGGGCCAGGGTTTTAAGGCAGTGTCATGGTTTTAAGGTAAATTTTGTGTTTTACATTCGGGTGAGGACCAGGGTTTTAAGGGAATGTCATGCTTTTAAGCACAAATATGTGTTTTATGTTAGGTTTAGGGCCAGAGTTTTAAGGTAGTGTCATGGTTTTAAGGTAGATTTGTGTTTTACATTCGGGTTAGGATCAGGGTTTTAAGGGGAATGTCATGCTTTTAAGCAGAAATGTGTGTTGTATGTTAGGTTTAGGGCCAGGGTTTTAAGGTAGTGTCATGGTTTTAAGGTAAATTTTGTGTTTTACATTCGGGTGAGGACCAGGGTTTTAAGGGAATGTCATGCTTTTAAGCACAAATATGTGTTTTATGTTAGGTTTAGGGCCAGGGTTTTAAGGGAATGTCATGCTTTTAAGCACAAATATGTGTTTTATGTTAGGTTTAGGGCCAGAGTTTTAAGGGAATGTCATGCTTTTAAGCACAAATATATGTTTTATGTTAGGTTTAGGGCCAGGTTTTTAAGGTAGTGTCATAGTTTTAAGGTATATTTGTGTTTTACATTCGGGTTAGGATCAGGGTTTTAAGGGAATGTCATGCTTTTAAGCATAAATATGTGTTTTATGTTAGGTTTAGGGCCAGGGTTTTAAGGGAATGTCATGCTTTTAAGCACAAATATGTGTTTTATGTTAGGTTTAGGGCCAGTGTTTTAAGGTAGTGTCATGGTTTTAAGGTAGATTTGTGTTTTACATTCGGGTTAGGATCAGGGTTTTAAGGGGAATGTCATGCTTTTAAGCACAAATGTGTGTTTTATGTTAGGTTTAGGGCCAGGGTTTTAAGGTAATGTCATGCTTTTAAGCAAAAATATATGTTTTATGTTAGGTTTAGGGCCAGGGTTTTAAGGAAGTGTCATGGTTTTAAGGTATATTTTGTGTTTTACATTCGGGTGAGGACCAGGGTTTTAAGGGAATGTCATGCTTTTAAGCACAAATATGTGTTTTATGTTAGGTTTAGGGCCAGAGTTTTAAGGTAGTGTCATGGTTTTAAGGTAGATTTGTGTTTTACATTCGGGTTAGGATCAGGGTTTTAAGGGGAATGTCATGCTTTTAAGCACAAATGTGTGTTGTATGTTAGGTTTAGGGCCAGGGTTTTAAGGTAGTGTCATGGTTTTAAGGTAAATTTTGTGTTTTACATTCGGGTGAGGACCAGGGTTTTAAGGGAATGTCATGCTTTTAAGCACTAATATGTGTTTTATGTTAGGTTTAGGGCCAGGGTTTTAAGGGAATGTCATGCTTTTAAGCACAAATATGTGTTTTATGTTAGGTTTAGGGCCAGAGTTTTAAGGGAATGTCATGCTTTTAAGCACAAATATATGTTTTATGTTAGGTTTAGGGCCAGGTTTTTAAGGTAGTGTCATAGTTTTAAGGTATATTTGTGTTTTACATTCGGGTTAGGATCAGGGTTTTAAGGGAATGTCATGCTTTTAAGCATAAATATGTGTTTTATGTTAGGTTTAGGGCCAGGGTTTTAAGGGAATGTCATGCTTTTAAGCACAAATATGTGTTTTATGTTAGGTTTAGGGCCAGTGTTTTAAGGTAGTGTCATGGTTTTAAGGTAGATTTGTGTTTTACATTCGGGTTAGGATCAGGGTTTTAAGGCGAATGTCATGCTTTTAAGCAAAAATATGTGTTTTATGTTAGGTTTAGAGCCAGAGTTTTAAGGTAGTGTCATGGTTTTAAGGTAGATTTATGTTTTACATTCGGGTTAGGATCAAGGTTTTAAGGGGAATGTCATGCTTTTAAGCACAAATGTGTGTTGTATGTTAGGTTTAGGGCCAGGGTTTTAAGGTAGTGTCATGGTTTTAAGGTAAATTTTGTGTTTTACATTCGGGTGAGGACCTGGGTTTTAAGGGAATGTCATGCTTTTAAGCACAAATATGTGTTTTATGTTAGGTTTAGGGCCAGGGTTTTAAGGTAGTGTCATGGTTTTAAGGTAAATTTTGTGTTTTACATTCGGGTGAGGACCAGGGTTTTAACGGAAGGTCATGCTTTTAAGCACAAATATGTGTTTTATGTTAGGTTTAGGGCCAGGTTTTTAAGGTAGTGTCATAGTTTTAAGGTATATTTGTGTTTTACATTCGTGTTAGGATCAGGGTTTTAAGGTAGTGTCATAGTTTTAAGGTATATTTGTGTTTTACATTCGTGTTAGGATCAGGGTTTTAAGGTAGTGTCATAGTTTTAAGGTATATTTGTGTTTTACATTCGTGTTAGGATCAGGGTTTTAAGGTAGTGTCATAGTTTTAAGGTATATATGTGTTTTACATTCGGGTTAGGATCAGGGTTTTAAGGGAATGTCATGCTTTTAAGCATAAATATGTGTTTTATGTTAGGTTTAGGGCCAGGGTTTTAAGGGAATGTCATGCTTTTAAGCACACATATGTGTTTTATGTTAGGTTTAGGGCCAGGGTTTTAAGGTAGTGTCATGGTTTTAAGGTAAATTTTGTGTTTTACATTCGGGTGAGGACCAGGGTTTTAAGGGAATGTCATGCTTTTAAGCATAAATATGTGTTTTATGTTAGGTTTAGGGCCAGGGTTTTAAGGTAGTGTCTTGGTTTTAAGGTAAATTTTGTGTTTTACATTCGGGTGAGGACCTGGGTTTTAAGGGAATGTCATGCTTTTAAGCACAAATATGTGTTTTATGTTAGGTTTAGGGCCAGGGTTTTAAGGTAGTGTCATGGTTTTAAGGTAAATTTTGTGTTTTACATTCGGGTGAGGACCAGGGTTTTAACGGAAGGTCATGCTTTTAAGCACAAATATGTGTTTTATGTTAGGTTTAGGGCCAGGTTTTTAAGGTAGTGTCATAGTTTTAAGGTATATTTGTGTTTTACATTCGTGTTAGGATCAGGGTTTTAAGGTAGTGTCATAGTTTTAAGGTATATTTGTGTTTTACATTCGTGTTAGGATCAGGGTTTTAAGGTAGTGTCATAGTTTTAAGGTATATATGTGTTTTACATTCGGGTTAGGATCAGGGTTTTAAGGGAATGTCATGCTTTTAAGCATAAATATGTGTTTTATGTTAGGTTTAGGGCCAGGGTTTTAAGGGAATGTCATGCTTTTAAGCACACATATGTGTTTTATGTTAGGTTTAGGGCCAGGGTTTTAAGGTAGTGTCATGGTTTTAAGGTAAATTTTGTGTTTTACATTCGGGTGAGGACCAGGGTTTTAAGGGAATGTCATTCTTTTAAGCATAAATATGTGTTTTATGTTAGGTTTAGGGCCAGGGTTTTAAGGTAGTGTCTTGGTTTTAAGGTAGATCTGTGTTTTGCATTCGGGTTAGGATCAGGGTTTTAAGGGAATGGCATGCTTTTAAGCACACATATGTGTTTTATGTTAGGTTTAGGGCCAGGGTTTTAAGGTAGTGTCATGGTTTTAAGGTAGATTTTGTGTTTTACGTTCGGGTGAGGACCAGGGTTTTAAGGGAATGTCATGCTTTTAAGCACACATATGTGTTTTATGTTAGGTTTAGGGCCAGAGTTTTAAGGTAGTGTCATGGTTTTAAGGTAAATTTTGTGTTTTACATTCGGGTGAGGACCAGGGTTTTAAGGGAATGTCATGCTTTTAAGCACAAATATGTGTTTTATGTTAGGTTTAGGGCCAGGGTTTTAAGGGAATGTCATGCTTTTAAGCACAAATATGTGTTGTATGTTAGGTTTAGGGCCAGTGTTTTAAGGTAGTGTCATGGTTTTAAGGTAGATTTGTGTTTTACATTCGGGTTAGGATCATGGTTTTAAGGGGAATGTCATGCTTTTAAGCACAAATGTGTGTTGTATGTTAGGTTTAGGGCCAGGTTTTTAAGGTAGTGTCATAGTTTTAAGGTATATTTGTGTTTTACATTCGGGTTAGGATCAGGGTTTTAAGGGAATGTCATGCTTTTAAGCATAAATATGTGTTTTATGTTAGGTTTAGGGCCAGGGTTTTAAGGGAATGTCATGCTTTTAAGCACAAATATGTGTTTTATGTTAGGTTTAGGGCCAGTGTTTTAAGGTAGTGTCATGGTTTTAAGGTAGATTTGTGTTTTACATTCGGGTTAGGATCAGGGTTTTAAGGGGAATGTCATGCTTTTAAGCACAAATGTGTGTTTTATGTTAGGTTTAGGGCCAGGGTTTTAAGGTAATGTCATGCTTTTAAGCAAAAATATATGTTTTATGTTAGGTTTAGGGCCAGGGTTTTAAGGAAGTGTCATGGTTTTAAGGTATATTTTGTGTTTTACATTCGGGTGAGGACCAGGGTTTTAAGGGAATGTCATGCTTTTAAGCACAAATATGTGTTTTATGTTAGGTTTAGGGCCAGAGTTTTAAGGTAGTGTCATGGTTTTAAGGTAGATTTGTGTTTTACATTCGGGTTAGGATCAGGGTTTTAAGGGGAATGTCATGCTTTTAAGCACAAATGTGTGTTGTATGTTAGGTTTAGGGCCAGGGTTTTAAGGTAGTGTCATGGTTTTAAGGTAAATTTTGTGTTTTACATTCGGGTGAGGACCAGGGTTTTAAGGGAATGTCATGCTTTTAAGCACAAATATGTGTTTTATGTTAGGTTTAGGGCCAGGGTTTTAAGGGAATGTCATGCTTTTAAGCACAAATATGTGTTTTATGTTAGGTTTAGGGCCAGAGTTTTAAGGGAATGTCATGCTTTTAAGCACAAATATATGTTTTATGTTAGGTTTAGGGCCAGGTTTTTAAGGTAGTGTCATAGTTTTAAGGTATATTTGTGTTTTACATTCGGGTTAGGATCAGGGTTTTAAGGGAATGTCATGCTTTTAAGCATAAATATGTGTTTTATGTTAGGTTTAGGGCCAGGGTTTTAAGGGAATGTCATGCTTTTAAGCACAAATATGTGTTTTATGTTAGGTTTAGGGCCAGTGTTTTAAGGTAGTGTCATGGTTTTAAGGTAGATTTGTGTTTTACATTCGGGTTAGGATCAGGGTTTTAAGGCGAATGTCATGCTTTTAAGCAAAAATATGTGTTTTATGTTAGGTTTAGAGCCAGAGTTTTAAGGTAGTGTCATGGTTTTAAGGTAGATTTATGTTTTACATTCGGGTTAGGATCAGGGTTTTAAGGGGAATGTCATGCTTTTAAGCACAAATGTGTGTTGTATGTTAGGTTTAGGGCCAGGGTTTTAAGGTAGTGTCATGGTTTTAAGGTAAATTTTGTGTTTTACATTCGGGTGAGGACCTGGGTTTTAAGGGAATGTCATGCTTTTAAGCACAAATATGTGTTTTATGTTAGGTTTAGGGCCAGGGTTTTAAGGTAGTGTCATGGTTTTAAGGTAAATTTTGTGTTTTACATTCGGGTGAGGACCAGGGTTTTAACGGAAGGTCATGCTTTTAAGCACAAATATGTGTTTTATGTTAGGTTTAGGGCCAGGTTTTTAAGGTAGTGTCATAGTTTTAAGGTATATTTGTGTTTTACATTCGTGTTAGGATCAGGGTTTTAAGGTAGTGTCATAGTTTTAAGGTATATTTGTGTTTTACATTCGTGTTAGGATCAGGGTTTTAAGGTAGTGTCATAGTTTTAAGGTATATTTGTGTTTTACATTCGTGTTAGGATCAGGGTTTTAAGGTAGTGTCATAGTTTTAAGGTATATATGTGTTTTACATTCGGGTTAGGATCAGGGTTTTAAGGGAATGTCATGCTTTTAAGCATAAATATGTGTTTTATGTTAGGTTTAGGGCCAGGGTTTTAAGGGAATGTCATGCTTTTAAGCACACATATGTGTTTTATGTTAGGTTTAGGGCCAGGGTTTTAAGGTAGTGTCATGGTTTTAAGGTAAATTTTGTGTTTTACATTCGGGTGAGGACCAGGGTTTTAAGGGAATGTCATGCTTTTAAGCATAAATATGTGTTTTATGTTAGGTTTAGGGCCAGGGTTTTAAGGTAGTGTCTTGGTTTTAAGGTAAATTTTGTGTTTTACATTCGGGTGAGGACCTGGGTTTTAAGGGAATGTCATGCTTTTAAGCACAAATATGTGTTTTATGTTAGGTTTAGGGCCAGGGTTTTAAGGTAGTGTCATGGTTTTAAGGTAAATTTTGTGTTTTACATTCGGGTGAGGACCAGGGTTTTAACGGAAGGTCATGCTTTTAAGCACAAATATGTGTTTTATGTTAGGTTTAGGGCCAGGTTTTTAAGGTAGTGTCATAGTTTTAAGGTATATTTGTGTTTTACATTCGTGTTAGGATCAGGGTTTTAAGGTAGTGTCATAGTTTTAAGGTATATTTGTGTTTTACATTCGTGTTAGGATCAGGGTTTTAAGGTAGTGTCATAGTTTTAAGGTATATATGTGTTTTACATTCGGGTTAGGATCAGGGTTTTAAGGGAATGTCATGCTTTTAAGCATAAATATGTGTTTTATGTTAGGTTTAGGGCCAGGGTTTTAAGGGAATGTCATGCTTTTAAGCACACATATGTGTTTTATGTTAGGTTTAGGGCCAGGGTTTTAAGGTAGTGTCATGGTTTTAAGGTAAATTTTGTGTTTTACATTCGGGTGAGGACCAGGGTTTTAAGGGAATGTCATGCTTTTAAGCATAAATATGTGTTTTATGTTAGGTTTAGGGCCAGGGTTTTAAGGGAATGTCATGCTTTTAAGCACAAATATGTGTTTTATGTTAGGTTTAGGGCCAGGGTTTTAAGGGAATGGCATGCTTTTAAGCACACATATGTGTTTTATGTTAGGTTTAGGGCCAGGGTTTTAAGGTAGTGTTATGGTTTTAAGGTAGATTTTGTGTTTTACGTTCGGGTTAGGACCAGGGTTTTAAGGGAATGTCATGCTTTTAAGCACAAATGTGTGTTTTATGTTAGGTTTAGGGCCAGGGTTTTAAGGTAATGTCATGCTTTTAAGCAAAAATATGTGTTTTATGTTAGGTTTAGGGCCAGGGTTTTAAGGTAGTGTCATGGTTTTAAGGTAAATTTTGTGTTTTACATTCGGGTGAGGACCAGGGTTTTAAGGGAATGTCATGCTTTTAAGCACAGATATGTGTTTTATGTTAGATTTAGGGCCAGAGTTTTAAGGGACTGTCATGCTTTTAAGCACAAATGTGTGTTGTATGTTAGATTTAGGGCCAGAGTTTTAAGGGAATGTCATGCTTTTAAGCACAAATGTGTGTTTTATGTTAGGTTTAGGGCCAGTGTTTTAAGGTAGTGTCATGGTTTTAAGGTAGATTCGTGTTTTACATTCGGGTTAGGATCAGGGTTTTAAGGGGAATGTCATGCTTTTAAGCACAAATGTGTGTTTTATGTTAGGTTTAGGGCCAGGGTTTTAAGGGAATGTCATGCTTTTAAGCACAACTGTGTATTTTATGTTAGGTTTAGGGCCAGAGTTTTAAGGTAGTGTCATGGTTTCAAGGTATTATTTGTGTTTTACGTTAGGACCAGGGTTTCGGGGGTTTTAAAGATACGTTGAATTTGCATAAGATGATCCCTCTAACCCTGACGTAAAACTCAAAACCTACCTTAAAAAAACACTAGCTGATAGCATTATCATTAGCTGGCTTATATGACTATTTGGTGTCCTGGGCATGACGTTAAAGTGCATCTGGCCGTGGAGGCACTAGGAGGTTAACCTCTTTACTACTGTTACCCCAGTTGGCCCTTGGCAAAGGCCTAGTACCTGACTGCCCCCTAGCCAGGGATACGGTGAAGACCTCAACAGCGGAGCAAGCGGAAGACGGTAGATTTAAGAACTACCACAACGGCTGTGAAGGCGGAAGAAGGCTGCAGCAGAAATGGGTTCCCCAGTCGTCTTAGACTCCATACCACTGGACCCTTACCCGATTCTGTACAAGGATGGTGTGGTGACAGTCTGTGCACCAGTCTCCCTGTCCGTCTGTGGGTCTAAAAAGATCGGGACCCCTGCTCACACCACCCAAGCAGAGTGTTCGGTATTACCCCTCCTGTGTAGAGAAGAAATCTCCCCCAGTAAGTCATTGTCACGTCTTAGTCATTTCAATTCCGCCCTGTGAGCAACAGCACAAACGTCCTGGAATGGGAAGGTAAAATGACTCCAAAGCACATTCAACAATGGCAGCCATAAATTCCACCTGGTAGAGAAAAAAGTAATTTATTTTCCGTGCCGCTACCGCACACAAGAAAAGAGTCCAGAGTGATAAAGTATTGATTTTGTTTTGTTGTGTGTCATAATTTAGATGTCTGCTATGGCCTGATATAGTTTTTGACAAGATGGGAGGAATACAGAATTCTTTTGTCTCGACAACTGAAA
>NC_084639.1:5343549-5358549 GCF_033978795.1 Nerophis ophidion | reverse complement strand
TGTGATGTCTGTAGGAGTGTTTTGCACGCTTATTTGTATGTGCTATTTTACTGTAATGACGCTACTGTCCTTAGCATTAGTTATTATTTGGAAAAAAAATTCATTATTATTATCAATCAATCAATCAATGTTTATTTATATAGCCCCAAATCACAAATGTCTCAAAGGACTGCACAAATCATTACGACTACAACATCCTCGGAAGAACCCACAAAAGGGCAAGGAAAACTCACACCCAGTGGGCAGGGAGAATTCACATCCAGTGGGACGCCAGTGACAATGCTGACTATGAGAAACCTTGGAGAGGACCTCAGATGTGGGCAACCCCCCCCCTCTAGGGGACCGAAAGCAATGGATGTCGAGCGGGTCTAACATGATACTGTGAAAGTTCAATCCATAGTGGCTCCAAGACAGCAGTGAGAGTCCCGTCCACAGGAAACCATCTCAAGCGGATCAGCAGCGTAGAGATGTCCCCAACCGATACAGGCGAGCGGTCCATCCTGGGTCTCGACTCTGGACAGTCAGTACTTCATCCATGGTCATCGGACCGGACCCCCTCCACAAGGGAGGGGGGGACATAGGAGAAAGAAAAGAAGCGGCAGATCAACTGGTCTAAAAAGGAGGTCTATTTAAAGGCTAGAGTATACAGATGAGTTTTAAGATGAGACTTAATGCTTCTACTGAGGTAGCATCTCGAACTGTTACCGGGAGGGCATTCCAGAGTACTGGAGCCCGAACGGAAAACGCTCTATAGCCCGCAGACTTTTTTTGAGCTCTAGGAATCACTAATAAGCCGGAGTCTTTTGAACGCAGATTTCTTGCCGGGACATATGGTACAATACAATCGGCAAGATAGGCTGGAGCTAGACCGTGTAGTATTTTATACGTAAGTAGTAAAACCTTAAAGTCACATCTTAAGTGCACAGGAAGCCAGTGCAGGTGAGCCAGTACAGGTGTAATGTGATCAAACTTTCTTGTTCTTGTCAAAAGTCTAGCAGCCGCATTTTGTACCAACTGTAATATACGGACTATATAATCGGTTTGAAACTAGAATCACCCCTGGAATGGGAATCAGGTCGTATCTTTGGGTGCCCAAAGATGCACACCTTGATAATCTACTAATGGCTGTGTATGTATCTGATAAAGTGTTTGCAAACTTCAAGGAGCTACTTAAAATACGCTGTGGAGAGGCGAAACTGACGGGCCGACGGCGGGGCAGGGCATGCTGGAGCCCTGCCCAAAATGGCGGCAAGGAGGCGGAGGATGCGGCGGAGCGGAGAGGCAGGGCATGCCTGGAACGACGCCGCCGCAATCTAATTCAGGTGTGTGGATCGCACACCGGCACACAATTGACTTACCTTCTCACACTGTATAAACGGAGAGAAGGAGGAGTGAAGTGAAGTGAATTATATTTATATAGCGTTTTTTCTCTAGTGACTCAAAGCGCTTTACATAGTGAAACCCAATATCTAATTTTTACATTCAAACCAGTGTGGGTGGCACTGGGAGCAGGTGGGTAAAGTGTTTTGCCCAAGGACACAACGGCAGTAACTCGGAGAGATCGAAGCAGACGGAGTGGGAGAACCCGCAGCAGTACCTGAGGACCGAGAGCGACAGAAAGCGAGCCGAAGACAGCGACGACTCGGCTGGCTGCAAGCGAATGAGGAGCGAGCAAGAGAGAAGGAGCTGAAAAGCGACCCGACCGCAGACAAGCTAGTGTAATTGAAAGAATAAACAAGAGTCAAACCTGCTCAAAGCAATGTCCTTCCTGAGTGGTCCATGGAACCCGCAAAGGTCTGTCACATACGCCATTTCTACAAAGGTCTTTAAGTCAACCGTTTGAATCAAAAACCCTGAAGTTCCCTTTCCGGTTCATGAAAAACGCCCGACTATGCTAAATAATAAAGGATTTGACTTTGGCTCATTATATGTGGCATACACCGGAGTGTCGGAGTCTAATGCTCAAGTTCACAGCGCTTTCATCCCAGGCTGTGAGAGAATAAATGCAAAAAGGTGCGACGTGTGCTTATGCAAATACAGTTCTACATCGGAGATGAGGCCAGAAAGAGCAAGTGGGACAAGATATTGTTTTAAAGTAGCTAAAAAGATTTGAAAACCATCTTCCAGGGTGCTTGGGATGACACTATGCCATCATCATCTCGGTACAAACTGTACCAAGGTTGTTTGCTCACAAGTCGAGTCATTTCAGTGTAGTTCAGACTAGGGTTGTACGGTATACCGGTATTTATATAGCAACCAGGATACTAATGAATCATATTCGGTACTATACCCGCCTCTGAAAAGTACCAGTACGCCATCCGCCTTCACGTTGTGTCATTTTTACGTTGCTTGGAGTGATTAATGAAGAATGCATTCGAGTAGAAACGCCATTGACGGCGAGAAGAGTGAACGTTACACAAAAAAAAAGCACTAGTAGAAGGTCACTGCAGCGCCTGCAGTGAGCAAACTAGTCCAAAAGATGGCACAGTAGCACATAGTGTATTTGCGTGTTTTGTTTTGGAACATTTTTGATGGCCTAAGTGTATGAAATTAAGAATTTAGGGTGTAAAGGTAATTTATCGGGCACATTCATGATAACTGTAATACGTACGTAGTTTGGTCATTACCGGAAAGTCTTTCCTGGGCGCACTAATTTCACATAGCAACGACAATACTTCAGTCTAACAGCAACATAGAGAACACTTTCTGTGTTTGCTACCACTAATTAGCGTCTATTAAGAACATAAAAGCATTGCTTACAATGTCCGCTATCACTAGGATGCCGACTAATGGGATGGTTGTATCTTTCAGCACATGTACGGACATTTTTTTCTTGTCTCACATAGTGATTGTGGATGATGGGAAACATTTAAAAAATGTGCATTTTTTCTCTAGTTGCTAGATCACACTTCTACATTAAACACGGTGGCCGGCCAAACGGATATACTCATTCATGAACGGATTATATATATATATATATATACACACTACTTATATATGTATATATGTTATATATTTATAAAAAATACTTGAAAATATATAAACCCCTATATATATATATATATATATATATATATCAATCAATCAATCACTGTTTACTTATATAGCCCTAAATCACTAGTGTCTCAAAGGGCTGCACAAACCACTACGACATCCTCGGTAGGCCCACATAAGGGCAAGGAAAACTCACACCCAGTGGGACATCGGTGACAATAATGACTATGAGAACCTTAGAGAGGAGGAAAACAATGGATGTCGAGCGGGTCTAACATGATACTGTGAAACTTCAATCCATAATGGATCCAACACAGTCGCGAGAGTCCAGTCCAAAGCGGATCCAACACAGCAGCCAGAGTCCCGTTCACAGCGGAGCCAGCAGGAAACCATCCCAAGCGGAGGCGGATCAGCATCGCAGAGATGTCCCCAGCCGATACACAGGCAAGCAGTACATGGCCACCGGATCGGACCGGACCCCCTCCACAAGGGAGAGTGGGACATAGAAGAAAAAGAAAAGAATATATAAAATATATACATAAAGCTTCAAAAATGTGTTTCCTCAGTTCCCAAATGTTTATTGAGTGTTGTTGAAAGAAAAGGTGATGTAACACAGTGGTGAACATGCCCTTTCCCAACTACTTTGGCACGTGTTGCAGCCATGAAATTCTTAGTTAATTATTATTTGCAAAAAAACAACAAAGTTTATGAGTTTGAACATCAAATATGTTGTCTTTGTAGCATATTCAACTGAATATGGGTTGAAAATGATTTGCAAATCATTGTATTCCGTTTATATTTACATCTAACACATATATATAACAAATACAGTTATATTCGAATACAAATACAATAAATATTACTACTCCCCCATCCAATACCTCAACACCATGCCCCCCTCCTCCATCTCCTGATTTCGGAGGTCTTAAGGTTGCCAAGTATGCTGTGGGATTTGCAAGAGCAACACATTGTTGCACAATCCTCCTCAATCCACAACACAGATGTGCTGCGTGAAGTCTGCAGGAGAAAAAAACAAGACGTTACCGAGGAGAAAATATACCCCCGCCCCCCTGTGGCTTCTGAGTCGTTTGTTATGAAGAAAAGCGACCAATGGCTTTATTGAAGCGCCGCACGCTCGGCCTGAAGTGGCTGTCAGATTTGTCACCGTGCCTGTTAGAAGCTAATAAAAGCGCCCGCGGTGGCTTGATGAGAGACGTGGGCTTGAGGGGCGAAGAAAAGAAGAGCAGAATGTTTCTTGGCGTTCACATAAAAGTTGTTAGGCAGCTGTCACCTTAGACAATGTTGTTCTCGGGGAGTCTAATCGATGCCGCAAATGTCAAAGACCACGTCGGGAAGCGTCGCCGACAAACGAGCAAGTAGACTCTGTTGGCGCGGCAGAGTCGCTTAAAAAGTTTAACACGGACAAGAAACTTGGAAGAACTAAAGTAGAAGCATTTAAGTCCTATTTTAAAACTCATTTGTATACGCTAGCCTTTAAAAGCCTACTGAAATGAGATTTTTTTATTCAAACGGGGATAGCAGGTCCATTCTATGTGTCATACTTGATCATTTCGCGATATTGCCATATTTTTGCTGAAAGGATTTAGTAGAGAACATCCACGATAAAGTTCGCAACTTTTGGTCGCTAATAAAAAAGCTTTGCCTTTACCGGAAGTAGCAGACGATGTGTGCATGTGATGTCACGGGTTGTGGAGCTCCTCACATCTGAACATTGTTTACAATCATGGCCACCAGCAGCGAGAGCGATTCGGACCGAGAAAGCGACGATTTCCCCATTAATTTGAGCGAGGATGAAAGATTCGTGGATGAAGAAATTTAGAGAGAATGACTAGCAAAAAAAAAAAGTTAAAAAAAGTTAACAAAAAAAGGTGACTGCAGTGGGAGCGATTCCGATGTCATTAGACACATTTACTAGGATAATTCTGAAAAAATCCCTTATCTGCCTATTGTGTTACTAGTGTTTTAGCCTTTAAAAGCCTACTGAAATGAGATTTTTTTATTCAAACGGGGATAGCAGGTCCATTCTATGTGTCATACTTGATCATTTCGCGATATTGCCATATTTTTGCTGAAAGGATTTAGTAGAGAACATCCACGATAAAGTTCGCAACTTTTGGTCGCTAATAAAAAAGCTTTGCCTGTGCCGGAAGTAGCAGACGATGTGTGCGTGTGATGTCACGGGTTGTGGAGCTCCTCACATCTGAACATTGTTTACAATCATGGCCACCAGCAGCGAGAGCGATTCGGACCGAGAAAGCGACGATTTCCCCATTAATTTGAGCGAGGATGAAAGATTCGTGGATGAAGAAATTTAGAGAGAATGACTAGCGAAAAAAAAAAGTTAAAAAAAGTTAAGAAAAAAAAGGCGACTGCAGTGGGAGCGATTCTGATGTCATTAGACACATTTACTAGGATAATTCTGGAAAATCCCTTATCTGCCTATTGTGTTACTAGTGTTTTAGCCTTTAAAAGCCTACTGAAATGAGATGTTTTTATTTAAACGGGGATAGCAGGTCCATTCTATGTGTCATACTTGATCATTTCGCGATATTGCCATATTTTTGCTGAAAGGATTTAGTAGAGAACATCGACGATAAAGTTCGCAACTTTTGGTCGCTAATAAAAAAAGCTTTGCCTGTACCGGAAGTAGCAGACGACGTGAGCGTGTGATGTCACGGGTTGTGGAGCTCCTCACATCTGAACATTGTTTACAATCATGGCCACCAGCAGCGAGAGCGATTCGGACCGAGAAAGCGACGACTTCCCCATTAATTTGAGCGAGGATGAAAGATTCGTGGATGAAGAAATTTAGAGAGAATGACTAGCAAAAAAAAAAAGTTAAAAAAAGTTAAGAAAAAAAAGGCGACTGCAGTGGGAGCGATTCCGATGTCATTAGACACATTTACTAGGATAATTCTGGAAAATCCCTTATCTGCCTATTGTGTTACTAGTGTTTTAGCCTTTAAAAGCCTACTGAAATGAGATTTTCTTATTTAAACGGGGATAGCAGGTCCATTCTATGTGTCATACTTGATCATTTCGCGATATTGCCATACTTTTGCTGAAAGGATTTAGTAGAGAACATCCACGATAAAGTTCGCAACTTTTGGTCGCTAATAAAAAAGCTTTGCCTTTACCGGAAGTAGCAGGCGATGTGTGCGTGTGATGTCACGGGTTGTGGAGCTCCTCACATCTGAACTTTGTTTACAATCATGGCCACCAGCAGCGAGAGCGATTCGGACCGAGAAAGCGACGATTTCCCCATTAATTTGAGCGAGGATGAAAGATTCGTGGATGAAGAAATTTAGAATGACTAGCGAAAAAAAAAAGTTAAAAAAAGTTAAGAAAAAAAAGGCGACTGCAGTGGGAGCGATTCCGATGTCATTAGACACATTTACTAGGATAATTCTGGAAAATCCCTTATCTGCCTATGGTGTTGCTAGTGTTTTAGTGAGTTAAATAGTACCTGAAAGTTGGAGGGGTGTGGCCACGGGTGTGTTGACGCCAGAGTCTCTGAGGGAAGTCAAGGCAGCTGCAGCAGGACAGAAACTCTGCTGATGTCTCCGGTAAGAGGCGACTTATTACTATAATTTTCTCACTGAAAACTGCCGGTTGACATGTAGTCGGGATCCATGTTCGCTTGACCGCTCTGATCCATAGTAAAGCTTCACCTCCGGGAATTTTAAACAAGGAAACACTGACTGTTTGTGTGGCTAAAGGCTAAAAGCTTCCCACCTACATCTTTCTACTTTGACGTCTCCATTATTAATTGAACAAATTGCAAAAAGATTCAGCAACACAGATGTCCAGAATACTGTGTAATTATGCGATTAAAGCAGACTACTTATAGCTTGGATCGGGCTGGAAAATAATGTCCGCAACAACCGGTGACGTCAAACGCACGCGTCATCATACGAGTCATCATACCGCAACATTTTCAACCAGAAACTCCGCGGGAAATTTAAAATTGCGATTTAGTAAACTAAAAAGGCTGTAATGTTAATATTTCATCATTGATATATAAACTATCAGACTGCGTGGTTGGTAGTAGTGGCTTTCAGTAGGCCTTTAAGTGACGGGTCGGACACATTTTATATTATTTCCTTCTTTTGGTACATCAAACATATGTTTCTTAATGCAATTTTGTCCTTAAATAAAATAGTGAACGTACAAGACAACTTATCTTTTATTAGTAAGTAAACAAACAAAGACTCCTACTTTAGCTGCTGACATTAACAGTAACATATTGTGTCATTTATCTACCTATTATTTTGTCAACATTATTAAGGACAAGTGGTCGAAAATGACTTGTTCATTTACTGTTAATATCTGCTTACTTGCTCTTTTAACACTTCTGTTAAAATGTAATAATCACGTATTCTTCTGTTGTTTGATACTTCACATTAGTTTTGGATGATACCACAAATTTGGTTATCAATCCGATACCAAGTAGTTACAGTATCATACATTGGTCATATTCAAAACGGAAATGCTGATTATCGGTCCTGCTAGACACCGACCTCTATTTAATAATACAACTCTAACATTTGACAACCAAACAATTAAACAAGGCGACTCGGTAAAGAATCTGGGTATTATTTTCAACCCAACTCTCTCGTTTGAGTCACACATTAAGAATGTTACTAAAACGGCCTTCTTTCATCTCCGTAATATCGCAAAAATTTGCTCCATTTTGTCCACTCGCGACCCTGAGATCACATATGCGGTCCTCTCCAAGGTTTCTCATAGTCATCATTGTCACTGTCACCGACGTCCCACTGGGGTGAGTTTTTCCTTGCCCTTATGTGGGCTCTACCGAGGATGTCGTTGTGCAGCCCTTTGAGACACTAGTGATTTAGGGCTGTATAAATAAACATTGATTGATTGATTGATTGATTTTTTTTTTTTTAACAAAAGAAGATGTGATGCCATAAAATAATGATGTAATCATACTAGTATCGAATAAATACACTCTTGTACTTGGTATCATTACAGTGGATGTCAGGTGTAGATCCACCAATGGCGTTTGTTTACATTGTGACGCCGGTGAGCTAAGGTGTGTAGTGAAGCATGTTTAGCTATTCCTCGTCCTGTAGGGATGATACTTACTTCATTTGTCACCATGGAGACGAGGATTAGTGATTTAGAAGTCGCTAAAACACAGCAGACTGAGGCTGGACTTTAGCTGCTAGCTAGCTACCATGTTTAAAAGCACCTCTTCCTGAAGGCGTTTCAAAGTTATAACTTCACCTTTATCGTCAGTTTTTAAGCCAAAATGTGTCTGTTCTCCCTTTTCTGTCTACACACTGTGTCTGCTTGTAAGTACTCTGTGATTGTGCGCTGCCGAACATGCTCCTCTGCTCTTAAACCAGCAATGACACGACATGTCGACGAGGACGGGGGTGTAAGGAGGTGGGGGACTGGTACTTTTCAGAGACTGTATAGTACCGAATATGATTCATTAGTATTGCGGTACTATACTAATACTGGTATATTTTACTGTCAAACCAGAGGAGGTTTTCGCAGCTTGCTGCAAAGTTTGTTCTCCCGGGATGCAAACTGACTTTTCCGGACAAGGGTAGCAGGTAGGAACATATTTATTAATCAAATGACAAATCTTGGCAGGGCATTTGGTAAACAAACATGAACTATGGCGTGGAACAAACACGAAACCGTGGCATGAAACAAACAGCACAAACTGTGGCTTAGAACAAACCCAAAATTGTGGCATGAAACAAACAGCATAAACTATGGCGTGGAAGAAACAGAAAACTGTGGCATGAAAAAAACCCGACTTACGTGGACATGGCATGAATCGAACCACATGAACTTTGGGATCGCATGAAAACACGCATGTCGAGCAATGTCGCCAAGCCGACTAACTGGCAAAAACAGGCTTAAATAATAGCCTAGTAATCAGAGCAGGTGCGCGTCCGAACACCAGCGGCAGGTGAAACTGATGAGTTGCCACGGTAACTAAACAAGGGAGCGTTAACAGGAACTAAAAGAGTGCAAAACTGACAAAAAAAATAACGAAAACATAATCCAGACCACAGATCATGACGCCGTACAACCCTAGTCACATTTCAGCTTGGACAAATTTACTTCCAAATAGAGAAAACATGTTGAAGTAAAATGATTTGCAAATTATTGTGCAAACCCCGTTTCCATATGAGTTGGGAAATTGTGTTAGATGTAAATATAAACGGATTTGCAAATCATTTTCAACCCATATTCAGTTGAATATGCTACAAAGACAACATATTTGATGTTCAAACTCATACATTTTTTTTTTGTGCAAATAATCATTAACTTTAGAATTTGATGACAGCAACACGTGACAAAGAAGTTGGGAAAGGTGGCAATGAATACTGATAAAGTTGAGGAATGCTCGTCAAACACTTATTTGGAACATCCCACAAGCTAATTGGGAACAGGTGGGTGCCATGATTGGGTATAAAAACAGCCTCCCAAAAAATGCTCAGTCTTTCACAAGAAAGGATGGGGCGAGGTACACCCCTTTGTCCACAACTGTGTGAGCAAATAGTCAAACAGTTTAAGAACAACGTTTCTCAAACTGCAATTGCAAGAAATTTAGGGATTTCAACATCTACGGTCCATAATATAATCAAAAGGTTCAGATAATCTGGAGAATCACTCCACGTAAGCGGCATGGCCGGAAACCAACATTGAATGACCGTGAGCTTTCATCCCTCAGACGCACTGTATCAAAAACCGACATCAATCTCTAAAGGATATCACCACATGGGCTCAGGAACACTTCAGAAAACCACTGTCACTAAATACAGTTTGTCGCTACATATGTAAGTGCAAGTTAAAGCTCTACTATGCAAAGTGAAAGCCATTTATCAACAACATCAGAAACGCCGCCGGCTTCTCTGGGCCCGAGATCATCGAAGATGGACTGATGCAAAGTGGAAAAGTGTTCTGAGGTCTGACGAGTCCACATTTAAAATTGTTTTTGGAAATATTCGACATCGTGTCATCGGGACCAAACGGGGAAGCGAACCATCCAGACTGTTATCGACGCAAAGTTCAAAAGCCAGCATCTGTGATGTTATGGGGGTGCATTAGTGCCCAAGGCATGGGTAACTTACACATCTGTGAGGGCACCATTAATGCTGAAAGGTACATACAGATTTTATGCTGCCATCTAAGCGCCGTCTTTTTCATGGACGCCCCTGTTTATTTCAGCAAGACAATGCCAAGCCACATTCACCACGTGTTACAACAGCGTGGCTTCGTAAAAAAAAAGAGTGCGGTTACTTTCCTGGCCCGCCTGCAGTCCAGACCTGTCTCCCATCGAAAATGTGTGGTGCATTATGAAGCGAAAAATACGACAGCGGAGACCCCGGACTTTTGAACGACTGAAGCTCTACAGAAAACAAGAATGGGCAATAATTCCACTTTCAAAGCTTCAACAATTAGTTTCCTCAGTTCCCAAACATTTATTAAGTGTTGTTAAAAGAAAAGGTGATGTAACACACTGGTGAACATGCCCTTTCCCAACTACTTTGGCACGTGTTGAAGCCATGAAATTCTAAGTTAATGATTATTTGCAAAAAAAAATAAAGTTTATGAGTTTGAACATCAAATATGTTGTCTTTGTAGTGCATTCAACTGAATATGGGTTGAAAAGGATTTTCAAATCATTGTATTCCGTTTATATTTACATCTAACAAATTCCCAACTCATATGGAGAGAGAGTTTGTAATATTTTTCACTGAATACCTACTTTTAGTCAAGTAATCATCGCGATGATTATTTGAGTCATCTTATTGAAAAGTAACAGAACTTTTGAGTACAAATGTCGGGGTATACTCTCCCCACCTCCGATCCTTCTCTCTATGTTTGAGGTACGGCGCGATAAGAGGCGGCGTACAGTCAGCAAGTATCAGATTTACACTTCCAAGGCTCGTAATTACACCTGAGAAGCTTATCGCTTTCATTTCGGCGTTCATTACGCTTGCACCTTGAAACCTCCATCATATTGATTTGTTTACACGGATACACCCCCCCCCCCCCCCCCCCCCCCCCCCCATTGTGATTCAGCTATCGTCTGCGATGAAGATTGCATTCGTCGTGCCATTAAGACCCTCACCCCCCCAAGGGTGCCGTTATTGTACCGACGCGCAGTAAAGTACAACACATGCACAAGGCCGCCTTAATTGGCCTCATGAGTGGAGCCGAGCGCCCAAACACACGGCGCATCGACTCCCGTTGTGACGTAGTCCTCGATAGATCACGGCGGCTTTTTTATCCCCGCTGTAAAATTCAAGGGGTCGCAGGCCGCAAGGCGCATAAAAAAGGGCAATAGTCTAGGAATTGTAATGACATGATATAAATTCAATCAGTCAATGCATTGATTAGCAATTTAGCGCAGGCGGCAGACGCGGGCATAAAACGCTTAATGACCTTAACCGGCCATGAAGGCAATAAGCATATTACTTGTGGATGTGAAAGCATTGCTTCACTGCTGACTTCAATTAATTCCTCGCCGAGGAATCCAACACAACATTCTATGACTCATTTGTTGCCGTCCTTTATGTGCATCAGGGTTTTGGACTTTAGGGAAACCGGTCCGCAAAAGCTCAGAGTTTTTTTTGTAGTGAAAAAAAAAAAAAAAAATTAGCATTCCTCTTCAGTTTTAACCGAATGTAAAAAGTATCGACATGGTGACAGGCTAACGTTGAATACACTCCTACTCTTTTACGGACATGTTGTTGAATTGTTCACACGTGTGATGCACACTGAACAAAAAAAAAAAAAAATGCAACAATTTGGTTTTTACTCCCATTTTACATGAGTTGAACACAGAGATCTAAAACTTGTAAACACATTTCTGGCTATTGTGGCCAAACAGCTTAATATATATATATATATATATATATATATATATATATATATATATATATATATATATATATATATATATATATATATATATATATATATACATATATATATATATATATACACACACACACACACACATACATACATACATGTATAGTTACTCATTCTTTATATATATATATATATATATATATATGTAAGTGTGTGTATATATGTATGTATATATGTATATATATACATACATATGTATATGTATGTATATATATATACACATGAATACATACATACATAAGTATTTATGTGTATATATGTATATATATATATATATATGTATGTATGTATATATACATATATATATATTTAAATATACATATATACATATATACAGTACATACATATATACATATATATACATACATATATATATATATATGTATGTATGTGTACATACATAAATATATACATATAAATATACACAAAAATCTATACATGTATGTATACATACATACATGTGTGTATACATACATACATACATATATATGTATACATACATATATATATGTGTATATACATACATACATATATATGTGTATATACATGCATGCATACATATATATATATATATATATATATATATATATATATATATATATATATACATATATACATACATACATATATATATGTCTTGATTGGATTATCCACAGAATAGTGCTCGATACCGTGGTAGAGCGCAATATGTAGGTGTGGGAAAAATCACAAGACTACTTCGTCTCTACAGAACTGTTTCATGAGGGGTTCCCTCAATCATCATCTCCTGATGATTGAGGGAACCCCTCATGAAACAGTTCTGTAGAGACGAAGTAGTCTTGTGATTTTTCCCACATATATAAATACATGTAATTTTATATATATATATATATATATATATATATATATATATATATATATATATATATAAATATAAAATTACTTTACATGCGGTCAGCTTTAACCCCCGGCCAATTTATTTTAGCCCACTACGACCCCAAAGTCAGAAAATGTGGACACCCCTGATGCATGGTGAAGTACCAGTGCTGTACAGTACAGCGCACACAATGTCTTACACAAGGTACATTTGCAGTCATGCATTGATCCGTTTTCTACCGCTTGTCCCTTTTGGGGTGGCGCGGGGTGCCAGAGCCTATCTCAGCTGCATTGGCCGCCGCATCGCAGGACACATTTGCAGTCAGTCATATCATTTTCTTTTTGTCACTTAAAAAAAATACAAAGGACATGACTTCTTTGTCCTCAACGGTAGTCGCGGCCATGTCAGTCACCACATGTTTGTTTCTGTGCAGAAAAACATGAGCGATGACCACAAATTGTTGCAAAAAGTACTTGTCGCACACCTTGGTGTAATACTGATATTTTTGAAGTAGGACCAAAAATATTTAAAAAAATACGTTCTAAATGCACTTTGGATGTGTGGAAGGACTATTTTGGTTTTGAATATTTGAAGTACGTGGCATTAAGAAAACTGTCCTTCCATGATCAAGTATCTTTTTTGAAAAATCTTTGGTCTGGTCAGTCAAAGTAAATGATGGCCTTACCACTGAGACGGAATACATGCTTGAAAGAACAGCAGAGTGTTGCATTGACATTATTTAAAATGAATACATGAAGGGTCAAGTCCCTTCGGCCGGTCACTCGCTTCCCTAAAAAACGTCCCCCGCCCCAGAACAATTTAATTGAATTGTTTTGCCTCAGAGGTTCCTTCTAACTGTCAAAAAAGCGACTGCCCCCGAAAAACCTTTTAATCAACTTCCAAAAGCAAGTATTCATCCCGTGTCCAATTTTGCACGCTTTGAATTGTGACAATTTAATTTAAATGGAAATTAAATGCTTGGTTTCCTGTGAGTTAGAGAGCACGACAGCCAGTAAGTGTCGAGTCTTACCGTGATCTTTGCAGGCATCGTGTAGCAGGACACTCAGGATGGAGACACACCTTCAAAGTGAGTGGAACCTGAAAAAAACACACACACACACACACACACACACACACACACACACACACACACACACACACACAGGTTATCCTTTGTCATTTATCATTGATCATACCTTGTGGGGACCACCCTTTCTACAGGTTGTGGAGGCATAACAAAAATTGGTAAAATAATAATTTAAATAATAAAACTAATTTTTAATAATTTTGCATATTTCACACATATGTGTACGTGACTACTGAGGACCATTAAAAAAAAAAGTTCTAATTAAATATGACATGATCCTCAGAATACAGGACTACAGCTGTCCTCTTATAGGAAGTTTCACCACTAAAATGTTAACACACACACACACACACACACACACACACACACACACACACACACACACACACACACACACACACACACACACACAGGTTATCATTTGGAATGATGATTGATCATACATTGTGGGGACCAGCCTTTCTACAGGTTGTGGAGGCATAACAAAAATTGGTAAAATAATAATTTAAATAATAAAACTAATTTTTAATAATTTTGCATATTTCACACAAATGTGTACGTGACTACTGAGGACCATTAAAAAAAAAGTTCTAATTAAATATGACATGATCCTCAGAATACAGGACTACAGCTGTCCTCTTATAGGAATTTTCCCCACTTAAATGTTAAGAACACACACACACACACACACACACACACACACACACACACACACACACACACACACACACTGGTTATCATTTGGAATGGGGACCAGGTTTTTGATCATACCTTGTGGGGACCACCCTTTCTACAGGTTGTGGAGGCATACATTTTTGGGGGGGGTAAAATGGCCACTGCCCAGTTAGCTTATAAAAGTCTTTAAATCTCTGATCATTCTTATTGGGGACCCTGGGGAAAAAAGAGTTAATATGGTTCATGAAGACCACATTTAAATAATTTTGCATAATTCACACAAATTTGTACGTGACTATTGAGGACCATTTAAAGAAAAAAAAATAAAAGTTCACGCTCAAAACTAACCAGTGAACATGTTTTATGGGCCAAAGCTTAAAAAATCACTTGGGCATCTTCAGAATGGAACTGACTATAATTTTAAAAGGTTTCCCTTCAG
>NC_084639.1:5303549-5338549 GCF_033978795.1 Nerophis ophidion | reverse complement strand
TCTCTAAAATTGTCTTTCTGAAAGTTATAAGAAGCAAAGTAAAAAAATAAATGAATTTATTTAAACAAGTGAAGACCAAGTCTTTAAAATATTTTCTTGGATTTTCAAATTCTATTTGAGTTTTGTCTCTCTTGGAATTAAAAATGTCGAGCAAAGCGAGACCAGCTTGCAAGTAAATAAATACAATTTAAAAAATAGAGGCAGCTCACTGGTAAGTGCTGCTATTTGAGCTATTTTTAGAACAGGCCAGCGGGCGACTCATCTGGTCCTCACGGGCACCGCATTGGTGACCCTTGGTCTACACTAAGCCGGATAACCCCTTAAATGAATAATTATGTAACCTACTAAGCACCGTTTCAACCACACTGAACCATCGTTTAATGTCCCCCTCCTCAGATATTTTTTTTTACACGGGTAAGTGCGTTGTGTATTTCTTGAATCTCCAGCTCTTAGCTTTGCATGGACTCATTTAACGTTTACAAACTGAGTTCGGAGAGGAAGTGATGGCAGAAAGAAAGCGCCACAGCCAGCTTCATAATAAAGCGGTGTGCAGAGGCGCAACCGGCGAACGAGCAGCGGGGCAGGACACGCTGGAGCCCGGCCCAAGATGGCGGCAAGGGGGCAGGAAATGCGGGGAGGCGGGGGGTGCCGGGGGCGACGCCGCAATCCAATTCAAGTGCGTTGATCGCGCACCGGCACACGATTAACATTTCTCCTTACGCTGCATAAAAGGGGAGAAGGAGGAGAAATCGGGGCAGAAGGAGTTGGAGAGCCTGCAACAACGAACGAAGAGCAGCAGCAGTGAAAGCAAAGAGCAGACGAGAACGACGACGACGGCGGCTGAAACGCGGACCGTGAGCGAGCAGTGGAGAGGAGCAGCTGAAAAGCGATTCAACCAGGCAAGAGAAAGCTTTTTTGCAAAATAAACGTGAGTCAAACCTGCTCAAGCGATCATGTCCTTCCTGAGTGGTCCATGGAACCCGCACGACGGCTTAATTCGTCCACAAGCAGTTTCATAACTCGGAGCTAACCACTGGAAAGATGGAGGCGAGTCATCCAGACATGCCCGTGTTTCTCCCTCCTCTACATCAGGGGTCGGCAACCCAAAATGTTGAAAGAGCCATATTGGACCAAAAATACAAAAACAAATCTGTCTGGAGTCGCAAATAATTAAAAGCCATTTTACATACAGATAGTGTGTCATGAGATATAAATTGAATTATGAGGACTTAAAGGTAACTAAATGAGCTCAAATATAGGTACAAAAGAGGCATAATGATGCAATATGTACATATAGCTAACCTAAATAGCATGTTAGCATCAATTAGCTTGCAATCATGCAGTGACCAAATATGTCTGATTAGCACACTCCACACAAGTCAATAACATCAACAAAACTCACCTTTGTGCATTCATGCACAAGGTTATAAGTTTGGTGGACAAAATGAGACGGAAAAAGAAGTGGCATAAATCACGTCTTGGAAAGTCGGAGAAAGTTATGCATGTAAACAAACTATGGTGAGTTCAAGGACCGCCAAAATCAGTAGGACAAAACGGCGCTCACCAAATACTCGAATCAGTGAAGCATGTTTAATACAAACAATGTCCTTTATAGCAATTAGGGAGGTTTGTGTCATGTTTGTCCTCACACAGAAACAAAATAAAACAAAAAATATGTTTTTTCCCCACATCATTTCCTTTTTTCATATATTTTTGAAAAAGCTCCGGAGAGCCACTAGGGCGGTGCTAAAGAGCCGCGGGTTGCCGACCCCTGCTCTACATGTACAGACGTTTGTTCCACCGTCCACCCAGGAAGGACATCTCTCCACCTCCTTCTGCCCCGATCTCTCCTCCTTCTCCCCTTTTGTACAGCGTGAGGAAATGAGTTAATTCTGTCCTGGTGCGCGATCCACACACCTGTAATAATAATAATAATGATGGATTAGATTTATATCGCGCTTTTCTATTGTTAGATACTCAAAGCGCTCACAGAGAAGTGGGAACCCATCATTCATTCACACCTGGTGGTGGTAAGCTACATCCGTAGCTACAGCTGCCCTGCGGTAGACTGACGGAAGCGTGGCTGCCAGTTTGCGCCTACGGCCCCTCCGACCACCACCAATCATTCATTCACCAGTGTGAGCGGCACCGGGGGCAAAGGGTGAAGTGTCCTGCCCAAGGACACAACGGCAGCGATTTGGATGTCAATAGGTGGGAAGCGAACCTGCAACCATCAGGTTTCTGGCACGGCCGCTCTACCCACTACACCAGGGGTCGGGAACCTTTTTGGCTGAGAGAGCCATGAAAGCCAAATATTTTAAAATGTATTTCCGTAAGAGCCGTATAACATTATTAACACCGAATACAACTGTCAGGTTCAAACACCGATGACATTTATTAAACAGACAAGAAGCAAGGAATTAAACAGAGACAGGAATCAATTTAGCTCAATGAAGAGAGCAACCCGTAGACCTGCACACTTTAAATGTTAGAGAATACTATGAATAAAAAAGAAAAGAAAATAGGTTTCTTCAGGTGGAAGGCAGGCTGTTGGTCAACCTGAACCTTCGCCGTCCGCGTGGGAGGAAGGAAAAACACCATCGTGTTTTTCTAAGACTTTCCTCAAAAAGGAAAGAATGCTTAATGTTTTTGGATCAGAAAGACATTTGGGATCATTTTCATTTTTGGGGCGGCATAGCTCGGTTGGTAGAGCGGCCGTGCCAGCAATTTGAGGGTTGCAGGTTCGATTCCCGCTTCTGCCATCCTAGTCACTGCCGTTGTGTCCTTGGGCAAGACACTTTTACCCACCTGCTCCCAGTGCCACCCACACTGCTTTAAATGTAACTTAGATATTGGGTTTCACTATGTAAAGCAATTTGAGATCATTCTCCATGCGTTTGTTACGTCTCGCCTCGATTACTGTAACGTATTATTTTCGGGTCTCCCCATGTCTAGCATTAAAAGATTACAGTTGCTACAAAATGCGGCTGCTAGACTTTTGACAAGAACAAGAAAGTTTGATCACATTACGCCTGTACTGGCTCACCTGCACTGGCTTCCTGTGCACTTAAGATGTGACTTTAAGGTTTTACTACTTACGTATAAAATACTACACGGTCTAGCTCCATCCTATCTTGCCGATTGTATTGTACCATATGTCCCGGCAAGAAATCTGCGTTCAAAAGACTCCGGCTTATCAGTGATTCCTAGAGCCCAAAAAAAGTCTGCGGGCTATAGAGCGTTTTCCGTTCGGGCTCCAGTACTCTGGAATGCCCTCCCGGTAACAGTTCGAGAAGCTACTTCAGTAGAAGCATTTAAGTCTCACCTTAAAACTCATCTGTATACTCTAGCCTTTAAATAGACCTCCTTTTTAGACCAGTTGATCTGCCGCTGCTTTTCTTTCTCCTATGTCCCCCCCCTCCCTTGTGGAGGGGGTCCGGTCCGATGACCATGGATGAAGTACTGGCTGTCCAGAGTCGAGACCCAGGATGGACCGCTCGTCTGTATCGATTGGGGACATCTCTACGCTGCTGATCCGCCTCCGCTTGAGATGGTCTCCTGTGGACGGGACTCTCGCTGCTGTCTTGGATCCGCTTGGACTGAACTCTCGCGGCTGTGTTGGAGCCACTATGGATTGAACTTTCACAGTATCATGTTAGACCCGCTCGACATCCATTGCTTTCGGTCCCCTAGAGGGGGGGGGTTGCCCACATCTGAGGTCCTCTCCAAGGTTTCTCATAGTCAGCATTGTCACTGGCGTCCCACTGGATGTGAATTCTCCCTGCCCACTGGGTGTGAGTTTTCCTTGCCCTTTTGTGGGTTCTTCCGAGGATGTTGTAGTCGTAATGATTTGTGCAGTCCTTTGAGACATTTGTGATTTGGGGCTATATAAATAAACATTGATTGATTGATTGATTGATTGAGTCACTTGAGAAAAGCGCTATATAAATATAATTCACTTAAATTCTACGCCTCCTCGTTCATTTGGACTTTCCCAGATTACAACAACTAGATGTGTGCATCTCCTATTCTTTTTAACGACATTGTTATTCTGAACTTAGCTATACTTTTGACCATTAATGCGACTTCTTGAACAAGTGCGATAGAAACGGATGGATAGATTAAAATGCATGAGAATGTTTTCTATTTTGAAGAATATTTTTAACACTGTGATTACCAGCGGAATTATTAAAAACGTATCCTGGTAAGCAACGTAAGCTAAGATTTATCTGAGAGCCAGGCGCGGTCATCAAAAGAGCCACATCTGGCTCCAGAGCCATAGGTTCCCTACCCCTGCACTACGCCATGCCGCCCCACCTGCACATGACTGCGGCGTTGCTCCCGGCACGCCCCGCCTCTCCGCTCGGCCGCGTACTCCGCCCCCTCGCCGCCATCTTGGGCAAGGCTCCAGCATGCCCTGCCCCGCTGCTCATTCGCCGGCTCCGCCTCTCTACAGTTACATACCTTTTTTACCTGCACGCTGTCTCCCGCTGTGCTCTGCATATTGGGATCACGACAAACCATTCGACTTCTACAAAGGCAATGAACTACCTGCTGCCCCCTACTGACATGGAGTATTATTACAAGATTACCCTGCCAAGCTCTACACAGCACAGACACTAGACATCGGCACAATCTAGAACTTTCCTTTAAACAAGAGTAACTAACTACAAGTACGCCGGAATCGATTGTTGCTCACCTTAAAACTCATTTGTATACTCTAGCCTTTAAATAGACTCCCTTTTTAGACCAGTTGATCTGCCGTTTCTCTTCTTTTTCTTCTATGTCCCACTCTCCTTTGTGGAGGGAGTCCGGTCCGATCCGGTGGCCATGTACTGCTCGCCTTTGTATCGGCTGGGGACATCTCTGCGCTGCTGATCAGCCTCCGCTTGGGATGGTTTCCTACTGGCTCCGCTGTGAACGGGACTCTCGCTGCTGTGTTGGATCCGCTTTGGACTGGACTCTCGCGACTGTGTTGGATCCATTATGGACTGGACTCTCGCGACTGTGTTGGATCCATTATGGATTGATCTTTCACAGTATCATGTTCTCATATGTTCTCATAGTCATCGGTATCATCAGTATCACAGTATCATGTTCTCATAGTCATCATTGTCACCGATGTCCCACTGGGTGTGAGTTTTCCTTGCCCTTATGTGGGCCTACCGAGGATGTCGTAGTGGTTTGTGCAGCCCTTTGAGACACTAGTGATTTAGGGCTATATAAGTAAACATTGATTGATTGATTGATTGATTGAAGTGCGAATTAAGCCTCCAACTCCGTCTTGTGACAAAAAAGGTCCACGGTAGACCCCTACCAAGTCTGCAAGAACTTCTTCCTAGTGTCCACGGAGAAACATTTTGCAGGGCAAGTTTTCAGGAAGAAATCCTTTTCAAAGTGAAGAGTCTGCCTTCGGCGTCTTAGCGTGATCCCGGCGACAGCTGGGGGCAGGCGGGGGGGTCAGCTTGTAATTGGGGTGCTTGAGCCGGCATATCAACGCTGCCAGAAACAATTTCACGTGCTTAAACCACGTTAAGGGCTGTTAGCACTTTGGCAGACGGACTCTCACCATCGGCGGACTGCACCTCTCCCGTCCAAAGGCAAAACCCAGCAACTCAATTTTGGTCAGAACTGAGCTGATAATAATTTTGGAGTTCCTAGGGTGATATGGCGTGGCGCAGTGGGGGGAGTGGCCGTGCGCAGCCCGAGCGTCCCTGGTTCAATTCCCACCTAGTACCAACCTCGTCACGTCCGTTGTGTCCTGAGCAAGACACTTCACCCTTGCTCCTGATGGGTGCTGGTTGGCGCCTTGCATGGCAGCTCCCTCCATCAGTGTGTGAATGGGTAAATGTGGAAGTAGTGTCAAAGCGCTTTGAGTACCTTGAAGGTAGAAAAGCGCTATACAAGTACAACCCATATGCTTTACATTAGTGGATGCGATATTGTCATTTGTTCCGTAAGTAAGCTGTTACGCGCATGGCAGGACCTAGCAACTACCACGTAACCACGCAGATACAACAAAAAAAACTAGTATCTCAAGGGACCAATCGGAGCTTCTTTGTCAGTCGCCTTATTGTCTTTAATGAGACATTTGCACGAATGGGGGCCGACGGTCAAGCTGATTATGTGATATTATGGCACCAGGGGATATTTGGAAGATTGGCCCAGGACGTTGCAAGCACCTTCATTAAAGGGGAACATTATCACCAAACCTATGCAAGCGTCAATATATACCTTGATGTTGCAGAAAAAAGACCATGTATTTTTTTTACCGATTTCCGAACTCTAAATGGGTGAATTTTGGCAAATTAAACGCCTTTCTGTTTATCGGTCCTTTAGCGATGACGTCATAATGTGACGTCACCGAGGTAACACAGCCGCCATTTTCATTTTCACATTACAAACACCGGGTCTCAGCTCTGTTATTTTCCTTTTTTTTGACTATTTTTTGGAACTTTGGAGACATCGTGCCTCGTCGGTGTGTTGTCGGAGGGTGTAACAACACTAACAGGGAGGGATTCAAGTTGCACCACTGGCAAGAAATCTGCCGCCAGACTCCCATTGAATGTACCAGAGTGTCTTCACATTTGTCCGGCGATGCTAAGACAGACATGGCACAGAGATGTATGGATAACCTGCAGATGCATTTGCAACCATTAAGTCAACGAAATCACAAAGGTGAGTTTTGTTGTTGTTGTTGATTTATGTGCTAATCAGACATATTTGGTCGCAGCATGACTGCCAGCTAATCGATGCTAACATGCTACGCTAATCGATGCTAACATGCTATTTACGCTAGCTGTATGTACATTTGAAACTAGATACCCGAATTTAATGCGAAACAAACACTTACCAATCGACGGATTGAAATCGCTCCAGTGTCACAAGATGCGAAAGTCCTGATCGTTTGTTCCGCACATTTTACCGGCGATGCTAATAAGGCAGCCATGCTATGGGCCACTTCATTAGGTACACCCACGCTATGGCTGAATAGCGTCAATAGCTTCAATTTCTTCTCCAATTTCGTTTTCGCTATCTGCCTCCATACTCCGACCATCTGTTTCAATACATGCGTAATCTGTTGAATCGCTTAAGCCGCTGAAATCCGAGCCTGAATCCGAGCTAATGTCGCTATATCTTGCTGTGGTAACCGCCATGTTGTTTGTATTGGCAGCACTGTATGACGTCACAGGGAAATGGATAGTGGTTTCGAAGATAGCGAAAATCCAGAACTTTAAAGGTTTTTTTAGGGATATTCCGGGAGGTGTAAAATTTTGAAAAAAACTTTGAAAAATAAAACAAGCCACTGGGAACTGATTTTTATTGTTTTTAACCCTTTTGAAATTGTGATAATGTTCCCCTTTAAATGTATTGTTCTTGATTCTTCCCCTTCCATACTCTTTTGGGCAGATAACTGTGGAGGTCAAAATATAAACTGGACGTTGAACATGGCTCTTGCCCAATGTGCAAACGCAGAACGGGGCCCATCCGAGATTGTGATAAAATATCTGGAGAAAGGGCACACGTTCATGAGAGCAGATTCAATCCATGGCTCAATCGGCAAGAAAATGAAAGCTCAAGAAAACATCTATACGTTTGATGACTTTGTAGATCTTTGTAAGACAGCATCGAGATGGATTGCTTTTCTTTTGGTTTCTCAAAATCAGCTGGACGTGAGTTCAATCAATCAATCAATGTTTACTTATATAGCCCTAAATCACTAGTGTCTCAAAGGGCTGCACAAGCCACTACGACATCCTCGGTAGGCCCACATAAGGGCAAGGAAAACTCACACCCAGTGGGACGTCGGTGACAATGATGACTATGAGAACCTTGGAGAGGAGGAAAGCAATGGATGTCGAGCGGGTCTAACATGATACTGTGAAAGTTCAATCCATAATGGATCCAACACAGTCGCGAGAATCCAGTCCAGAGCGGATCCAACACAGCAGCGAGAGTCCCGTTCACAGCGGAGCCAGCAGGAAACCATCCCAAGAGGAGGCTGATCAGCAGTGCAGAGATGTCCCCAGAGTTACTAGGTTTTGCCTTTGGACGGGAGACCTGATCACAGGAGCGCGATTAAGAAGACGGAATGAATCTAAAATACAGCGGTACTTCAACTCACAGCCTTAATCGGCTTCAAAAACCAAAATCTCGTAGCTCAGAACACTCATTTTTCAAGGCAACGTCGCCGACTGATATGAATTCAAATCAATTTCATCAAGGGTTGGCGACCAATTTTGTTATTTAAAGGCCTACTGAAAGCCACTACTAGCGACCACGCAGTCTGATAGTTTATATATCAATGATGAAATATTAACATTGCAACACATGCCAATACGGCCTTTTTAGTTTACTAAATTGCAATTTTAAATTTCGCGCGGAGTTTCTTGTTGAAAACGTCATGGATTGTAGCGGACATGTTGTTCCAGCCCCGATCCCAGCTATAAGTCATCTGCTTTAATCGCATAATTCCACAGTATTCTGGACATCTGTGTTGCTGAATCTTTTGAAATTTGTTAAACTGATAATGGAGACGTCAAAGAAGAAAGATGTAGGTGGGAAGCGGTGTATTGCGGCCGCCTTTATCAACACAAACACAGCCGGTGTTTCCTTGTTCACATTCCCGAAAGATGACGGTGAAGCTTTACTATGGAACAGAGCGTTCAAGCGAACATGGTTCTCTATCACATGTATAACGGCAGGTTTCGGTGAGAAAATTGTGCTAATAAGTCGGCTCTTACAGAGCGGAGAGCTTGCGTCGTTCCTCGTGCAGCTGTCAAAGAGGCAGCTGTGGACTCTCTTGCCTCCTACGACCGGCCGCCCCGGAACGTGGGATGCTTCCACTGTGGAAGAGGGAAGAAAAAGCTCAGACCGACCCCAACGGCTGCCTTCGCTCCGACTCGTCGAGAAACGTGGCTTCCCTCAGAGACACTGGCAGTCACCACACCCGTGGCCACACCCCTCCGACTTTCAGGTACCATATAATCTCACTAAAACACTAGTAACACAATAAGCAGATAAGGGATTTTCCAGAATTATCCTAATAAATGTGTCTAATAACATCTGAATCGCTCCCACTGCCGTCTTTTTTCTTTCATTCTTTCCTCATCCACAAATCTTTAATCCTCGCTCAAATTAATGGGGAAATCGTCGCTTTCCCGGTCCGAATCGCTCCCGCTGCTGGTGGCCATGATTGTAAACAATGTTCAGATCTGAGGAGCTCCACAACCCGTGACGTCACGCGCACATCGTTTGCTACTTCCGGTACAGGCAAGGCTTTTTTATTAGCGACCAAAAGTTGCAAACTTTATCGTGGATGTTCTCTACTAAATCCTTTCAGCAGAAATACGGCAATATGGCGAAATGATCAAGTATGACACATAGAATGGACCTGCTATCCCCGTTTAAATAAGAACATCTCATTTCAGAAGGCCTTTAATTTATGTAACTTCCATCCCATCCATTTTCTACCGCTTGCCCCTTTTGGAGTCGCAGGGGGTGCTAAAAACTAACTTTTGGATGAGAAATATTGTATCAAAAATATTTGAACAGAATATAAAGTCAAAGTACCACTGATTGTCACATAAACACTAAGTGTGGTGAAATGAATATCTGCATTTGACCCATCTCCTTGTTCTTTGTTGGGAGGTGAGAGGAGCAGTGAGCAGTAGCGGGGGCCACGCCCGGGAATAATTTTTGGGGATTTAACCCCCAATTCCAACCCTTGATGCTGAGTCCCAAGCAGGGAGGTAATGGCTCCCCTTGTTATAGTCTTTGGTATGACTCTACCTGGGGTTCTTAAACGTTTTGATGTCGGGGACCAACTTTTCCACTACAGAGTGGTCTGGGACACACTCAAATATTGACACTAAATTATTCATCTTACTCTTGACTTTACTCATTTTCAACTTAATTACAGTTTACAACTTTGTCGGATAATATGAAACCAAGTGTTAGTCACAAATATTATACTTACACAAACTTTGGCTTAGGCTAACGTACGCAACTTCAAGCTTGTAAAAAGAACACTTAAAGGCCTACTGAAATGAGATGTTCTTATTTAAACGGGGACAGCAGGTCCATTCTATGTGTCATACTTGATCATTTCGCCATATTGCCATATTTTTGCTGAAAGGATTTAGTAGAGAACATCGATGATAAAGTTCGCAACTTTTGGTCGCTAATAAAAAAAGCCTTGCCTGTACCGGAAGTAGCAGACGATGTGCGCGTGACGTCACGGGTTATGGAGCTCCTCATATCTGAACATTGTTTACAATCATGGCCACCAGCAGCAAGAGCGATTCGGACCGAGAAAGCGACGATTTCCCCATTAATTTGAGCGAGGATGAAAGATTTGTGGATGAGGAAAGTGAGAGTGAAGGACTAGAAAAAAAAACAACTAGACGGCAGAGGGATTCAGATGTTATTAGACACATTTATTAGGATAATTCTGGAAAATCCCTATATGCTTATTGTGTTACTAGTGTTTTAGTGAGATTATATGGTCGTACCTGTACAACCTGAGAGTCAGAGGAGTGTGGCTATGGGTGTGGTGACCGCCAGTGTCTCCGAGGCGAAGGCAGCCAGTGGGGCCAGGCTGAGATTTTTTTTTTCCGTCCTCCACGGTGGAAGCATTCAACGGTCGGGGGCGGCCGGTGGGAGGAGGCAAGAGAGTCCGCAGCTGCCTCTTTGACAGGTGCAGGAGGAACAACGCAAGTTCTCCGCTCATGTCTACGGTAAGAGCCGACTTCTTACCCCCATTTTCTCACCGAAACCTGCCGGTTGACATGTGGTAGGGAACCATGTTCGCTTGACCGCTCTGTTCCATAGCAAAGCTTTACCGTCATCTTTCGGGAATGTAAACAAGGAAACACCGGCTGTGTTTGTGTTGCTAAAGGCGGCCGCAATACACCGCTTCCCACCTACAGCTTTCTTCTTTGACGTCTCCATTGTTAAGTGAACAAATTGCAAAAGATTCAGCAACACAGATGTCCAGAATACTGTGTAATTATGCGATGAAAAGAGACGACTTTTAGCTGTGATCGGTGCTGGACCAAAATGTCCTCCACAATGAGTGACGTCAATCGCACCAGTCATCATACCGCGACGTTTCAGCAGGATACTTTCACGCAAAATTTAAAATTGCAATTTAGTAAAACTAAAAAAGGCCGTATTGGCATGTGTTGCAACGTTAATATTTCATCATTGATATATAAACTATCAGACTGTGTGGTCGCTAGTAGTGGCTTTCAGTAGGCCTTTAAGCACTAACCGGAGAATAGGAACCCTTAATGCAGGGGTCACCAACGCAACGCCCGCGGGCACCAGGTAGCCCGTAAGGACCAGATGAGTCGCCCGCTGGCCTGTTCTAAAAATAGCTCAAATAGCAGCACTTACCAGTGAGCTGCCTCTATTTCTTGAATTTTATTTATTTACTAGCAAGCTGGTCTCGCTTTGCTCGACATTTTTAATTCCAAGAGAGACAAAACTCAAATAGAATTTGAAAATCCAAGAAAATATTTTAAAGACTTGGTCTTCACTTGTTTAAATAAATTCACGAATTTTTTTACTTTGCTTCTTATAACTTTCAGAAAGACAGTTTTAGAGAAAAAATACAACCTTAAAAATGATTTTAGGATTTTCAAACACATATACCTTTTTACCTTTTAAATTCCTTCCTCTTCTTTCCTGACAATTTAAATCAATGTTCAAGTAAATTTATTTTTTTTTTATTGTGAAGAATAATAAATACATTTTAATTGAATTCTTCATTTTAGCTTCTGTTTTTTCGACAAAGAATATTTGTGAAATATTTCTTCAAACTTTTTATGATTAAAATAAAAACAAATAATATTCCGGCAAATCTAGAAAATCTTTAAAATCAAATGTAAATCTTATTTCAAAGTCTTTTGAATTTCTTTTAAAATTTTCGTCCTGGAAGATCTAGAAGAAATAATGATTTGTCTTTGTTAGAAATATAGCTTGGTCCATTTTGTTATATATTCTAACAAAATGCAGATTGGATTTTAACCTATTTAAAAAATGTCATCAAAATTATACAATTAATCTTAATCAGGAAAATTTACTAATGATGTTCCATAAATTCTTTTTTAAATCTTTTCAAAAAGATTCGAATTAGCTAGTTTTTCTCTTCATATTTTTAGTTGAATTTTGAATTTTAATGAGTAGAAATTGAATATAAAGTATGTTTTAAAATTGTATTTTAAATTTTTTTATGTTCTCTCCTCTTTTAAACCGTTCAATTAAGTGTTTTTTTCATCATTTATTCTCTACAGAAAACCTTCCGTAAAAGGAAATGTACGACGGAATGACAGACAGGAATACCCATTTATATATATATATATATATATATATATACATATATATATATATATATTTATTAAAGGTAAATTGAATCTGCTCTATGTTAGAAATATAGCTTGGTCCAATTTGTTATATATTCTAACAAAGTGCAGATTGGATTTTAACGTATTCAAAACATGTCATCAAAATACTAAAATTAATCTTAATCAAGAAAAATAACTAATGATGTTCCATAAATTATTTTTTTTTATTTTTTTCAAAAAGATTCGAATTAGCTAGTTTTTCTCTTCATATTTTTCGGTTGAATTTTGATTTTTAAAGAGTTGAAATTGGAATATAAACTATGTTTGAAAATTTTATTTTCATTTTTTTCGTGTTTTCTCCTCTTTTAAACCGTTCCATTAAGTGTTTTTTTCATCATTTATTCTCTACAAAAAACCTTCCGTAAAAGGAAAAAAAATGTACGACGGAATGACTGACAGAAATACTCATTTTATATATATATATATATTTTTTTTTTTTTTTTTTTTTTTTTTTTTAATTAAACGTAAATTGAATCTGCTCTATGTTAGAAATATAGCTTGGTCCAATTAGTTATATATTCTAACAAAATGCAGATTGGATTTTAACCTATTTAAAACATGTCATCAAAATTCTACAATTAATCTTAATCAGGAAAAATTACTAATGATGTTCCATAAATTCTTTTTTAAATTTTTTCAAAAAGATTTGAATGAGCTAGTTTTTCTCTTCATTTTTTTAGTTGAATTTTGAATTTTAATGAGTTGAAATTGAATATAAAGTATGTTTTAAAATTGTATTTTAAATTTTTTTATGTTCTCTCCTCTTTTAAACCGTTCAATTAAGTGTTTTTTTCATCATTTATTCTCTACAGAAAACCTTCCGTAAAAGGAAAAAAAATGTACGACGGAATGACTGACAGAAATACTCATTTTATATATATATATATATTTTTTTATTAAAGGTAAATTGAATCTGCTCTATGTTAGAAATATAGCTTGGTCCAATTTGTTATATATTCTAACAAACTGCAGATTGGATTTTAACCTATTCAAAACATGTCATCAATATTTTACAATTAATCTTAATCAGGAAAAATTACTAAAGATGTTCCATAAATTATTTTTTAAATTTTTTTCAAAACGATTCGAATTAGCTTGTTTTTCTCTTCATTTTTTTTGGTTGAATTTTGATTTTTAAAGAGTTGAAATTGGAATATAAACTATGTGTCAAAATTTTATTTTCATTTTTTTCGTGTTTTCTCCTCTTTTAAACCGTTCCATTAAGTGTTTTTTTCATCATTTATTCTCTACAAAAAACCTTCCGTAAAAGGAAAAAAAATGTACGACGGAATGACTGACAGAAATACTCATTTTATATATATATATATATATATATATATATATTTTTTTTTTTTTTTTTTTTTTTTTATTTTTTTTTTTTTATTAAAGGTAAATTGAATCTGCTCTATGTTAGAAATATAGCTTGGTCCAATTAGTTATATATTCTAACAAAATGCAGATTGGATTTTAACCTATTTAAAAAATGTCATCAAAATTCTACAATTAATCTTAATCAGGAAAAATTACTAATGATGTTCCATAAATTCTTTTTTTAATTTTTTCAAAAAGATTTGAATTAGCTAGTTTTTCTCTTCATTTTTTTAGTTGAATTTTGAATTTTAATGAGTTGAAATTGAATATAAAGTATGTTTTAAAATTGTATTTTAAATTTTTTTATGTTCTCTCCTCTTTTAAACCGTTCAATTAAGTGTTTTTTTCATCATTTATTCTCCACAGAAAACCTTCCGTAAAAGGAAATGTACGACGGAATGACAGACAGGAATACCCATTTATATATATATATATATATATATATATATATATATATATATATATATATATATATATATATATATATATATATATATATATATATATATATATATATATTTATTAAAGGTAAATTGAATCTGCTCTATGTTAGAAATATAGCTTGGTCCAATTTGTTATATATTCTAACAAAGTGCAGATTGGATTTTAACCTATTTAAAACATGTCATCAAAATACTAAAATTAATCTTAATCAAGAAAAATAACTAATGATGTTCCATAAATTATTTTTTTAAATTTTTTTCAAAAAGATTCGAATTAGCTAGTTTTTCTCTTCATATTTTTCGGTTGAATTTTGATTTTTAAAGAGTTGAAATTGGAATATAAACTATGTTTCAAAATTTTATTTTCATTTTTTTCGTGTTTTCTCCTCTTTTAAACCGTTCCATTAAGTGTTTTTTTCATCATTTATTCTCTACAAAAAACCTTCCGTAAAAGGAAAAAAAATGTACGACGGAATGACTGACAGAAATACTTATATATATATATGTATTTTTTTTTTATTAAAGGTAATTGAATCTGCTCTATGTTAGAAATATAGCTTGGTCCAATTTGTTATATATTCTAACAAAATGCAGATTGGATTTTAACCTATTTAAAAAATGTCATCAAAATCCTACAATTAATCTTAATCAGGAAAAATTACTAATGATGTTCCATAAATTCTTTTTTTAATTTTTTCAAAAAGATTTGAATTAGCTAGTTTTTCTCTTCATTTTTTTAGTTGAATTTTGAATTTTAATGAGTTGAAATTGAAATATAAACTATGTTTCAAAATTTTATTTTCATTTTTTTCGTGTTTTCTCCTCTTTTAAACCGTTCCATTAAGTGTTTTTTTCATCATTTATTCTCTACAAAAAACCTTCCGTAAAAGGAAAAAAAATGTACGACGGAATGACTGACAGAAATACTTATATATATATATATATATATATATATATATATATATATATATATATATATATATATATATATATATATATATATATATATATATATATATATATATATATATATAAATATATATATATATTTTTTTTTATTAAAGGTAATTGAATCTGCTCTGTTAGAAATATAGCTTGGTCCAATTAGTTATATATTCTAACAAAATGCAGATTGGATTTTAACCTATTTAAAAAATGTCATCAAAATTCTACAATTAATCTTAATCAGGAAAAATTACTAATGATGTTCCATAAATTCTTTTTTTAATTTTTTCAAAAAGATTTGAATTAGCTAGTTTTTCTCTTCATTTTTTTAGTTGAATTTTGAATTTTAATGAGTTGAAATTGAATATAAAGTATGTTTTAAAATTGTATTTTAAATTTTTTTATGTTCTCTCCTCTTTTAAACCGTTCAATTAAGTGTTTTTTTCATCATTTATTCTCTACAGAAAACCTTCCGTAAAAGGAAATACCCATTTTTTTAATATATATATATAGATTTATTTATTAAAGGTAAATTTAGCAAATTGGCTATTTCTGGCAATTTATTTAAGTGTGTATCAAACTGGTAGCCCTTCGCATTAATCAGTACCCAAGAAGTAGCTCTTGCTTTCAAAAAGCTTGGTGACCCCTGCCTTAGTGCATAAAGCATAAATTAAATTTGGAATTTTAAAGAGTCCAAATTGAAGATAAACTATGTTTCAAAATGTAATTTTCATTTTTTTCGTGTTTTCTCCTCTTTTAAACTGTTCAATTAAGTGTTTTTTTCATCATTTATTCTCCACAGAAAACCTTCCGTAAAAGGAAAAAAAATGTACGACGGAATGACAGAAAGGAATACCCATTTATATATATATATATATATATATATATATATATATATATATATATATATATATATATATATATATATATATATTTATTAAAGGTAAATTGAATCTGCTCTATGTTAGAAATATAGCTTGGTCCAATTTGTTATATATTCTAACAAAGTGCAGATTGGATTTTAACCTATTTAAAACATGTCATCAAAATACTAAAATTAATCTTAATCAAGAAAAATAACTAATGATGTTCCATAAATTATTTTTTTTAATTTTTTTCAAAAAGATTCGAATTAGCTAGTTTTTCTCTTCATATTTTTCGGTTGAATTTTGATTTTTAAAGAGTTGAAATTGGAATATAAACTATGTTTGAAAATTTTATTTTCATTTTTTTCGTGTTTTCTCCTCTTTTAAACCGTTCCATTAAGTGTTTTTTCATCATTTATTCTCTACAAAAAACCTTCCGTAAAAGGAAAAAAAATGTACGACGGAATGACTGACAGAAATACTCATTTTATATATATATATATATATATATATATATATATATATATATATATATATATATATATATATATATATATATATATATATTATTTTTTATTTTTTTTATTAAAGGTAAATTGAATCTGCTCTATGTTAGAAATATAGCTTGGTCCAATTTGTTATATATTCTAACAAAATGCAGATTGGATTTTAACCTATTTAAAAAATGTCATCAAAATTCTACAATTAATCTTAATCAGGAAAAATTACTAATGATGTTCCATAAATTCTTTTTTTAATTTTTTCAAAAAGATTTGAATTGGCTAGTTTTTCTCTTCATTTTTTTAGTTGAATTTTGAATTTTAATGAGTTGAAATTGAATATAAAGTATGTTTTAAAATTGTATTTTAAATTTTTTTATGTTCTCTCCTCTTTTAAACCGTTCAATTAAGTGTTTTTTTCATCATTTATTCTCTACAGAAAACCTTCCGTAAAAGGAAATCCCCATTTTTTTAATATATATATATATATAGATTTATTTATTAAAGGTAAATTGAGCAAATTGGCTATTTCTGGCAATTTATTTAAGTGTGTATCAAACTGGTAGCCCTTCGCATTAATCAGTACCCGAGAAGTAGCTCTTGCTTTCAAAAAGCTTGGTGACCCCTGCCTTAGTGCATAAAGCATAAATTAAATTTGGAATTTTAAAGAGTCCAAATTGAAGATAAACTATGTTTCAAAATGTAATTTTCATTTTTTTCGTGTTTTCTCCTCTTTTAAACTGTTCAATTAAGTGTTTTTTTCATCATTTATTCTCCACAGAAAACCTTCCGTAAAAGGAAAAAAAATGTACGACGGAATGACAGACAGGAATACCCATTTATATATATATATATATATATATATATATATATATATATATATATTTATTAAAGGTAAATTGAATCTGCTCTATGTTAGAAATATAGCTTGGTCCAATTTGTTATATATTCTAACAAAGTGCAGATTGGATTTTAACCTATTTAAAACATGTCATCAAAATACTAAAATTAATCTTAATCAAGAAAAATAACTAATGATGTTCCATAAATTATTTTTTTTAATTTTTTTCAAAAAGATTCGAATTAGCTAGTTTTTCTCTTCATATTTTTCGGTTGAATTTTGATTTTTAAAGAGTTGAAATTGGAATATAAACTATGTTTCAAAATTTTATTTTCATTTTTTTCGTGTTTTCTCCTCTTTTAAACCGTTCCATTAAGTGTTTTTTTCATCATTTATTCCCTACAAAAAAACCTTCCGTAAAAGGAAAAAAAATGTACGACGGAATGACTGACAGAAATACTTATATATATATATATATATATATATATATATATATATATATATATATATATATATATATATATATATATATATATATATATATAAATATATATATATATTTTTTTTTATTAAAGGTAATTGAATCTGCTCTATGTTAGAAATATAGCTTGGTCCAATTTGTTATATATTCTAACAAAGTGCAGATTGGATTTTAACCTATTTAAAAAATGTCATCAAAATTCTACAATTAATCTTAATCAGGAAAAATTACTAATGATGTTCCATAAATTATTTTTTTAATTTTTTCAAAAAGATTTGAATTAGCTAGTTTTTCTCTTCATTTTTTTAGTTGAATTTTGAATTTTAATGAGTTGAAATTGAATATAAAGTATGTTTTAAAATTGTATTTTAAATTTTTTTATGTTCTCTCCTCTTTTAAACCGTTCAATTAAGTGTTTTTTTCATCATTTATTCTCTACAGAAAACCTTCCGTAAAAGGAAATCCCCATTTTTTTAATATATATATATAGATTTATTTATTAAAGGTAAATTGAGCAAATTGGCTATTTCTGGCAATTTATTTAAGTGTGTATCAAACTGGTAGCCCTTGGCATTAATCAGTACCCAAGAAGTAGCTCTTGCTTTCAAAAAGCTTGGTGACCCCTGCCTTAGTGCATAAAGCATAAATTAAATTTGGAATTTTAAAGAGTCCAAATTGAAGATAAACTATGTTTCAAAATGTAATTTTCATTTTTTTCGTGTTTTCTCCTCTTTTAAACTGTTCAATTAAGTGTTTTTTTCATCATTTATTCTCCACAGAAAACCTTCCGTAAAAGGAAAAAAAATGTACGACGGAATGACAGACAGGAATACCCATTTATATATATATATATATATATATATATATATATATATATATATATATATATATATTTATTAAAGGTACATTGAATCTGCTCTATGTTAGAAATATAGCTTGGTCCAATTTGTTATATATTCTAACAAAGTGCAGATTGGATTTTAACCTATTTAAAACATGTCATCAAAATACTAAAATTAATCTTAATCAAGAAAAATAACTAATGATGTTCCATAAATTTTTTTTTTTATTTTTTTTCAAAAAGATTCGAATTAGCTAGTTTTTCTCTTCATATTTTTCGGTTGAATTTTGAATTTTAATGAGTTGAAATTGAATATAAAGTATGTTTTAAAATTGTATTTTAAATTTTTTTATGTTCTCTCCTCTTTTAAACCGTTCAATTAAGTGTTTTTTTCATCATTTATTCTCTACAGAAAACCTTCCGTAAAAGGAAATACCCATTTTTTTAATATATATATATAGATTTATTTATTAAAGGTAAATTGAGCAAATTGGCTATTTCTGGCAATGTATTTAAGTGTGTATCAAACTGGTAGCCCTTGGCATTAATCAGTACCCAAGAAGTAGCTCTTGCTTTCAAAACGCTTGGTGACCCCTGCCTTAGTGCATAAAGCGCACTAAATATTCTCTGCGGCATCTTTCGATGGCACAACGGCGCTCTGATTGATGATTGACAGACGCCTCATTGAGAGTTTCCCCAAACAAAATGTCAATGTTTCATCCTCGACATCACAATAATCAAGTCTTACTTATTCATGAGTTCAAATGGCTGCTCAGCAGCATTCTCTCCTGTGCCAAAGAGGCACATATTATTAGAGAAAATTGCCCGCGATTCTTCTCCTTCCCTCAAATCCAACAAAACAACTCCCTATTTGATCGTTTTTCGCCGATTGAGCCGTGCGGCCGTGATTTCATTACGCATGCACGCAACAGCCACTCACACAATCAACACTGCTTTTTGTCTCCCGATTTACTGTGATTTCTGCACCCGCCGTCCTGGATGCTCCGCCGCCCGCCACTCCCAGCCCAATCAGCGCTATGATATCCATTGAACTTTTATCGCCGAGGTGCCTAATTACTCGGCGCTTCCCCCATTTACCACTCGGAGGATTTATCTCAAGGGAAGTCAGAGTGAAAAGATTTCCTTCGCTAATTATTTGTGTTTGTGCATGGCGAGTAAGACTTTCTGGGACTTTAAGTCTCATCTTAAAACTCATCTGTATACTCTAGCCTTTAAATAGACCTCCTTTTTAGACCAGTTGATCTGCCGCTTCTTTTCTTTCTCCTATGTCCCCCCCTCCCTTGTGGAGGGGGTCCGGTCCGATGACCATGGATGAAGTACTGGCTGTCCAGAGTGGAGACCCAGGATGGACCGCTCGTCGGGACCCAGGATGGACCGCTCGCCTGTATCGGTTGGGGACATCTCTACGCTGCTGATCCGCTTGAGATGGTTTCCTGTGGACGGGACTCTCACTGCTGTCTTGGAGCCACTATGGATTGTAGAAGCATTTAAGTCTCACCTTAAAACTCATTTGTATACTCTAGCCTTTAAATAGACTCCCTTTTTAGACCAGTTGATCTGCCGTTTCTTTTCTTTTTCTTCCATGTCCCACTCTCCCGTGTGGAGGGAGTCCGGTCCGATCCGGTGGCCATGTACTGCTCGCCTGTGTATCGGCTGGGGACATCTCTGCGCTGCTGGTCCGCCTACGCTTGGGATGGTTTCCTGCTGGCTCCGCTGTGAACGGGACTCTCGCTGCTGTGTCTTGGATCCTCTTTGGACTGGACTCTTGCGACTGTGTTGTATCCATTGTGGATTGAACTTTCACAGTATCATGTTAGACCCGCTCGACATCCATTGCTTTCCTCCTCTCTAAGGTTCTCATAGTCATCATTGTCACCGACGTCCCACTGGGTCATTATTGTCACCAATGTCCCACTGGGTGTGAGTTTTCCTACCAAGGATGTCGTGGTGGTTTGTGCAGCCCTTTGAGACACTAGTGATTTAGGGCTATATAAGTAAACATTGATTGATTGATTGATTGATGGATTGAACTTTCACAGTATCATGTTAGACCCGCTCGACATCCATTGCTTTCGGTCCCCTAGAGGGGGGGGGGTTGCCCACATCTGAGGTCCTCTCCAAGATTTCTCATAGTCAGCATTGTCACTGGCGTCCCACTGGATGTGAATTCTCCCTGCCCACTGGGTGTGAGTTTTCCTTGCCCTTTTGTGGGTTCTTCCGAGGATGTTGTAGTCGTAATGATTTGTGCAGCCCTTTGAGACATTTGTGATTTGGGGCTATATAAATAAACATTGATTGATTGATTGATTGAGATGAATATGCATCAGGTTCCCCCCGTTTATTCTGGGAAATGCATTGACAAGAAAATATACGGAGGTGACTTTGAGGCTGTGTTCACACATGCAGAATGTCTATTAAATATTCATACTCAATAAAAGGTTACCTCAGGCTTTGTCTAGACCAGGGGTCACCAAGGCGGTGCCCGTAAGGACCAGATGAGTCGCCCGCTGGCCTGTTCTAAAAATAGCTCAAATAGCAGCACTTACCAGTGAGCTGCCTCTATTTTTTAAATTTTATTTATTTACTAGCAAGCTGGTCTCGCTTTGCTCGACATTTTTAATTCTAAGAGAGACTAAACTCAAATAGAATTTGAAATCCAAGAAAATATTTTAAAGACTTGGTCTTCACTTGTTTAAATAAATTCATCTCCGTAATATCGCTAAAATTCGCTCCATTCTGTCCACTAAAGACGCTGAGATCATTCTCCATGCGTTTGTTACGTCTCGTCTCGATTACTGTAACGTATTATTTTCGGGTCTCCCCATGTCTAGCATTAAAAGATTACAGTTGGTACAAAATGCGGCTGCTAGACTTTTGACAAGAACAAGAAAGTTTGATCACATTACGCCTGTACTGGCTCACCTGCACTGGCTTCCTGTGCACTTAAGATGTGACTTTAAGGTTTTACTACTTACGTATAAAATACTACACGGTCTAGCTCCATCCTATCTTGCCGATTGTATTGTACCATATGTCCCGGCAAGAAATCTGCGTTCAAAGGACTCCGGCTTATTAGTGATTCCTAGAGCCCCAAAAAAAGTCTGCGGGCTATAGAGCATTTTCCGTTCGGGCTCCAGTACTCTGGAATGCCCTCCCGGTAACAGTCCGAGATGCTACCTCAGTAGAAGCATTTAAGTCTCACCTTAAAACTCATCTGTATACTCTAGCCTTTAAATAGACCTCCTTTTTAGACCAGTTGATCTGCCGCTTCTTTTCTTTCTCCTATGTCCCGCCCTCCCTTGTGGAGGGGGTCCGGTCCGATGACCATGGATGAAGTACTGGCTGTCCAGAGTCGAGACCCAGGATGGACCGCTCGTCGGGACCCAGGATGGACCGCTCGCCTGTACCGGTTGGGGACATCTCTACGCTGCTGATCCGCTTGAGATGGTTTCCTGTGGACGGGACTCTCGCTGCTGTCTTGGATCCGCTTGAACTGAACTCTCGCGGCTGTGTTGGAGCCACTATGGATTGAACTTTCACAGTATCATGTTAGACCCGCTCGACATCCATTGCTTTCGGTCCCCTAGAGAGGGGGGGTTGCCCACATCTGAGGTCCTCTCCAAGGTTTCTCATAGTCAGCATTGTCACTGGCGTCCCACTGGATGTGAATTCTCCCTGCCCACTGGGTGTGAGTTTTCCTTGCCCTTTTGTGGGTTCTTCCGAGGATGTTGTAGTCGTAATGATTTGTGCAGTCCTTTGAGACATTTGTGATTTGGGGCTATATAAATAAACATTGATTGATTGATTGATTTTTCACTTTGCTTCTTGTAACTTTCAGAAAGACAATTTTAGAGAAAAAATGCAACCTTAAAAATGATTTTAGGATTTTTAAACACATATACCTTTTTACCTTTTAAATTCCTTCCTCTTCTTTCCTGACAATTTAAATCAATATTCAAGTAAATTAATTTTTTTTATTGTAAAGAATAATAAATACATTTTAATTCTTAATTTTAGCTTCTGTTTATTCGACAAAGAATATTTGTGAAATATTTCTTCAAACTTATGATTAAAATTCCAGAAAACTATTCAGGCAAATCTAGAAAATCTGTAGAATCAAATTTAAATCTTATTTCAAAGTCTTTTGAATTTCTTTTAAAATTTTGAAAAATTTAGAAAAAATAAGAATTTGTCTTTGTTAGAAATATAGCTTGGTCTAATTTGTTATATATTCTAAAAAAGTGCAGATTGGATTTTAACCTATTTAAAACATGTTATCAAAATTCTAAAATTAATCTTAATCAGTTATTACTAATGATGTTCCGAAAATTCTTTTTCTAATTTTTTTCCAAAAGGATTTGAATCAGCTAGTTTTTCTATTCATTTTTTTTGGTTGAATTTTGAATTCTGAAGAGTCGAAATCGAAGCCAAACTATGTTTCAAATTTCAATTGTCTTTTTTTCCGTGTTTTCTCATCTTTTAAACCGTTCAATTAAGTGTTTTTTTCATCATTTATTCTCTACAAAAAACCTTTTGTAAAAGGAAAAAAAAATTTAAGACGGAATGACAGACAGAAATACCCATTTTTTTATGTATATAGATTTATTTATTAAAGGTAAATTGAGCAAATTGGCTATTTCTGGTAATTTATTTAAGTGTGTATCAAACTGGTAGCCCTTCGCATTAATCAGTACCCAAGAAGTAGCTCTTGGTTTCAAAAAGGTTGGTGACCTCTGGTCTACCTTAAGCCGGATAAATGAATAAATACAAACCCTGTTTCCATATGAGTTGGGAAATTGTGTTAGATGTAAATATAAACAGAATACAATGATTTGCAAATCATTTTCAACCCATATTCAGTTGAATATGCTACAAAGACAACATTTTTGATGTTCAAACTCATACATTTTTTTTTTTTTTGCAAATAATCATTAACTTTTGAATTTGATGCCAGCAAAACGTGACAAATAAGTTGGAAAATGTGGCAACAAATACTGATAGAGTTGAGGAATGCTCATCAAACACTTATTTGGAACATCCCACAGGTGTGCAGGCTAATTGGGAACAGGTGGGTGCCATGATTGGGTATAAAAACAGCCTCCCCAAAAATGCTCAGTCTTTCACAAGAAAGGATGGGGCGAGGTACACCCCTTTGTCCACAACTGCGTGAGCAAATAGTCAAACAGTTTAAGAACAACGTTTCTCAAAGTGCAATTGCAAGAAATTTAGGGATTTCAACATCTATGGTCCATAATATCATCAAAAGGTTCAGAGAATCTGGAGAAATCACTCCACGTAAGCGGCATGGCCGGAAACCAACATTGAATGACCGTGACCTTCGATCCCTCAGACGGCACTGTATCAAAAACCGACATCAATCTCTAAAGGATATCACCACATGGGCTCAGGAACACTTCAGAAAACCACTGTCACTAAATACAGTTCGTCACTACATCTATAAGTGCAAGTTAAAACTCTACTATGCAAAGCGAAAGCCATTTATCAACAACATCCAGAAACGCCACCGGCTTCTCTGGGCCCGAGATCATCTAAGATGGACTGATGCAAAGTGGAAAAGTGTTCTGAGGTCTGACGAGTCCACTTTTAAAATTGTTTTTGGAAACATTCGACATCTTGTCATCTGTACCAAAGGGGAAGCGAACCATCCAGACTGTTATCGACGCAAAGTTCAAAAGCCAGCATCTGTGATGGTATGGGGGTGCATTAGTGCCCAAGGCATGGGTAACTTACACATCTGTGAAGGCACCATTAATGCTGAAAGGTACATAAAGGTTTTGGAACAACATATGCTGCCATCTAAGAGCCGCCTTTTTCATGGACGCCCCTGCTTATTTCAGCAAGACAATGCCAAGCCACATTCAACACGTGTTACAACAGCGTGGCTTTGTAAAAAAAGAGTGCGGGTACTTTCCTGGCCAGCCTGCAGTTCAGACCTGTCTACCATCGAAAACGTGTGGCGCATTATGAAGCGTAAAATACGACAGCGGAGACCCCGGACTGTTGAACGACTGAAGCTGTACGTAAAAGAAGAAGGGGAAAGAATTCCACTTTCAAAGCTTCAACAATTAGTTCCCCCAGTTCCCAAACCTTTATTGAGTGTTGTTAAAAGAAAAGGTGATGTAACACAGTGGTGAACATGCCCTTTCCCAACTACTTTGGCACGTGTAGCAGCCATGAAATTCTAAGTTAATTGTTATTTGCAAAAAAAAATAATGTTTATCAGTTTGAACATCAAATATCTTGTCTTTGTAGTGCATTCAACTGAATATGGGTTGAAAATCATTGTATTCCGTTTATATTTACATCCAACATAATTTCCCAACTCATATGGAAACGGGGTTTGTGTGTATATATATATATATATATATATATATATATATATATATATATATATATATATCAATCATGAATGAGTATATCCGTTCGGCCGCCGTGTTCAATGGAGAAGACCGATCTACAAAATTTGCAGGCAGCATACCTCTTCCCCTTCGAGCTGTCCTGGATGAACTGAAATTATTTGTTCCAATCACTTTGGAACTTGCAAGCGTACTTCTTCTTCTTACTCGTCGTCGCCAATGTCTCTTCTTCGTTCTTGTGCTTCGTCTCTGTTATGATTTTGGACATGACTACTTGCCGTAGTTTTGAAGCAATGGATGATGGGAATCCGGATGTTGTGTGTCAGTGTATTAACATGCCGGCTGGAATAAACATCCATCCATCCATTTTCGACCGCTTTTTCCATTTTTGGGGTCGCGGGGGGCGCTGGTGCCTATCTCAGCTACAATCAGGCGGAAGGAGGGGTACACCTTGGACAAGTCGCCCACGCTGAGAAATAGCTCTGTGCTTGCCTACTTTATTGGTTTTAGATAAAGCTATGGATAACGGAGACATATATAATAGTCTCATTTTCAGGCGAGAGAGGAAGCTAAAGGCAGTGCCTTTAAGGAACGCCCCCAATATTGTTGTCCGGGTGGAAATCGAGAGAATAGTTGCCTCAGGAGGGTTGGCAAGTATGACCTTAGATCAGGGGTCGGGAACCTTTTTGTCTGAGAGAGCCAAGAAGCCAAATATTTTAAAATGTATTTCCCTAAGAGCCATATAATATTTATTTTTAACACTGAACACAACTAAACGTGTGCACTTTTAAGTAAGACCAACATTTCCAGAGTATAATAGGTATTTTATTCTTTGTATTAACATTGTTATTCTAAAGTTAACTGTGGAGGGGGTGTGGCCTGTGGGCCTGCAGCAAAGCGGGATGTTGCCAGGACCGGCCTCGAAATCAGCGACAGGTGCGTAGATGGCCCACCTGGGCCTTGTTATCTAATCACATGTCGCTCTGTTATAAGCAGCAGCCAGGAGGAGAGACGGGGTCGGGGCTGGAGCCAGAGCGCGATTGAGGATGAAAGAGAAAAAAACAATTGCTGGAAGGCAACTGAGAGACTGATTGAAAAATAAAACCCTAAAACAGGCTCTCATGTCGGTGCTTGGTGGTCTGAAGAACCCCCAGGAGGGCAAGCCCCACACCAACCAATTGTAAATAAATAACTTCTTACAATTAACGCAACTTCTTGAACATAAAAATGCATGAGGATGTTTTATATTTTGAACGTTGTTTTCAACACTGTGATTACAAGTGGAATTATTCATTACTTATCGTGTTAAGCAATGTCAGCTCAGATTTATCCGAGAGCCAGATGCAGTCATCAAAAGAGCCACATCTGGCTCCAGAGCCATAGGTTCCCTACCCCTGCCTTAGAGCGTGGGGTGAGACTGTGACTCAGTGTGCAGCTCCATGCCTTCTCCTCATGAGCAAAATTTAACTTTGTCTCTGCCTGATTCCTTGCTTCTTGTCTGTTTAATAGATGTCATCAGTGTTTGAACCTGACAATAACCAGCGTTATTCTATGTGTTTAGGCGTAAGCCAAAGAAATACGGGATACCGACATTGTCTGACTGTCGCCCGCAGGTTGGAAGGAAAAGAAATAAAGCTAAGAAAATCGGAAAAAAAGTCTGCGCCGTCCCAGAACAGTTACACTAGTACAATTTGTGGCGCGTCATTAATAAGTAAAAAACAAATACGCTTTCGACGAGCACGGTTCTTATTAGTATTCATTGATTTTTAAAGTCCCAGTCCATCACGGTCTCAACATGCCAACAATAACGAGCACATAAGCTGTCATTCTCCGAGACTTGCGTCTGGTGTTTACGGCGCATATGTTGTTTACACATCTCGCTGCTCATTGTTCAATGCCATCAATCACCACAGACGCTATTAGTGCTCGGTTGTGCTCTCGATAGTGTCGCCTTCATGACTACTGTCACTGCCGGGGAAGGCAGTCATTGTTATTAAACGACAACAGCGAAGAAGAGGACAAAAATGGCATGGTTGGCTGGAGAACATCATAACGATAATCATATTGATCTTCTCCATGCATTAAGACCGTGGTCCCCAACCGCCAGTCCGTGGCCGCACAGAAACAATAATAAGTTTATAAACTACCGCATTTTCTCCGACTTAACTTCCTCCAGTCTCGCTAAACACACCGATAAGCTCGTTAATAGATGTATATTACAAATCCTCGGTGAGCACATTAATGGACATATAAAATGTTAATGTGCCAGATTGTAGCCAAAGGCAAATTATTCATGCACATTTTTTTTTGTGCTGTTTTTATAGTAGAAAAGCCAGTCCGTGAAAATAATGCATACATTAAACCGGTCCCTGGTGGAAAAAAAAGTTGGGGAACCCTGTATTAGGAGACATTATTATGTAAAATTACACAATATTTCAGTTTTTTTTTAAAATTGGGTCACACCTAATCAGTGTCGATCACACCCATCCATCCATTTTCTACCGCTTGTCCCTTTCGGGGTGGCGGGGGGGTGCTGCAGCCTATCTCAGCTGCATTCGGGCGGAAGGCGGCGTACACCCTGGACAAGTCGCCACCTCATCGCAGGGCCAACACAGATAGACAGACAACATTCACACTCACATCACACACTAGGGTCAATTTAGTGTTGCCAATCTACATACTTGCCAACCTTGAGACCTCCGCATCGCGTCCCGGAAGAGTTAGTGCTTCAAGGGATTCTGGGTATTTCTTCTGTTGTCCCAAAATGTGTTTGTCATTCTTGTTTGGTGTGGGTTCACAGTGTGGCGCATATTTGTAACAGTGTAAAAGTTGTTCATACGGCTGTTGACCAAGTATGCGTTGCATTCACTTATGTGCGTGTTTAAAAACTGTATGTATAATGTGACTGGGCCAACGCGCTGTTTGTATGGAGGAAAGCGGATGTGACGACTGGTTGTAGAGGACGTTAAAGGCAGTGCCTTTAAGGTACGCCCCTAATATTGTTGTCCGGGTGGAAATTGGGAGAAATTCGGGAGAATGGTTGCCCCGGGAGATTTTCGGGAGGGGCATTGGCAAGTATGCCAATCAACCTATCCCCGGGTGCATGTTATAAACAGCGTGCCAGCCCAGTCACGTTATAACATCTACAGCTTTTGGAGCTCAGTGCGCAATTGCACACACAACAAGGAGGAGACGAAGCAGAAGAACGAAGAAGAGACAGTCATGACGACGACGAGTAAGAAGAAGAATCAATCAATCAATCAATGTTTATTTATATAGCCCCAAATCACAAATGTCTCAAAGGACTGCACAAATCATTACGACTACAACATCCTCGGAAGAACCCACAAAAGGGCAAGGAAAACTCACACCCAGTGGGCAGGGAGAATTCACATTCAGTGGGACGCCAGTGACAATGCTGACTATGAGAAACCTTGGAGAGGACCTCAGATGTGGGCAACCCCCCCCCCCCTCTAGAAGTACACTTGCAAGTCATCAGAGAGGGTGTTGAGCATGGTTAGAGAGATAAACTCACTCCTTTTCTGCAAATTAATTGTCACAGATGCTGCCCATACCTATGCTCCTTCAAAGGCTTCAAAGTCCTGACTTAAACGTGTGGACAATGCTGAAGAAACAAGTCCATGTCCGAAAACCAACACATTTAGCTAAAGGTGTTGAGCATGGTTAGAGAGATAAACTCACTCCTTTTCTGCAAATTAATTGTCACAGATGCTGCCCATACCTATGCTCCTTCAAAGGCTTCAAAGTCCTGACTTAAACGTGTGGACAATGCTGAAGAAACAAGTCCATGTCCGAAAACAAACACATTTAGCTAAAGGTGTTGAGCATGGTTAGAGAGATAAACTCACTCCTTTTCTGCAAATTAATTGTCACAGATGCTGCCCATACCTATGCTCCTTCAAAGGCTTCAAAGTCCTGACTTAAACGTGTGGACAATGCTGAAGAAACAAGTCCATGTCCGAAAACCAACACATTTAGCTAAAGGTGTTGAGCATGGTTAGAGAGATAAACTCACTCCTTTTCTGCAAATTAATTGTCACAGATGCTGCCCATACCTATGCTCCTTCAAAGGCTTCAAAGTCCTGACTTAAATGTGTGGACAATGCTGAAGAAACAAGTCCATGTCCGAAAACCAACACATTTAGCTAAAGGTGTTGAGCATGGTTAGAGAGATAAACTCACTCCTTTTCTGCAAATTAATTGTCACAGATGCTGCCCATACCTATGCTCCTTCAAAGGCTTCAAAGTCCTGACTTAAACGTGTGGACAATGCTGAAGAAACAAGTCCATGTCCGAAAACCAACATATTTAGCTAAAGGTGTTGAGCATGGTTAGAAAGATAAACTCACTCCTTTTCTGCAAATTAATTGTCACAGATGCTGCCCATACCTATGCTCCTTCAAAGGCTTCAAAGTCCTGACTTAAACGCGTGGACAATGCTGAAGAAACAAGTCCATGTCCGAAAACCAACATATTTAGCTAAAGGTGTTGAGCATGGTTAGAGAGATAAACTCACTCCTTTTCTGCAAATTAATTGTCACAGATGCTGCCCATACCTATGCTCCTTCAAAGGCTTCAAAGTCCTGACTTAAACGTGTGGACAATGCTGAAGAAACAAGTCCATGTCCGAAAACCAACATATTTAGCTAAAGGTGTTGAGCATGGTTAGAGAGATAAACTCACTCCTTTTCTGCAAATTAATTGTCACAGATGCTGCCCATACCTATGCTCCTTCAAAGGCTTCAAAGTCCTGACTTAAACGTGTGGACAATGCTGAAGAAACAAGTCCATGTCCGAAAACCAACACTTTTAGCTAAACTGCACCAATTTTGTCAAGAGGAGTGGTCAAATATTCAACCAGAAGCTTGTGGATGGCTACCAAAAGCGCCTTATTGCAGTGAAACTTGCCAAGGGAGATGTAAGCAAATCATAACATTGCAGTATGTATACTTTTGACCCAGCTCACATTTTCAGAAGACCCATAATACATTCATAAAAGAACCAAACTTCATGAATGTTATTTGGTGACCATTAAGCAGAGATGGGTAGAGTAGCCAGAAATTGTACTCAAGTAAGAGTACTGTTACTTTAAAGATTTATTACTCAAGCAAAAGTAAGGAATAGTCACCCAAATATTTACTTGAGTAAAAGTAAAAAGTATGTTGTGAAAAAACTACTCAAGTACTGAGTAACTGATGAGTAAGCTGTTTGTTTAATGATGACGGCAACAAGTAATGCACAAAAACATAAAAATAGCAATGAACAAATTCAGAGCCAGGAATATCTCTTAAGCAACTAAAACAATAATATATATTAAATAATATATATTTGGTTTTACACTGTATTGAAAAATTTGTTTTAACTGAATTTTACCTTTGCAACCTCATTATACTATTGGCTAAGTTTTATATTCATAAATGTAAGTTTCTCAATACCCGACCTGTTTTTTGCGCCTTTAGAAAAGATTTAGAACTCTACATTAACACATTCAACCTCTAACAACCAAAAAGCTGTGAAAACGATGATGCTGTGTTCTAAATTTAAGTTATTTACTGAGATTGCGTGAGCCAATGGCTTTGCACTTTGTTTATTTTATAAATATAATTTTTTTGCATTCTATTTTAGTTAATTTGAATTTACAACCCCCTGGCGCTGTTTTGTACGGTTTTTATACGTACTTTGATTATTATTTTCAACTGTTTGTAAATGTTGAAATTCATAAATATAGGTTTATAAAATAAATTTTAAAAATCATGTGACTGTCTGGCTCTGTTTGATTGGTGAAATGGAGTCAAACGTCACCAGTGACTGCATTTGATTGGTGAAACGGAGTCAAACGTCACCAGTGACTGCATTCGATTGGTGAAACGGAGTCAAACGTCACCAGTGACTGCATTCGATTGGTGAAACGGAGTCAAACGTCACCAGTGACTGCATTTGATTGGTGAAACGGAGTCAAACGTCACCAGTGACTGCATTCGATTGGTGAAACGGAGTCAAACGTCACCAGTGACTGCATTTGATTGGTGAAACAGAGTCAAACTGTCAGGGGTATTTGCTGTCGAACCCCATGATGCAGAGACGGAGGCAGGCATAGAATATGAAAACATGATTTGATTAAAACTAAACAAGAACAAACAAAAAGCACGCACGTGGGCGGAATAACAAACTAAGGGAGCTAGCACTGGAAGCTAGAAAACAAAAAGGAACTTTAGCATGGAAGCTAGTGGATAGCAAACAGAAAAACTGCTAACAGAAACAGCTTACCGCTACGACGACCAGGACAAAATGTAGCATGACAGGTAGTAGCTGTAACAAAACGACACGACAGGTAGCACGACAAGAGTCATATGTGGCAACGACAATACAATACAAATGACAATACAATGATCCAGCCCTGACTGGAGGAACAAAGCAGGTAAAATAGGAGCTGGCTGATTGACATCAGGTGTGACCAGATGCCAATCAGCCGCAGCTGAGTGAAAAGAGGACACAGGGAGACAAACAGGAAGCTGAACCAAAATAAGAGCACTAGACAGGAACTAAGGACAGGAAATACTAAACACAGAGGAGAAACTAAAACACAAACAAACTGTCGGTGACAACTCTGACACATACGTCACCAGTGACTGCATTTGATTGGTGAAACGGTTTCAAACGTCACCAGTGACTGCATTTGATTGGTGAAACGGAGTCAAGAGTCACCAGTGACTGCATTTGATTGGTGAAACGGAGTCAAGAGTCACCAGTGACTGCATTTGATTGGTGAAACGGTTTCAAACGTCACCAGTGACTGCATTTGATTGGTGAAACGGAGTCAAGAGTCACCAGTGACTGCATTTGATTGGTGAAACGGAGTCAAGAGTCACCAGTGACTGCATTTGATTGGTGAAACGGTTTCAAACGTCACCAGTGACTGCATTTGATTGGTGAAACGGAGTCAAGAGTCACCAGTGACTGCATTTGATTGGTGAAACGGAGTCAAGCGTCACCAGTGACTGCATTTGATTGGTGAATCGCAGGCATGTGATAGATCCTACTTTGAAGGTCTGTCTAACAAACCAAAAAAACAAAGCGTGCATTAACAGATCGATAAAAATCAGTAGCGAGTAGCGAGCTGAATGTAGATAAATGGTAGCGTTTTGTTCTCTATAAATATACTCAAGTAAAAGTAAAAGTATGTTGCATTAAAACTACTCTTAGAAGTACAATTCATCCCAAAAGTTACTCAAGTAGAAATGAATCACAATAAAAATAAGAGTTGTAGAAATGATTGGAAACTCAAGACCGCCATGACATTACGTTCTTTACAGGTGTATGTCAACTTTTGATCGCGACTCTATTTTATTTTGTTGTATGCATTATTTTTAACTGATATTTTTATTATATGTTCGCTCCGTGTACGTGTTTAATCGTTGCTATGGTAACCGTTGAGGCTAAATATCATCTTCTGGAGTTGCGTGAAATTGGACTTGAGGAGTGACACCTGCAGGATGTCGGTCTGAGGAGAACCAAGACCGTGACAAAGCCCAGGTTTTTGCTGGCGAGGTTGGTCATATGCTGCCAGCTCACTGGCCTGCTTGGCGCGCGACGCCGACAGTCTATTTTTTTTTTTTTCCGGGGCGGCGGAAGGATGAAGAGTTCCCGGACATGCATACTTGGCTCATGATGGCGGCGTGGAGCTTACCCGCATTCTTTGCCGGGACTGCGGGCCAGAATAAAAGCCTCTGGCATAGCAGCGCTCGGAACGAAGCGTCTGCTCCGGTTCAAAAAGGGAACAAACACAAGAGCCCTCCCGACTCGGAGCCGGTTCAATGCTGCAGAACAGGGGTCGCCAACGCGGTGCCCGTAAGGACCAGATGAGTCGCCCGCTGGCCTGTTCTAAAAATAGCTCAAATAGCAGCACTTACCAGTGAGCTGCCTCTATTTTTTATATTCTATTTATTAACTAGCAAGCTGGTCTCGACATTTTTAATTCTAAGAGAGACAAAACTCAAATAGAATTTGAAAATCTAAGAAAATATTTTAAAGACTCGGTCTTCACTTGTTTAAATAAATTCATTTATTTTTTTACTTTGCTCCTTGTAACTTTCAGAAAGACAATTTTAGAGAAAAAAATACAACCTTAAAAATGGTTTTAGGATTTTTAAACACATATACCTTTTTACCTTTTAAATTCCTTCCTCTTCTTTCCTGACAATTTAAATCAATGTTCAGGTAAATTTATTTTTTTTATTGTAGTGAAGTGAATTCTATTTACATAGCGCTTTTCTCTAGTGACTCAAAGCGCTTTACATAGTCAAACCCAATATGTAAGTTAGATTTAAACCAGTGTGGGTGGCACTGGGAGCAGGTGGGTAAAGTGTCTTGCCCAAGGACACAACGGCAGTGACTAGGATGGCGGAAGCGGGAATCGAACCTGCAACCCTCAAGTTGCTGGCACGGCCACTCTACCAACCGAGCTATACTGTAAAGAATAATAAATACATTTTAATTTAATTCTTTATTTTAGCTTCTGTTTTTTCGACAAAGAATATTTGTGAAATATTTCTTCAAACTTATTATGATTAAAATTCCAGAAAACTATTCAGGCAAATCTAGAAAATCTGTAGAATCAACTTTAAATCTTATTTCAAAGTCTTTTGAATTTCTTGTAACATTTTTGTTCTGGAAAATCTAGAAGAAATAATGATTTGTCTTTGTTAGAAATATAGCTTGGTCCAATTTGTTATATATCCTAATTAATTTCAGATTGGATTTTAACCTATTTAAAACATGTCATCAAAATTCTAAAATTAATCTTAAATCAGGAAAAATTATTAATGATGTTCCATAAATGTTTTCAAAAAGATTCGAATTAGCTAGTTTTTCTCTTCATATTTTTCGGTTGAATTTGGAATTTTAAAGAGTCGAAATTGAAGATAAACTATGTTTCAAAATGTAATTTTCCTTTTTTTCGTGTTTTCTCCTCTTTGAAACCGTTCGATTAAGTGTTTTTTTCATCATTTATTCCCTACAAAAAACCTTCCGTAAAAGGAAAAAAAAGTACGGCGGAATGACAGACAGAAATACCCATTTTTATATATATAAATATAAATGTATTCATTTATTAAAGGTAAATTGAGCAAATTGGCTATTTCTGGCAATTTATTTAAGTGTGTATCAAACTGGTAGCCCTTCGCATTAATCAGTACCCAAGAAGTAGCTCTTGGTTTTAAAAAGCTTGGTGACCCCTGGTCCAGAGGATCGCGCTTACGGCGTCCCCTTTAGCAGGAAGCACAGGCCGGGGCGTACATGAGGCGCCCTTGACCACATGGGGCCCCACCGCGGCCCCGGGGTAGGGTCCGGCGATGTGATTATCACGCCTGCCGCATAAGGGCCTGCAGTTTATACGGGGCGGAGGCCAAAGCTACCTGGCGGGCTTCTTCTGACCTTTGACAGGACGCCGAGGAAATAAACAAGAGCTGCGTTGTGTCTAGACCCGTGTTTTTTAACCACTGTGCTGAGGTACAGTCTGGTGCGCCGTGGGAGATTATTTACAAACTCCAATTCCATTTGAGTTGGGAAATTGTGTTAGATGTAAATATAAACGGAATACAATGATTTGCAAATCCTTTTCAACCCATATTCAGTTGAATATGCTACAAAGACAACATATTTGATGTTCAAACTGACAAACTTTTTTTTTTTTTGCAAATAATCTTTAACTTTAGAATTTGATGCCAGCAACACGTGACAAAGAAGTTGGGAAAGGTGGCAATAAATACTGATAAAGTTGAGGAATGCTCATCAAACACTTATTTGGAACATCCCACAGGTGTGCAGGCTAATTGGGAACAGGTGGGTGCCATGATTGGGTATAAAAGCAGCTTCCATGAAATGC
>NC_084639.1:5281049-5298549 GCF_033978795.1 Nerophis ophidion | reverse complement strand
ATCCCCAGGTGCATGTCTTTGGAAGTGGGAGGAAGCCGGAGTACCCGGAGGGAACCCACGCATTCACGGGGAGAACATGCAAACTCCACACAGAAAGATCCCCGAGCCTGGATTTGAACCCAGGACTGCAGGAACCTCGTATTGTGAGGCAGACGCACTAACCCCTCTGCCACCGTGAAGCCCGTCTCTCATAATGATTGTGAAATTAAAAAAAAAAGTGCAGTTCCCCTATAAATTTTTGTATTATTTTTTTCCAAGATTGCACTATTAAACAAACGAATATTTACCCCACATGAACACGCGTGAAAGTACCAAAAATGTGTAGCATTGAGTACTGGTACGGCTTCAAAATTGGTATGGCAGAAAAGCATAACTGTATCCAGTATGATTGTAATAACTTTTTTCCATCCATCCATCCATCCATTTTCTACCGCTTATTCCCTTTCGGGGTCGCGGGGGGCGCTGGCGCCCATCTCAGCTACAATCGGGCGGAAGGCAGGGTACACCCTGGACAAGTCGCCACCTCATCGCAGGGCCAACACAGATAGACAGACAACATTCACACACTAGGGCCAATTTAGTGTTGCCAATCAACCTATCCCCAGGTGCATGTCTTTGGAGGTGGGAGGAAGCCGGAGTACCCGGAGGGAACCCACGCATTCACGGGGAGAACATGCAAACTCCACACAGAAAGATCCCCGAGCCTGGATTTGAACCCAGGACTGCAGGAACTTCGTATTGTGAGGCAGACGCACTAACCCCTCTGCCACCGTGAAGCCCGTCTCTCATAATGATTGTGAAATTAAAAAAAAAAGTGCAGTTCCCCTTTAAATTTTTGTATTATTTTTTTTCCAAGATTGCACTATTAAACAAATGAATATTTACCCCACATGAACACGCGTGAAAGTACCAAAAATGTGTAGCATTGAGTACTGGTACGGCTTCAAAATTGGTATGGCAGAAAAGCATAACTGTATCCAGTATGATTGTAATAACTTTTTTCCATCCATCCATCCATCCATCCATTTTCTACCGCTTATTCCCTTTCGGGGTCGCGGGGGGCGCTGGCGCCCATCTCAGCTACAATCGGGCGGAAGGCGGGGTACACCCTGGACAAGTCGCCACCTCATCGCAGGGCCAACACAGATAGACAGACAACATTCACACACTAGGGCCAATTTAGTGTTGCCAATCAACCTATCCCCAGGTGCATGTCTTTGGAAGTGGGAGGAAGCCGGAGTACCCGGAGGGAACCCACGCATTCACGGGGAGAACATGCAAACTCCACACAGAAAGATCCCGAGCCTGGATTTGAACCCAGGACTGCAGGAACTTCGTATTGTGAGGCAGACGCACTAACCCCTCTGCCACCGTGAAGCCCGTCTCTCATAATGATTGTGAAATTAAAAAAAAAAGTGCAGTTCTCCTTTAAATTTTTGTATTATTTTTTTTCCAAGATTGCACTATTAAACAAACGAATATTTACCCCACATGAACACGCGTGAAAGTACCAAAAATGTGTAGCATTGAGTACTGGTACGGCTTCAAAATTGGTATGGCAGAAAAGCATAACTGTATCCAGTATGATTGTAATAACTTTTTTCCATCCATCCATCCATCCATCCATTTTCTACCGCTTATTCCCTTTCGGGGTCGCGGTGGGCGCTGGCGCCTATCTCAGCTACAATCGGGCGGAAGGCGGGGTACACCCTGGACAAGTCGCCACCTCATCGCAGGGCCAACACAGATAGACAGACAACATTCACACTCACATTCACACACTAGGGCCAATTTAGTGTTGCCAATCAACCTATCCCCAGGTGCATGTCTTTGGAGGTGGGAGGGGCCTATCCCCAGGTGCATGTCTTTGGAAGTGGGAGGGGCCTATCCCCAGGTGCATGTCTTTGGAGGTGGGAGGGGCCTATCCCCAGGTGCATGTCTTTGGAAGTGGGAGGGGCCTATCCCCAGGTGCATGTCTTTGGAGGTGGGAGGGGCCTATCCCCAGGTGCATGTCTTTGGAAGTGGGAGGAAGCCGGAGTACCCGGAGGGAACCCACGCATTCACGGGGAGAACATGCAAACTCCACACAGAAAGATCCCCGAGCCTGGATTTGAACCCAGGACTGCAGGAACTTCGTATTGTGAGGCAGACGCACTAACCCCTCTGCCACCGTGAAGCCATATAACTCCTAATTTATACATGAGCATGTCAAATATGTATGACTAACAACAGAGAAGGACGCCCGTCTGCTACTTTTACTGAGTCACGTAGCGTGAAGCCGCATGAGTTTCAAAAACACCCAAATGAAGCAAAAAAAAAAAAAAAAAAAAAAAAAAAAGGTCGTCACACGAGCTTAGTTCTCTTGGCTGCCTCTGAAGATCTCCCGCCAAAAGCGCACTTTCGCTCGGCTCGGTCTAATTTATTCCTTCTTTTTTTTTTTAACGTATACATGACGGGTTTGAGAAGGCGCGCGGTGATACGGGGTGGCAGCGCACTTGATGAACCCCGGCCGAGGTGACGCGTCCTCGCAGATTTCTCCCAAAGTTGGCTGCCGGCGAGAAACTCCTATTTTTTTAATGTATGCTAATCTGTTTCTTTATGAGGGCGATATTAATGGGCGGGGTCGCTGTAACTGCCTTAAACCAGGGATTAGCCTGTCGCCGCCTGATGGGATTATTTACATTGCTCTGGCGGCGGGGCGCAGGTGTCACCGTGTGTACAAATCCTCTAATAAATTGAAGAGGGGACGAGGGGGCGGATGGCGCTCGGGAAACAATGCTTGCCGCGCACGACATTTTAATCTGCTTGTATTTTGAAGTCGGGAAAAGTTTGTCACTTTGTCACGTCGGCGGTGAGAGAGGCTGAGGTACCTGCGGTACAAAACATCGGAAGGGTGAATATGTACCGTATGTCCCGGCAAGAAATCTGCGTTCAAAGGACTCCGGCTTATTATCAGTCAATCAATCAATGTTTACTTATATAGCCCTAAATCACTAGTGTCTCAAAGGGCTGCACAAACCACTACGACATCCTCGGTAGGCCCACATAAGGGCAAGGAAAACTCACACCCAGTGGGACATCGGTGACAATAATGATCCAGTGGGACGTCGGTGACAATGATGACTATGAGAACCTTGGAGAGGAGGAAAGCAATGGATCTCGAGCGGGTCTAACATGATACTGTGAAAGTTCAATCCACAATGGATCCAACACAGTCGCAAGAGTCCAGTCCAAAGCGGATCCAACACAGCAGCGAGAGTCCCGTTCACAGCGGAGCCAGCAGGAAACCATCCCAAGCGGAGGCTGATCAGCAGCGCAGAGATGTCCCCAGCCGATACACAGGCGAGCAGTACATGGCCACCGGATCGGACCGGACTCCCTCCACAAAGGAGAGTGGGACATAGAAGAAAAAGAAAAGAAACGGCAGATCAACTGGTCTAAAAAGGGAGTCTATTTAAAGGCTAGAGTATACAAATGAGTTTTAAGGTGAGACTTAAATGCTTCTACTGAGGTAGCATCTCAGACTGTTACCGGGAGGGCATTCCAGAGTACTGGAGCCCGAACGGAAAAAGCTCTACAGCCCGCAGACTTTTTTTGGGCTTTGGGGATCACTAATAAGCCGGAGTCCTTTGAACGCAGATTTCTTGCCGGGACATATGGTACAATACAATCGGCAAGATAGGATGGAGCTAGACCGTGTAGTATTTTATACGTAAGTAGTAAAACCTTAAAGTCACATCTTAAGTGCACAGGAAGCCAGTGCAGGTGAGCCAGTACAGGCGTAATGTGATCAAACTTTCTTGTTCTTGTCAAAAGTCTAGCAGCCGCATTTTGTACCAACTGTAATCTTTTAATGCTAGACATGGGGAGACCCGAAAATAATACGTTACAGTAGTCGAGGCGAGACGTAACAAACGCATGGATAATGATCTCAGCGTCTTTAGTGGACAGAATGGAGCGAATTTTAGCGATATTGCGGAGATGAAAGAAGGCCGTTTTAGTAACGCTTTTAATGTGTGCCTAAAAGGAGAGAGTTGGGTCGAAGATAATACCCAGATTCTTTACCATTGTTAGTGATTCCCAAAGCCCAAAAAAAGTCTGCGGGCTATAGAGCGTTTTCCGTTCGGGCTCCAGTACTCTGGAATGCCCTCCCGGTAACAGTTCGAGATGCTACCTCAGTAGAAGCATTTAAGTCTCACCTTAAAACTCATTTGTATACTCTAGCCTTTAAATAGACTCCCTTTTTAGACCAGTTGATCTGCCGTTTCTTTTCTTTTTCTTCTATGTCTCACTCTCCCTTGTGGAGGGAGTCCGGTCCGATCCGGTGGCCATGTACTGCTCGCCTGTGTATCGGCTGGGGACATCTCTGCGCTGCTGATCCGCCTCCGCTTGGGATGGTTTCCTGCTGGCTCCGCTGTGAACGGGACTCTCGCTGCTGTGTTGGATCCGCTTTGGACTGGACTCTCGCGACTGTGTTGGATCCATTGTGGATTGAACTTTCACAGTATCATGTTAGATCCGCTCAACATCCATTGCTTTCCTCCTCTCCAAGGTTCTCATAGTCATCATTGTCACCGACGTCCCACTGGGTCATTATTGTCACCGATGTCCCACTGGGTGTGAGTTTTCCTTGCCCTTATGTGGGCCTACCGAGGATGTCGTGGTGGTTTGTGCAGCCCTTTGAGACACTAGTGATTTAGGGCTATATAAGTAAACATTGATTGATTGATTGATTGACTCTCACTATTATGTTAGATCCACTATGGACTGGACTCTCACTATTATGTTAGATCCACTATGAACTGGACTCTCACTGTTATGTTAGATCCACTATGGACGGGACTCTCACTATTATGTTAGATCCACTATGAACTGGACTCTCACTGTTATGTTAGATCAACTATGGACTGGACTCTAACTATTATGTTAGATCCACTATGACCTGGACTCTCACTATTATGATAGATCCACTATGGACTGGACTCTCACTATTATGTTGGATCCACTATGGACTGGACTCTCACTATTATGTTAGATCCACTATGGACTGGACTCTCACTGTTATGTTAGATCCACTACGGACTGGACTCTCACTATTATGTTAGATCCACTGTGGACTGGACTATCACTGTTATGTTAGATCCACTACGGACTGGACTCTCACTATTATGTTAGATCCACTGTGGACTGGACTATCACTGTTATGTTAGATCCACTATGGACTGGACTTTCACAATATTATGCTGGACCCACTCGACGTCCATTGCATTTGGTCTCCTCTAGAAGGTCCTCTCCAAGGTTTCTCACAGTCATTCTAATTGACGTCACACTGGGTTGTGAGTTCATCCTTGCCCTTACGTGGCATCTGAACCGAGGATGTCGTTGTGGCTTGTGCAGCCCTTTGAGACACTTGTGATTTAGGGCTATATAAATAAACATTGATTGATTGATAAGTACGTGGCCAAGTTGGTTGGCAAAACTCCACATGTCCAAAACTTAATTGACTTCCTAGCGAAGGTCAGAGATCTAAAACTGGACAAAAATGAAACAATAGTTTAATTCGACGTCACCTCCCTGTTCACCTAGTGGTTAGAGTGTCCGCCCTGAGATGGGTAGGTTGTGAGTTCAAACCCCGGCCGACTCATACCAAAGACTATAAAAATGGGACCCATTACCTCCCTGCTTGGCACTCAGCTTTAAAGGATGGAATTGGGGGTTAAATCAACCAAAAATGATTCCCGGGCGCGGCCACCGCTGCTGCTCACTGCTCCCCTCACCTCCCAGGGGGTGAACAAGGGGATGGGACAAATGCAAAGGACACATTTCACCACACCTAGTGTGTGTGTGACAATGATTGGTACTTAACTCTTAACTTAACCTGTGTTCCGAGCCAGGATGCAGTGGAGACAGTGAGGCAACGTCTACTAGCAGATCACACCTTAGGGGATAGATCCACACTAAACCCAGGACAGATTTGCCTTTTGCTGGAACTTTCAATTCATGGGAATGTTTAACTGACAAAAACATGGTTGTGCCATCTGTGGGATCACCTGCATCCCCAATAGTGGCAAAAAAAAATCAATCAATGTTAAATATACAGTACTAAATCACAAGTGTCTCAAAGGGCTGCACAAGCCACAACGACATCCGCGGTAAAAAGCCCACATAAAAGGCAAGGAAAAACTCACAACCCAGTGGGACGTCAATGACTATGACTGTGAGAAACCTTGGAGAGCACCGCATATGTGGACAACCCCCCCCCCCCCACCCCCCCTAGGGCAGACCGAAAGCAATGGATGTTGAGTGGGTCTAACATGATATTGTGAAAGTCCAGTCCATAGTGGATCCAATATAATAGTGAGAGTCCAGTCTATAGTGGATCCAATATAATAGTGAGAGTCCAGTCCATAGTGGATCCAATATAATAGTGAGAGTCCAGGCCATTGTGGATTTAACATAATAGTGAGAGTCCAGTCCATAGTGGATCTAACACAATAGTGAGAGTCCAGTCCATAGTGGATCTAATATAATAGTGAGAGTCCAGTCCATAGTGGATCTAACATAATAGTTAGAGTCCAGTCCATAGTGGATCTAACATAATAGTGAGAATCTAGTCCATAGTGGATCTAACCTAATAGTAAGAGTCCAGTCCATAGTGGATCTAATATAATAGTGAGAGTCCAGTCCATAGTGGATCTAACATAATAGTTAGAGTCCAGTCCATAGTGGATCTAACATAATAGTGAGAATCTAGTCCATAGTGGATCTAACCTAATAGTAAGAGTCCAGTCCATAGTGGATCGAACATAATAGTGTGAGAATCCAGTCCATAGTGGATCTAACATAATAGTGGGAGTCCAGTCCATGGTGCAGCCAACATAATAGTGAGAGTCCAGTCCATAGTGGATCTAACATAATAGTGAGAATCTAGTCCATAGTGGATCTAACATAATAGTAAGAGTCCAGTCCATAGTGGATCTAACATAATAGTGAGAGTCCAGTCCATAGTGAATCTAACATAATTGTGAGAGTCCAGTCCATAGTGGATCTAACATAATAGTGAGAGTCCAGTCCATAGTGGATCTAACATAATAGTGAGAGTCTAGTCCATAGTGAATCTAACATAATTGTGAGAGTCCAGTCCATAGTGGATCTAACATAATAGTGGGAGTCCAGTCCATAGTGGATCTAACATAATAGTTAGAGTCTAGTCCATAGTGAATCTAACATAATTGTGAGAGTCCAGTCCATAGTGGATCTAACATAATAGTGAGAGTGCAGTCCATAGTGGATCTAACATAATAGTTAGAGTCTAGTCCATAGTGAATCTAACATAATTGTGAGAGTCCAGTCCATAGTGGATCTAACATAATAATGAGAGTCCAGTCCATAGTGGATCTAACACAATAGTGAGAGTCCAGTCCATAGTGGATCTAACATAATAGTGGGAGTCCAGTCCATGGTGCAGCGAACATAATAGTGAGAGTCCAGTCCATAGTGGATCTAACATAATAGTGAGAATCTAGTCCATAGTGGATCTAACCTAATAGTAAGAGTCCAGTCCATAGTGGATCGAACATAATAGTGTGAGAATCCAGTCCATAGTGGATCTAACATAATAGTGAGAATCTAGTCCATAGTGAATCTAACATAATTGTGAGAGTCCAGTCCATAGTGGATCTAACATAATAGTGAGAGTCCAGTCCATAGTGGATCTAACATAATAGTGAGAGTGCAGTCCATAGTGGATCTAACATAATAGTTAGAGTCTAGTCCATAGTGAATCTAACATAATAGTGAGAGTCCAGTCCATAGTGGATCTAACATAATAGTGGGAGTCCAGTCCACTGTGCAGCCAACATAATAGTGAGAGTCTAGTCCATAGTGGATCTAACATAATAGTGAGAATCTAGTCCATAGTGGATCTAACATAATAGTGAGAGTCCAGTCAATAGTGGATCTAACATAATAGTGAGAGTCCAGTCCATAGTGGATCTAACATAATAGTGTGAGAATCCAGTCCATAGTGGATCTAACATAATCGTGAGAGTCCAGTCCATAGTGGATCCAACATAATGAGAGTCAACTCCATAGTGGATCTAACATAATAATGAGAGTCCAGTCCATAGTGGATCTAACACAATAGTGAGAGTCCAGTCCATAGTGGATCTAACACAATAGTGAGAGTCCAGTCCATAGTGGATCTAACACAATAGTGAGAGTCCAGTCCATAGTGGATCTAACATAATAGTGAGAGTCCAGTCCATAGTGGATCTAACATAATAGTGAGAGTCCAGTCCATAGTGGATCTAACATAATAGTGAGAGTCCAGTCCATAGTGGATCTAACATAATAGTGGGAGTCCAGTCCATAGTGGATCCAACATAATAGTGAGAGTCCAGTCCATAGTGGATCTAACATAATAGTGGGAGTCCAGTCCATAGTGGATCTAACATAATAGTGGGAGTCCAGTCCACAGTGGATCTAACATAATAGTGAGAGTCCAGTCCATAGTGGATCTAACATAATAGTGGGAGTCCAGTCCACAGTGGATCTAACATAATAGTGAGAGTCCAGTCCATAGGGGTGCCAGCAGGAACCATCCCAAGCGGAAATGGATCAGCAGCGCATAGATGTCCCCAACCGGGTCCTGACTCTGGACAGCCAGCACTTCATCCATGGCCACCGGACCTGTCCCCCCCGTACCCCCTCCACAAGGGAGACAGGGGCAGAGTAGAAAAGAAAAGAAATGGCAGATCAACTGGTCTAAAAAGGAGGGTCTATTCAAAGGCTAGAGTATACAAATGAGTTTTTAAATGGGACTTAAATGCTTCTACTGAGGTAGCATCTCAAACTGTTACCGGGAGGGCATTCCAGAGAACTGGAGCCCGAAAAAAAAGGCTCTGAGCTCTTTTAAGGGAATAGCACTGAGTCATTGGTACAGATATGTGGATGACACGTGGGGGAAAATCAGAAACCAGAAAGTTCAAGCCTTCAAAGAGCACATTAACTCAGAGAACAAAAACATAAAAATCACAGGTGAGGATGTCGAAGACAGCAAATTGCCTCTTTTGGACTGTGAAGTCCACATTGGAGAAAACTGAAGCCTCCATGTCAGGTTTACCCAAAACACACACCAATCAATACCTACTTTTTTTGCCTCACACCACCCACTGGAAGACAAACCGGCCGTTATCAGAACCCAACAACACAGAGCAGATAATGTTCCTACCAGCCCAGAGACCAAAGATAAAGAGTACAGGTATTAGAGGGAAGCCCTCAAATGAAAAGTGCATCCAGTTCCAGAAATAACAAAAACAAGTGAATGAGAAGGAAAAAGGTGACCGACGCAAAAATATTGTCATGCCATATGTTCATACTTGCCAACCCTCCCGAAATTCAACGCCTCTCCCGAAAATCTCCCGAAATTCAGGCGAAGCTGGAGGCCACGCCCCCTCCAGCTCCATGCGGACCTGAGTGAGGACAGCCTGTTTTCACGTCCGCTTTCCCACAATACAAACAGCGTGCCTGCCCAATGACGTTATAACTGTACAATCAATCAATCAATCAATGTTTACTTATATAGCCCTAAATCACTAGTGTCTCAAAGGGCTGCACAAACCACCACGACATCCTCGGTAGGCCCACATAAGGGCAAGGAAAACTCACACCCAGTGGGACGTCGGTGACAATAATGACTATGAGAACCTTAGAGAGGAGGAAAGCAATGGATGTCGAGCGGGTCTAACATGATACTGTGAAAGTTCAATCCACAATGGATCCAACACAGTCGCAAGAGTCCAGTCCAAAGCGGGTCCAACTCAGCAGAGCGAGTCCCGTTCACAGCGGAGCCACCAGGAAACCATCCCAAGCGGAGGCGGATCAGCAGCGCAGAGATGTCCCCAGCCGATACACAGGCAAGCAGTACATGGCCACCGGATCGGACCGGACCCCCTCCACAAGGGAGAGTGGGACATAGAAGAAAAAGAAAAGAAACAGCAGATCAACTGGTCTAAAAAGGGAGTCTATTTAATGATCGATCGAGGGCTTATGTGGGTTTATTTTTAGGCAGTTTCATTAACGTCCTCCCAGCCCGGTAACAACACACAACAACAGCAGTCGCGTTTTCGTCTGCCGTAAACAGCAATGTTGTGACACTCTTAAACAGGACAATACTGCCATCTACTGTACATGCATATGGTTAGAAAAATAGTGACAGAGAATAGAACAAGGATGGACAATTCAACCCTTCACTCAACAATGAGTAGATGAGTGTTATGTGTGTGTATATGTGTAAATAAATGAACACTGAAATTCAAATATTTCTTATATATATATATATATATTATATATATACATATAAATAATAAAATAAATATATATAGCTAGAATTCACTGAAAGTCAAGTATTTCTTATATGTATATATATATATGTATATATATATATGAAATATTTGACTTGGTGAATTTAGCTGTAAATATACTCCTCCCCTCTTAACCACGCCTGCCCCGCCCCCGACCACGCCCCCCACCCCCCACCTCCAGAAATCGGAGGTCTCAAGGTTGGCAAGTATGCTGTAAATGTACTTTTCATCTGAGTTTGATACAGTTTGTTTTATTTGCAAAGCTGTTGGAGCCTATCTATATTATGCATCCATCCATCTTCTTCCACTTATCCGAGGTCGGGTGGCGGGGGCAACAGCCTAAGCAGGGAAGGCCAGACTTTCCTCTCCCCAGCCACTTCGTCCAGCTCTTCCAATCTATATTATGTATTTATTAATTTGTTTTGACAATGAAATCAAATCATGCCAATGACGGTGTTGATTAATTATTGGATGTTTTAGATGAATTATAATTGACTGATTGAATTAATAAACAAGTTATTTTCATTATGTTGAAGTCAACCGCGGAGAATATTTTTTTTGTTTGTGAAAATAAATTATGATCATTTTGAATCTAAAAATATCTCCTCGAATGCTTATTAAGGAATTTAGTGAGTCATAGACCTCCTCCTCAGGACTACTCTGCTGTCTTTATTTTATTCAAACTTTTTTGAACGCCAGAGTAGCCGTAACAAAAGCTGTGTTATTTATTTTACGTAGGAAAAAAATATTTGTCATTCATTCACTTCCATTTCGGTGAATCTCGCTCAAAAACGAATATCTTTATGTGTGTACTTTGACCGGAAAATATTTATCAAGATGTACAATATATTGACAAAAGTATTTGGCCACATGCCTTGACTCACATATGAACTTGAAGTCCCATGGAATAGTCCAGAATGTTTTGGTATCCAGTAGCATTCGAAGTTCCTTTCACTGGAACTAAGGAGCCAAGCCCAAGTCCTAAAAAACCAACCCCACGCCATAATTCCTCCTCCACCAAATTTCACACTCGGCACAATGTGTCATGTCTGTTGATCATGTTTTTGTTTGGCCATGTGCTGTTTGTTTTATGGACACTCGGTTCCTGTTTCATGACTAGCCATTAGTTTTCACCTGTCCTCATGTCACGCACCTGTCTCACGTTTTGCACTCGCACACCTGTTTTCACTAATCATGTCCATTATCTAAACCGAAAGTTGCCAGGGATATCAGCCTGGCGACTTTACCTCTACTCACTTCATGCCGTGCCATGCCTGTTACTCATACTGTCCATAGTTTCCCTCCTGCCCATGCCATGTAAGTTTTTGCTTTTTATGTCACAGTTATCGAGTTTTACTTTTTGTCTACACTTCTGCCTTTGTGCTAGTTTTTTTTTATAGCCAAGTTTTGTACTTCCGCCCTTGTGTTTGCCTTTTGTTTATTCCTTTTATTAGTGTTAAGATAAAGATGTCTTTACCTTCACGCCTTGCCCGCTCCAACTTTCCTTTGCCTTCCAGGAAAAAAACCATCACAGTCCACGTTTTGACACAATGCAGTCGGAAATGTAGCGTTCTCCTGGCAACCTCCAAACCCAGACTCGTCCGCCATATTGCCAGATGGAAAAATGTGATTCATCACTCCAGAGAACGGGTATCCACTGCTCTAGAGTCCGGTGGCGACGTGCTTTGCACCACTGCATCCCACGCTTTGCATCGGACTTAGTGATGTATGGCTTAGATTCAGCTTCCCGGCCATGGAAACCCATTCCGCGAAGCTCTCTGCCTACTGTACGTGGGTTAAATTGGAAGGTCACATGACGTTTGGAGCTCTGTAGCAACTGACTGTGCAGGAAGTCTTTGCACTATGCGCTTCAGACCCCTCTCTCTCAGTTTAGGTGGCTGAGTTGCTGTTGTTCCCAAACTCTTCCATTTTCTCATAATAAAGTTGTTTTGGAATATTTAGGAGCGAGGACATTTCACGACTGGATTTGTCGCACAGGTGGCATGCTGTGACAGTTCCACGCTGGAAATCACTGACAGCGGCCCATTCTTTCACAAATGTTTGTAGAAAAAGTCTCCATGCCCAAGTGCTTGATTTTATACACCGGGCCAAGTGGTTTAGGACACCTGATTCTCATCATTTGGATGGGTGACCAAATACTTTTGGCCTTATAATGTATATTAAATATCGAGTTTAAGGCGGTTTGTCCAGGGTGTACCCCGCTTTCCGCCCGAATGCAGCTGAAATAGGCTCCAGCGACTTCATAAGGCGGGGGTGTCCAAAGTGCGGCCCGGGGGCCATTTACGGCCCGCAGCTAATCGTTTACCAGCCTGCCACACCTTCTGCAAAAATTGCAAAATTGATAGTATTGCAAAAATAAATAAAAAAACATTTTTTGAAAATGTAATGAGGGGAAATATAAAGAGAAAAATTGGCAATGTTGACACTAAGCTGTCATGCAGGCAGTTTTTTTGTTCCCTTTTGTCTTTGTTTTCTTTTTTTTTCCATTGCACAGAAAAAAAGGACAAAAAAATCTATTATAATGAATTATTACTTGAAAATTATCACTTTAAAATGTTTTATTTGGAAAAAATATTGCATGTTGTCGTGGTTGCCATATAAAAACATCAAAGTTTTGACAAAAGTGCATAAAACAAACAAAATAATAGTTCAAATTTAAAATCGACAGATGTAGCGGAAGTTGATCTTGAAATTTAAGTGTTAAAAGTAAAAAAAAAACAACTAATAAAAATGCATCACTTTATCAGTGGGGAACATTTCAGACCTCAAGTATATTAAGTAGGATTTTATTTAACTTTTCACTGTGATTACTCCAAAATATTAAATAATTAAAATCAATGGTGTCCTGCATTATCTAAATAAAGGAACTCTCCTGAAGGAATCAATAAAGTACTATCTATCTATCTAAATACTGCATATTTCAGTTTTACTATAGAAAACAAAGTTGTCTTTGACAGAAAAGGCATAAAACTGTATGTGTTTTACTTTATATCAACCTCAAGTTGATATATAGATTTACTGTATGAATTAAATTTAAAAAATAATAATAATAATTTGACTTATTATTAACATTTTAGTGACTGAGACCCTCTATGCTCCCCAGGAGCCCTAAGGATTAAAAAAAAAATCCATATATTATGTTATGGTTTGAAAATGAAAATAATCAAAATGGCCCCTGCATGCTTACATTTTTCCGTGTGCGGCCCTCTGTGGAAAAGGTTTGGATACCCCTGCCATAAAGGGACAAGCGGTACGAAATGGATGGATGGATGAGTTTAAAGGCCTATTGAAATGAGATGTTCTTATTTAAACGGGGATAGCAGGTCCATTCTATGTGTCATACTTGATCATTTCGCGATATTGCCATATTTTTGCTGAAATGATTTAGTAGAGAACATCGACGATAAAATTCGCAACTGGAGAAAAGCCCTGCCTCTACCGGAAGTCGCAGAAGATGACGTCACATGTTGAGGGCTCCACACATATTCACATTGTTTTTAATGGGAGCCTCCAACAAAAACAGCTATTCGGACCGAGAAAACGACAATTTCCCCATTAATTTGAGCGAGGATGAAAGATTCGTGTTTGAGGATATTGATAGCGACGGACTAGAAAAAACAAACGAAAAAAAAACAAAAACCGCGATTGCATTGGGACGGATTCATATGTTTTTAGACACAGTTACTAGGATAATTCTGGGAAATCCCTTATCTTTATATTGTGTTGCTAGTGTTTTAGTGAGTTTAACAGTACCTGATAGTCGGAAGTGTACGTCCACGGCCGGGTTTGGACCCGCAGTGTCTCGGGGAAGTCGACGGCAGCTGTACGGGAGGCACAAGCTCAGCTGATATCCGGTAAGTGGCGACTTTTTAACCACAATTTTCTCACCGGAACCTGCTGGTTGACAAGTGGTCGGGATCCATGTGCGCTGTGATCCATAGGAAAGTTTCAACTCCGTGAATTTTAAACAAGGAATCACCGTGTGTTTGTGTGGCTAAAGGCTAAAAGCTTCCCAACTCCGTCTTTCTACTTTGACTTCTCCATTATTAATTGAACAAACTGCAAAAGATTCAGCAACACAGTTCTCCAAAATACTGTGTAATTATGCCGTTTAAGCAGACGACTTTTAGCTGTGTGTGTGTGCAGTGCTCGTATTCAGAACAGCCTGTGACGTCATCATTACGCGACGTTTTCAAGAAAAAAGTCCCGGGAAATTTAAAATTGCAATTTAGTAAACTAAAAAGGCCGTATTGGCATGTGTTGCAATGTTAATATTTCATCATTGATATATAAACTATCAGACTGCGTGGTCGTTATTGGTGGGTTTCAGTAGGCCTTTAAGTAAAACTATATCGAGATACACTATATCGCCCAACCCTACTCTTAAATCGTATAATAAAAGTCAATCTACAAATGATGATGATGAGAAGTCGTGTTTGATTTTACGTTTTAAATATATTACGATAAGTATCGTAAATGGCACCAAGGTCGGACTTTGCACTCTACTCGTGGCCTCCAAGTTACAAGTGCCAACTTGTGTCTTTTTATGAAAGTTTATCTTCATCAACCTATTGACCGAAACCAACATCTATTTAGTTCAAATTACAACCCCCCCTTACCCCCCAAAAAACGAAACACAAAGCCTTCATAAATAGACCTCCTTTTTAGACCAGTTGATCTGCCGCTTCTTTTCTTTCTCCTATGTCCCCCCCTCCCTTTTGTCCGATAACCATGGATGAAGTACTGGCTGTCCAGAGTCGAGACCCAGGATGGACCGTCCCCAACCGCTCGCCTGTATCGGTTGGGGACATCTCTACGCTGCTGATCCGCTTGAGATGGTTTCCTGTGGACGGGACTCTCGCTGCTGTCTTGGAGCCACTAGGGATTGAACTTTCACAGTATCATGTTGGACCCGCTCGACATCCATTGCTTTCGGTCCCCTAGAGGGGGGGGGTTGCCCACATCTGAGGTGCTCTCCAAGGTTTCTCATAGTCAGCATTGTCACTGGCGTCCCACTGGATGTGAATTCTCCCTGCCCACTGGGTGTGAGTTTTCCTTGCCCTTTTGTGGGTTCTTCCGAGGATGTTGTAGTCGTAATGATTTGTGGAGGGGGTCCGGTCCGATGACCATGGATGAAGTACTGACTGTCCAGAGTCGAGACCCAGGATGGACCGCTCGTCGGGTCCCAGGATGGACCGCTCGCCTGTATCGGTTGGGGACATCTCTACGCTGCTGATCCGCTTGAGATGGTTTCCTGTGGACGGGACTCTCGCTGCTGTCTTGGAGCCACTATGGATTGAACTTTCACAGTATCATGTTAGACCCGCTCGACATCCATTGCTTTCGGTCCCCTAGAGGGGGGGGGGGTTGCCCACATCTGAGGTCCTCTCCAAGGTTTCTCATAGTCAGCATTGTCACTGGCGTCCCACTGGATGTGAATTCTCCCTGCCCACTGGGTGTGAGTTTTCCTTGCCCTTTTGTGGGTTCTTCCGAGGATGTTGTAGTCGTAATGATTTGTGCAGTCCTTTGAGACATTTGTGATTTGGGGCTATATAAATAAACATTGATTGATTGATGGTATAATAAAAGTCAATCTACAAATGATGATGATGAGAAGTCGTGTTTGATTTTACGTTTTAAATATATTACGATAAGTATCGTAAATGGCACCAAGGTCGGACTTTGCACTCTACTCGTGGCCTCCAAGTTACGAGTGCCAACTTGTGTCTTTTTATGAAAGTTTATCTTCATCAACCTATTGACCGAAACCAACATCTATTCAGTTCAAATTACAACCCCCCCTTCCCCCCCAAAAAACGAAACACAAAGCCTTCATAAATAGACCTCCTTTTTAGACCAGTTGATCTGCCGCTTCTTTTCTTTCTCCTATGTCCCCCCCTCCCTTGTGTCCGATAACCATGGATGAAGTACTGGCTGTCCAGAGTCGAGACCCAGGATGGACCGCTCGTCGGGACCCAGGATGGACCGCTCGCCTGTATCGGTTGGGGACATCTCTACGCTGCTGATCCGCTTGAGATGGTTTCCTGTGGACGGGACTCTCGCTGCTGTCTTGGAGCCACTATGGATTGAACTTTCACAGTATCATGTTGGACCCGCTCGACATCCATTGCTTTCGGTCCCCTAGAGGGGGGGGGGGGTTGCCCACATCTGAGGTCCTCTCCAAGGTTTCTCATAGTCAGCATTGTCACTGGCGTCCCACTGGATGTGAATTCTCCCTGCCCACTGGGTGTGAGTTTTCCTTGCCCTTTTGTGGGTTCTTCCGAGGATGTTGTAGTCGTAATGATTTGTGGAGGGGGTCCGGTCCGATGACCATGGATGAAGTACTGACTGTCCAGAGTCGAGACCCAGGATGGACCGCTCGTCGGGACCCAGGATGGACCGCTCGCCTGTATCGGTTGGGGACATCTCTACGCTGCTGATCCGCTTGAGATGGTTTCCTGTGGACGGGACTCTCGCTGCTGTCTTGGAGCCACTATGGATTGAACTTTCACAGTATCATGTTAGACCCGCTCGACATCCATTGCTTTCGGTCCCCTAGAGGGGGGGGGGGTTGCCCACATCTGAGGTCCTCTCCAAGGTTTCTCATAGTCAGCATTGTCACTGGCGTCCGACTGGATGTGAATTCTCCCTGCCCACTGGGTGTGAGTTTTCCTTGCCCTTTTGTGGGTTCTTCCGAGGATGTTGTAGTCGTAATGATTTGTGGAGGGGGTCCGGTCCGATGACCATGGATGAAGTACTGACTGTCCAGAGTCGAGACCCAGGATGGACCGCTCGTCGGGACCCAGGATGGACCGCTCGCCTGTATCGGTTGGGGACATCTCTACGCTGCTGATCCGCTTGAGATGGTTTCCTGTGGACGGGACTCTCGCTGCTGTCTTGGAGCCACTATGGATTGAACTTTCACAGTATCATGTTAGACCCGCTCGACATCCATTGCTTTCGGTCCCCTAGAGGGGGGGGGGTTGCCCACATCTGAGGTCCTCTCCAAGGTTTCTCATAGTCAGCATTGTCACTGGCGTCCCACTGGATGTGAATTCTCCCTGCCCACTGGGTGTGAGTTTTCCTTGCCCTTTTGTGGGTTCTTCCGAGGATGT
>NC_084639.1:5248549-5276049 GCF_033978795.1 Nerophis ophidion | reverse complement strand
TGATTAAAAAATTTTTTCCTGCTGTTTCCTCAGAAATTGCCTGTTCAGATGTTATGATTGTGGCTCAGAGATTTGTATGTAGATTATATTTATTTTCCATAACAAACAGGATAACTTAAATACCCTGGCAGTGGAAATAAGCTTAAATGTTTGTATTTACATTTTTTGAGTTGATTTTCATAAAATATGCTATTTAACTGCTACTGTTTAACAAGGACTGATTTAAATTCTGTTTGCACAACAAATGTTTTGGCGCTTTTGTTCATGTGGGAGAATATTCCAATAAAGGTGCACTACACACTACTTTTGAATTCATTATTGGGCTTTGCCTATACAATGCAGTTAATCGCGATTAATCAGAGAAATAGTGTGATTAACTTCGATTAAAATTTGTAATTGTTGCCCAACCCTAATATATATATATATATATATATATATATAATGTATGTATATATTTATATGTATATGTTTTTTAATAATAAAATGATAATAAAGATGTGTCAGGTCATTTTTTACAAAGGATGATTTGAATCACACAGAAAATAAAAAAAACTAATGAAAAACAAAAAAGGTACCCTTTGTTTCAGGGTGTTCAGGAAACTTTTATTGAAAAAACAGGAATAATTTGTTGCGTTACTAAAATTGTAGATAGACAGCTATTATATCTGACAGTTATATATACATATATACATACATACATGTGCATATAAACATATATATATATATATATGTTTTTGTGTATTTATGTATATATACAGTATATATATATATATATATATTAGAATAATGTATTCATTTAAATTTTAAAAAAATCTCTTCACAATAATATTACCAATAATGTATTGTTTATTATTGAAGGAGTTATAAATAATTTATAACTCCTTTAATAATTTACAATAAATTCTTATAGATTAAAGTATAATACAGTTAGCTGTACAATTTTAAACATTTTTTTTTCTTTAACTGATTGGTTTTGATGTAGTTAATCGACAAAACATTGCAGAACATCAACATGGTCGTTGCATAATGTTTAGACACCGCTCTCCGAAAAATTGACCACAAAAATAAAACATATATAAATGGCCAATATAAGCAATCAAATGTAATATTGAGCCTGCTAATCATTCTGTAATCGAGGACTCGACCAGAACATGTTACATAATAATTTCCAAAATACCTGTGGCGGTGGTGACGTGGTCCATATGACATCATCGCATGATTAGTTAGGATGCATATGTTCTTTAAAAAGGGATGTGAATTTACATTTAAAACAAATCTATTATCAAGTTTAGTATAAACCTATGTATTTTTCTAACGTAATATTGTGAATTAGTGAAGTGAATTATATTTATATAGCGCTTTTCTCTAGTGACTCAAAGCGCTTTACATCGTGAAAACCCAATATCTAAGTCACATTTAAAGCAGTGTGGGTGGCACTGGGAGCAGGTGGGTAAAGTGTCTTGCCCAAGGACACAACGGCAGTGACTAGGATGGCAGAAGTGGGGATCGAACCTGGAACCCTCAAACATTTAAAAAAAAAAATTTCTGAGATTTCTGTAATACTTTTAGTCACTCTTTCTTTAATAAAAAAGACTGGAAACAAATCTAAAATCTATTTCTGGTGTTATTGGAGACTGTACTGGTGTTTGGAGAATGTTTACATATTATCGCATGATGTCCGTGACGAAAAGCGAGCAACAAAGAGCCTGACGTCACACCTACTCAGTGGTCTAGTGGTTAGAGTGTCCGCCCTGAGATCGGTAGGTTGTGAGTTCAAACCCCCGGCCGAGTCATACCAAAGACTATACAAATGGGAGCTATTACCTCCCTGCTTGATACTCAGCATCAAGGGTTGGAATTGGGGGTTAGATCACCAAAAATGATTCCCAGGCGCGGCCAACGCTGCTGCTCACTGCTCCCCTCACTTCCCAAGGTGGGTATATCTCAAATATATAAAAGTATGTCCACACACTGCCTCCATCATCGGTTTCGGGAGCACTGTTTCGGTGTAAAGAGATTTTTTTTTCTGGCCAAATTTTCGGTGCATCAAATAATATGCACAAATAATAAACTATATATAGTCATTCATACCGTAACTACCTGCTGGTGTTAATGTGTATGTTAGTGTGTTATTGTGGTCATGTTTACCATGGTCTTTGAACACACCGTGTTGGGGGGAGAATTAACGTGTGTGCTCAGAGGAAATACTTGTTAGAATTGAGCCTTTTGATATCGTAGAATCGGCAATAAAAGATAAAAAGGGTGTCAGTCTTTGTTTTTTTCTCCTGGACACTACAATGGATTATATTACTTTACTTTGTTAGGCGTGGCAGATAGTATGAAACCCTAAAAGTAGTTAAATCGGATGTATAGCGTAGCACTTTTATTTTGAAGCCGGAAGAGTGTGTGGTTGGTTTGAGAAAGTGTTGTGACATGTTTTGATGTCGGATCGACTGTTTGCAATTTAAAAAAAAATCTCCTTTCGACATCCTGCCGACTGTCTTTCATTTCTGTTGAGATTTTATGTCATCTTACTTACTAACCAGAGTAACAATATAAATGTTATGTTATCACTGCACCTTAACTGTAATCTGAATACGGGAAGTGAAGCACCACCCACCTGAAGAACACAGCAGGTATCTGCTGCAGGGATGTCTCCTCTTCTCAGGGCGGAAAACAGTCCTTTCTTGTCCGGAGAAAAACATGCCATGGCTTTGAACGTGATATTTCCATAAGTTAGAGACTTTCTTTTGTCCATTTCCGCTCGTTCGTGGCTCAACAGTAGCAAGTGAACTGCAGCCAAGTTCCCCCAACTACGGCAAGGCCTGAGTGTCAAAAAGGAAGTGTTTGCATTAATTGTCTGCTAAAAAAATTATCATTAAAATTTATACTTAATGCACATATATACAGTATATATATATATATATATATATATATCCATCCATCATCTTCCGTTTATCCGAGGTCGGGTCGCGGGGGCAACAGCCTAAGCAGGGAAACCCAGACTTCCCTCTCCCCAGCCACTTCGTCTAGCTCTTCCCGGGGGATCCCGAGGCATTCCCAGGCCAGCCGAGAGACATAGTCTTCCCAACGTGTCCTGGGTCTTCCCTGTGGCCTCCTACCGGTTGGACGTGCCCTAAACACCTCCCTAGGGAGGCGTTCGGGTGGCATCCTGACCAGATGCCCGAACCACCTCATCTGGCTCCTCTCGATGTGAAGGAGCAGCGGCTTTACTTTGAGTTCCTCCCGGATGGCAGAGCTTCTCACCCTATCTCTAAGGGAGAGCCCCGCCACCCGACGGAGGAAACTCATTTCGGCCGCTTGTACCCGTGATCTTGTCCTTTCGGTCATGACCCAAAGCTCATGACCATAGGTGAGGATGGGAACGTAGATCGACCGGTAAATTGAGAGCTTTGCCTTCCGGCTCAGCTCCTTCTTCACCACAACGGATCGGTACAACGTCCGCATTACTGAAGACGCCGCACCGATCCGCCTGTCGATCTCACGATCCACTCTTCCCTCACTCGTGAACAAGACTCCTAGGTATTTGAACTCCTCCACTTGGGGCAGGGTCTCCTCCCCAACCCGGAGATGGCATTCCACCCTTTTCCGGGCGAGAACCATGGACTCGGACTTGGAGTTGCTGATTCTCATTCCGGTCGCTTCACACTCGGCTGCGAACCGATCCAGCGAGAGCTGAAGATCCCGGTCAGATGAAGCCATCAGGACCACATCATCTGCAAAAAGCAGAGACCTAATCCTGCGGCCACCAAACCGGAACCCCTCAACGCCTTGACTGCGTCTAGAAATTCTGTCCATAAAAGTTATGAACAGAATCGGTGACAAAGGACAGCCTTGGCGGAGTCCAACCCTCACTGGAAATGTGTTCGACTTACTGCCGGCAATGCGGACCAAGCTCTGGCACTGATCGTACAGGGAACGGACCGCCACAATAAGACAGCCCGATACCCCATACTCTCTGAGCACTCCCCACAGGACTTCCCGAGGGACACGGTCGAATGCCTTCTCCAAGTCCACAAAGCACATGTAGACTGGTTGGGCAAACTCCCATGCACCCTCAAGAACCCTGCTGAGAGTATAGAGCTGGTCCACAGTTCCACGACCAGGACGAAAACCACACTGTTCCTCCTGAATCCGAGGTTCGACTATCCGACGTAGCCTCCTCTCCAGTACACCTGAATAAACCTTACCGGGAAGGCTGAGGAGTGTGATCCCACGATAGTTGGAAGACACCCTCTGGTCCCCCTTCTTAAAGAGAGGAACCACCACCCTGGTCTGCCAATCCAGAAGTACCGCCCCCAATGTCCACGCGATGCTGCAAAGTCTTGTCAACCAAGACAGCCCCACAGCATCCAGACCCTTAAGGAACTCCGGGCGGATCTGGTCCACCCCCGGGGCCTTGCCGCAGAGGAGCTTTTTAACTACCTCAGCGACCTCAGCCCCAGAAATAGGAGAGTCCACCACAGATTCCCCAGGCACTGCTTCCTCATAGGAAGACGTGTTGGTGGGATTGAGGAGGTCTTCGAAGTATTCCTTCCACCTATCCACAACATCCGCAGTCGAAGTCAGCAGAAGACCATCCGCACCATACACGGTGTTGATAGTGCACTGCTTCCCCTTCCTGAGGCGGCGGACGGTGGTCCAGAATCGCTTCGAAGCCGTCCGGAAGTCGTTTTCCATGGCTTCCCCGAACTCCTCCCATGTCCGACTTTTTGCCTCCGCGACCGCTGAAGCTGCACACCGCTTGGCCTGCCGGTACCTGTCCACTGCCTCCGGAGTCCTATGAGCCAAAAGGACCCGATAGGACTCCTTCTTCAGCTTGACGGCATCCCTCACCGCTGGTGTCCACCAAGGGGTTTTAGGATTGCCGCCCCGACAGGCACCAACTACCTTGCGGACTGAGTGTCAAAAAGGAAGTGTTTGCATTAATTGTCTGCTAAAAAAATGATCATTAAAATTTATAGTTAATGCACATATAAACAGTATATATATATATATACAATTTTTTAAAATGTTTTAATTTTTTTTAATGTACCCTCTGGGATTAATCATGTATTTGTGATTCTGATATATATATATATATATATATATATATATATATACATACAAACACGCACTCACGCACGCACGCACACACACACACACACACACACACACACACACACACACACACACACACACACACACACACATTCATAAATATAAACACATATATATTTAAACATACATATATACATACACACACATAAATATACATACATAAACACATATTCAAACACACATATATACATATACAAACATATATATACACATTCATATACACACATAAATATATATACACACATATATATACACTCATATATACACACATATACATATATAAACACAGACATATATACACACATATATATATACTACATACATATATACAAACATATATATTTAAACATACATATATATACATACACACACATATAAACACATAAATATACATACATATACACATGTTCAAACACACAAACATATACACACACATACATACACATACACAAACATATATACACATACAAACATATATATACACATTCATATACACACAAATATATATACACACATATATATACACTCATATATACACACATATACATACATACACACAGACATATATACACACATATACATATATACACAAAAATATATATATACACACATATATATACTACATACATATATACACACATATATGTATATATACTGTACATATATGTACACGTATATACATGTATAGACACACATATATAATGTACATGTGTGTATTTGTATATACACACATATATATAGATCTATACATATGTATATGTGTGTATTTGTATATATACACACACACACACACACACACACACACATATATATATATATATATATATACACAGTTAAATCCAATAAAAGGAAGAATTAGGACTTTGGGGCTGCAAAAGTTAGTTGGGGTTGTTGGTGTTAAAAACAACATTTAGCTGCATTTCCTCTGACCAGGTAAAAAAAAGGTCGATAAATATTTTTTTTGTAAATATGCATCTTTTTTTCCGAATGTTCTCATGTCCATGCCGGTGTTGTGTAGACCATAATAAATGTTGCCTGTCATAGCAAGTCATGTTGTTCCTGTCGTAGTCAAGTACTATACTCAATCATGTCTCGCTTCAACACACAATTAACCAACATCACAATTTAAGACCAATTAAGCTATTCATTTATTATCATGTCCATCAGTAATATAAAATACTAAAAGGTTTGAGGAGCATTTAAAAACACTTGCAAAAGTATTGGGACACCTGGGCTTTCTTCTACGGCAGTGGCACCACAGTTTCAGCGGTAGGCCAAAGAATCAGTGAAATATTCAAACACAGTGTTACTGTTCAAAATGTGTGCGATGTTACAGTGGCTAAAATTTGAAATGGATGTGTTAGATAACACCTCGGCCTTGTTTTCAAATAATATTTAGGCATTCTAACCCAGTGTTTTTCAAAAAATGTTGAGCCAAGGCACATGTTTTGCATTAAAAAAAACGGAGGCACACCACCCGCAGAAATCATTCAAAAACAAAACTCAGTTGACAGTAAGAAGTCATTGTTGGATATGACTTTAAAGCATAACCAAGCATGCATCAATATAGTTCTTGTCTCAAAGTAGGTGTACTGTCACCCCCTGTCACATAGCACCCACCTGTACACAATTAGCCTGCACGCCGGTGGGATGTTCCAAATAAGTGTTTGATGAGCATTCCCCAACTTTATCAGTATGTATTGCCACCTTTCCCAACTTCTTTGTCACATGTTGCTGGCATCAAATTCTAAAGTTAATGATTATTTGCAAAAAAAAAGAGGTTTATCAGTTTGAACATCAAATACCGTATTTCCTTGAATAGCATGTAATATGCGCCTGCCTTGAATTACTGCCGGATCAAACTCGCTCCCCAAATGTATTAGCGCATGCTTACTTTAACCGCCGTGTCAAAGTCGTGACGTCACGAGTGACGCTTCCCCTGTCGTCATTTCCAAATTGGCAGAGGTTGTTTTTTTTTTACTTTTACTATGTGTAAACCAGGGGTCTTGTTCCACAGCCATACAGATCAAACTGATGGTTGTGATATAAACAACTTTAACATGCTTACTAATATGCACCACACTCTGTGAACCCACACCAAACACATTTGAGGAGAACATTGGCTCTGTAACACATTATAAATGCAACATAAGAATTACCCAGAATTCCAATACATCCATGACTCTTGGCTATATTAAAAGTTCCCGCTAGCACCAAACCCCGCCCGCCCCCTCCCTCTCAGTGGGCAGGGTTGGGGGCGCGTGTATAATATAGCCAAAAGTCATGGATGCATTGGAATTCTGGGTAATTCTTATGTTGCGATTATAATGTGTTACAGAGCCAATGTTCTCCAGAAATGTGTTTGGTGTGGGTTCACAGAGTGTGGCGCATATTAGTACGAGTGTTAAAGTTGTTTATATCACAACCATCAGTGTAAAAGGTATGGCTGTTGAGCAAATATGCATTGCAATCTCGTATGAGAAGCAGCGATATGCATGCGTCCGACCGGCACGCAGATAGCATGTTGTAGAGCAGTGGTCCCCAACCACTGGGCCGTGGCTGCAGAAGAATTATTATTTTATTTTTTATTTTTTTTTTTATATCACACTCAATTTTTTACTGCATGCCATTGGTAAGCACAGGGGTGAGAAGAGGTTTTAAAATGATTAGCGCCTGCTTACTTTTACCGCATGCCTTGAATAAGCGCAGGAGTGAGAAGAGGTTTTAAATTATTTAGCGCCCCGGCGGCTATTCAAGGAAATACGGTATGTTGTCTTTGTAGCATATGAATATGGGTTGGAAAGGATTTGCAAATCATTGTATTCCGTTTGTATTTACATCTAACACAATTTCCCAACTCACATGGAAACGGGGTTTGTACTGTATTTTAATATCGGTCATTATGGTGGTACATGTGTTCTCTGAGGTGGTACTTAGTGAGCACCACTGTTCCACAAAAGGTGGAAAAAAGGAAGAAAACAAACTGACAGAAGGACTGTTGCCAAACTAATTGCTGAAAAACTCGGATTCATGGGCAGAGTCAGCAAAAAATGAGCAATACGTTTCATTTAAAGCAACAGGATGTGGTAATTGAAGTACTAAATCATGCTGTTGGTATCAGGAATGGCGTTTGGCTGCATTTTCCTTGATCGATAATGGAGAAATTGTTGATTTAACTGCTATTTTAAAAGTGTGTATCTCTTTCTGAATGTTCTTAACGCCTGCCTGTGTTGTATTGATCAGACGTCACGTTGTTGTCGTTCTTTGGACTCTGCCTTTGCTGCCAACTAGTACGCCCCCTGTTGGCTCAGCCGCTTCAAGACACCACCGATCAACCACTCACTCCAGTCACATAATTGCGATCAGACCCACTCCTTACTGCGCGGCCATAATGACAATTGCCATCGCCATAGCAACCGGGGATGTGTCTGTCCTATCCGTAACATCAGTGTGGCGTGGCGCTAGCGACTAATGGTAATGTTGGCGGGCGACCGCGTTCACCGCCAGGCATGACGGCGTGAACACAAAACGTGTCGTTGGGAGTAAATGCTGTTTTGGGTTCATATTCAAAAACAGCAGATGTTGCTTTTGTTAACGAAAGCTTTGCAGCCTTGCAAGATGCTTTTCTCCAAGGTTGAAGAAGGGGAGAACGGGAACACGGAAGTACAAACCCCGTTTTCATATGAGTTGGGAAATTGTGTTAAATGTAAATATAAACAGAATACAATGATTTGCAAATCATTTTCAAACCAAATTCAGTTGAATATGCTACAAAGACAACATATTTGATGTTCAAAGTGATGAACTTTTTTTTGTTGTTGCAAATAATCATTACCTTTAGAATTTGATGCCAGCAACACGTGACAAAGAAGTTGGGAAAGGTGGCAATCAATACTGATAAAGTTGAGGAATGCTCATCAAACACTTATTGGGAACATCCGACAGGTGTGCAGGCTAATTGGGAACAGGTGGGTGCCATGATTGGGTATAAAAATAGCCTCCCCAAAAATGCTCAGTCTTTCACAAGAAAGGATGGGGCGAGGTACACCCCTTTGTCCACAACTGCGTGAGCAAATAGTCAAACAGTTTAAGAACAACGTTTCTCAAAGTGCAATTGCAAGAAATTTAGGGATTTCAACATCTACGGTCCATAATATCATCAAAAGGTTCAGAAAATCTGGAGAAATCACTCCACGTAAGCGGCATGGCCGGAAACAAACGTTGAATGACCGTGACCTTTGATCCCTCAGACAGCACTGTATCAAAAACCGACATCAATCTCTAAAGGATATCACCACATGGGCTCAGGAACACTTCAGAAAACCACCAAATACAGTTGGTCGCTACATCTGTAAGTGCAAGTTAAAGCTCTACTATGCAAAGCGAAAGCCATTTATCAACAACATCCAGAAACGCGGTCGGCTTCTCTGGGCCCAAGATCATCTAAGATGGACTGATGCAAAGTGGTAAAGTGTTCTGTGGTCTGACGAGTCCACATTTCAAATTGTATTTGGAAATATTCGACATCGTGTCATCCGGACCAAAGGGGAAGCGAACCATCCAGACTGTTATCGACGCAAAGTCCAAAAGCCAGCATCTGTGATGGTATGGGGGTGCATTAGTGCCCAAAGCATGGGTAACTTACACATCTGTGAAGGCACCATTAATGCTGAAAGGTACATACATGTTTTGGAACAACATATGCTGCCATCTAAGCGCCGTCTTTTTCATGGACGCCCCTGCTTATTTCAGCAAGACAATGCCAAGCCACATTCAGCACGTGTTACAACAGCGTGGCTTCATAAAAAAAGAGATCGGTTACTTTCCTGGCCCGCCTGCAGTCCAGACCTGTCTCCCATGGAAAATGTGTGGCGCATTATGAAGCGTAAAATACGACAGCGGAGACCCCGGACTGTTGAACGACTGAAGCTCTACATAAAACAAGAATGGGAAAGAATTCCACTTTCAAAGGTCCAACAATTAGTTTCCTCAGTTCCCAAACGTTAATTGAGTGTTGTTAAAAGAAAAGGTGATGTAACACAGTGGTGAACATGCCCTTTCCCAACTACTTTGGCACGTGTTGCAGCCAACAAATTCTAAGTTAATTATTATTTGCAAAAAAAAACAAGTTCATGAGTTTGAACATCAAATATGTTGTCTTTGTAGTGCATTCAACTGAATATGGGTTGAAAATGATTTGCAAATCATCGTATTGCGTTTATATTTACATCTAACACAATTTCCCAACTCATATGGAAACAGGGTTTGTATGTCTTACCTCATACACACACCATAATAATACTCCTATGTTGAAGTACAGTACAATCCATCAATCGGTGCGCCTTCATAGCTTATCCCTACTAAAAGATTTGGATAAGATTTTTGAGCGCCGTCTGTAATGTTCTATATTTTCAATGGAACATATATAATGTTGGTGTTGTTTACTTGAGTCATATTGCCATCATAGTGCAGTCTACACATATTGTATTTCCTTGAATTGGCGCCGGGGCGCTAATTATTTTAAAACCTCTTCTCACCCCGGCGCTTACCAAAGGCATGCGGTAAATTTAGGCCTGCGCTTATAAATTTGAGTGTGATGTAAGGATACCATCATGAAAAGCACATTTAATTAAAACAACATTATTATGTTCTTACCTTTACTTATAAATGAAGTCCATGCGCAGCTCCTGATCAAAAGCATCAATAACTTGTTTACAGAAGTCTTCCTTATCTTTCTTCAGTTTTAAAAGTCTCTCTGTCTCGATGGAGATCTTCCTTTATTACCTCCTGCTTCGATTGAAAGTCCAGTTTAGAAAACTGTTTTATTTTAGATATGTAATCCTCCGTGTTAAAAGTGCAAGCAAGAGGAAAAAATAAACGCTCGCTGCTCACTCTTGCTGCTTGTTGTCACTTCTTCTGCAGCCGAGTGTCGCAAGAAGGATCACTAGCGCCCTCTACCACCAGGAGGCGGGAGTCATTTAATGACTCATATTTGACACACGCAGCTACGGTATATTAATAAAACATAACTGCTTACTGTTCTTTTTAGCATATTCAATAAATCCTACTGAATAACTCTTAATATTCTTCCCTTTATGCGATTTCAAATTATTGAAATCAGCCTCCACCATTTTGAAAATGATGACAGGTGAAGTGTCACTCGTGACGTGACAAGTTTGACCCGGTGGAAATTCCAGACATGCGCTAATAAAAATAATATTTTGCGAAACGAGTTTGACCCGGCGTTAATCCTGAGCTGGCGGTAATACTAAGCATGCGCTAATTATTTTGTGAAACGAGTTTGACCCGGCAGTAATTCTAGGCAGGCGCATACTATATACCCAGCGGCAATTCAAGGAAATACGGTATCTCTTATGTTTGACTGCCATCTACTGGCCACGCTTATCATTACACCATGCACCAAATAACATTGCTTTGAGGTTGGTAAGCAAAGCCAGAATAAAAATATGGTATATTAATTATATATCCATTATATTATTAAAATATGTATATATGTACATATACATGTATACACTTAAACACATATATACACACATGTGTGGCACCCCAGTCAAAAAGTTGGGACACACCTGATGCTTGTGGTTCTAACAGTCCTCTGGTTTTCTGCAAATTGCTTGAGCCGAGCTTTTAGCCGATTTTGTTCCGGTTTGATGGATAAATAGAAGGTGTTCGACAGTCGCCATAGCAACACAAACGCAACCTATAACATAGTGTCAGCGGGGCGCCGTGGAGTTTAATGGGGCTAAGGCGACCGCCCGACCTCTCACTGCGGGTCTTTGTCTTCAAACAGTCAGTCCCACATTGTCGTGGACTCTGTTCCTCTCTCCTGGCCTATTTACATATTGTCTCACTTTGCCCTCCAGCGGGCTGACAACCTGTGACCTGTGACCGTGTGACCGCGAGGGCGGAGGAGGACTTTTCTGTACGTCGTGGCAGAACAAAAGCCATGTCGTTGAAAGTGACATGTCTTTAAAGGTGCACTATATTGCCAAAAGTATTTGGCCACCTGCCTTGACTCACATACAAACTTGCCAACCCTCCCGGATTTTCCGGGAGACCACCGAAATTCAGCGCCTCTCGCGAAAACCTCCCGGAAGAAATGTTCTCCCGAAATTCAGCCGGTGCTGGAGGCCACGCCCCCTCCAGCTCCTTGCGGACCTGAGTGGGGACAGCCTGTTTTCACGTCCGCTTTCCTACTATATAAACAGCTTGCCTGCCCAATCACGTTACAACATCTACGGATTTGAATAAAAAACTGCCAGAAGAACGAGGAAGTTACAGCCATGGCGACGCCGTCTGTAATAGAGTGATTCTATGTTGTCTGTCGCCATCTCCTGGTGAATGTTGGCTATATCGTTATGGGGTTGCTTTTTGATTGGCCAACGATTTACGTGGTGTTGCGCACCTGGCGACAAGTGAAGGAGTCTGTTCTGAAGCCCACAGTAAAGAGATGTAACTTCATCACCTCGCCCGGTTATTGACTCCAACCCAATAAATTACACCGAGCAAAATGAAGAAATAAATGGCAGAGAAAAAAGGTTACTCAAATACTGAAAGGTAAGTGTTGTTTTTTTTAGTAACCAGCAAGCACAGTAGAGTTAGTAGAACAACTGTGTTTTTATTACTGTGTATTTGATAGGTGCCGTCTGAAATACAACTATTTCTTTTATTTATATATATAATAAAATAAATATATCGAGCTAGAATTCACTGAAAGTCAAGTATTTCATACATTTATATATATACATATACATATATGTGTATATGAAATGTATATGACATACTTGAGTTGGTGAATTGTAGATGTAGATATACTCCTCCCCTCTTAACCACGCCTCTGCCCCACCCCTGACCACGCCCCCCACCTCCCGAAATCGGAGGTCTCAAGGTTGGCAAGTATGCTCACATATGAACTTGAAGTGCCATCCCATTCCTAACCCATAGAGTTCAATATGATGCCGGTCCACCTTTTGCAGCTATTACAGCTTCAACTCTTCTGGGAAGGCTGTCCACAAGGTTGTGGAGTGTGTCTATAGGAATTTTCCACCATTCGTCCAAAAGCGCATTGGCGAGGTCACACGGTCGAGAAGACCTGGCTCTCAGTCTCCGTTCTAATTAATCTGAAATGTGTCCTATAGGGTTCAGGTCAGGACTCTGTGCAGGCCAGTCAAGTTAATCCACACCCGACTCTGTCCTCCATGTCTTTATGGCATCCCAGTGCATTCATAGTTCCTTTCACAGTAACGAAGGGGGCAAGCCCAACTCCTGAAAAACAACCCCACACCATAATTCCTCCTCCACCAAATTTCACACTGGGCACAAGGCAGTCCGAAATGTAGCATTCTCCTGGCAACCTCCAAACCCGGACTGGTCCATCAGCTTGCCAGATGGAAAAGAATGACTCAACACTCCAGAGAAGGCGTCTCCACTGCTCTAGAGTCCAACGGTGACGTGCTTTACACCCATACTTGCCAACACTCCCGATTTTCCCAGGAGACTCACGCATTTCAGTGGCCCTACCGAAAATCTCCCGGGGCAACCATTCTCCCCATTTCCACCCGGAAAACAATATTGGGGGCGTGGCCTAACCAGAAAATCATATATGTCTCCGTTATCCATAGCTTTATCTATAACCCATAAAGTAGGCAGACACGGAGCTATTTCTCAAGGTTGAAAAGTATGTTTACACCACTGCATCCCACGCTTTGCATTGAACTTGGTGATGTATGGCTTAGATGCAGCTGCCCGGCCATGGAAACCCATGGAATGGGTTTCTCTGCGTACTGTACGTGGGCTAACTGGGAGGTCACCTGAAGCTTGGAGCTCTGTAGCAACTGACTGTGCAGAAAGTCTTTGCACTATGCGCTTCAGCATCCGCCGACCCCTCTCTGACAGTTTACGTGGCCTACCATTTGGTGGCTGAGTTGCTGTTGTTCCCAAAATCTTCCATTTTCATATAATAAAGCCGACGTTTGACTTTGGAATATTTAGGAGTGAGGACATTTCACGACTAAATTTGTAGCACAGGTGGCATCCTGTGAGAGTTCCACGCTGGAAACAGTCTCCATGCCTACGTGCTTGATTTTATACACCGGGCAAAGTGATTAGGACACCTGGCTGTCATCATTTGGATGGGTGGCCGAATACTTTTCCCAATATAGTGTATAAATCCACTTTGTGTATTTTTATATTCACACCTGGACACACTTGAGGTCAAGTTTAAAGGCCTACTGAAATGAGATGTTCTTATTTAAACGGGGATAGCAGGTCCATTCTATGTGTCATACTTGATCATTTCGCCATATTGCCAAATTTTTGCTGAAAGGATTTAGTAGAGAACATCCACGATAAAGTTTGCAACTTTTGGTCGCTAATAAAAAAGCCTTGCCTGTACCGGAAGTAGCAGACGATGTGCGCGTGACGTCACGGGTTGTGGAGCTCCTCACATCTGAACATTGTTTACAATCATGGCCACCAGCAGCGAGAGCGATTCGGACCAAGAAAGCAACGTTTTCCCCATTAATTTGAGCGAGGCTGAAAGATTCGTGGATGAGGAAAGTGAGAGTGAAGGACTAGGAAAAAAAAAAAGACTAGACGGCAGTGGGAGCAATTTGGACGGGGAAAGCGACGATTTCTCCATTAATTTGAGCGAAAATGAAAGATTCGTGGATGAGGAAAGTGAGAGTGAAGGACGAGGAAAAAAAAAAAGACTAGACGGCAGTGGGAGCGATTCAGATGTTATTAAACACATTTACTAGGATAATTCTGGAAAATCCCCTATCTGCTTATTGTGTTACTAGTGTTTTAATAAGATTACATGGTTGTACCTGTACAACCTGAAAGTCGGAGGGGTGTGGCCACGGGTGTGGTAACCGCCAGTGTCTCCGAGGGAAGCAGCCGGTCGGGCCGGGCTGAGATTTATTTATTTTTTCCCTTCCAACAACGGTGGAAGCATCCGACGGTCGGGGGCGGACGGTGGGAGGAGGCGAGAGAGTCGCAGCTGCCTCTTTGACAGGTGCAGGAGGAACGACGCAAGCTCTCCGCTCATGTCTACGGTAAGAGCCGACTTATTACCACGATTTTCTCACCGAAACCTGCCGTTATACCTGTGGTCGGGAACCATGTTCGCTTGACCGCTCTGTTCCATAGTAAAGCTTCACCGTCATCTTTCGGGAATGTGTCAGGCTTTCCCCTGACAGTTTGTCTGTGTTTTAGTTTTTTCCTCTGCATTTGTCTTTCCTCTGTGTTTAGTATCTCCTGTCTTTAGTTCCTGTCTAGTGCTCTTATTTTGTCAGCTTCCTGTCTTGTTGCCTGAGTGCTGTGTTCCTCCTCAGCTGCGGCTGATTGGCACCTGGCCACACCTGTTGCCAATCAGCCTGCTCCTATTTGTACCTGCTTTGTCTTGTGTCAGTTGCTGGATCATTGTATTGTCTTGTCGATGTCACGTCTAGTCGCTTTTGTCATGTGTTATCGCTCCTGTCGTGTGGTACCTTGTGTGAAGTGAAGTGAAGTGAATTATATTTATATAGCGCTTTTCTCTAGTGACTCAAAGCGCTTTACATAGTGAAACCCAATATCTAAGTTACATTTAAACCAGTGTGGGTGGCACTGGGAGCAGGTGGCTAAAGTGTCTTGCCCAAGGACACAACGGCAGTGACTAGGATGGCAGAAGCGGGAATTGAACCTGCAACCCTCAAGTTGCTGGCACGGCCGCTCTACCAACCGAGCTATGCCGCCCGCATAGCTCGTCTTTGCTGCGTAGCGGTAAGCTATATTCGGTTGAAGTTTGTAGCTTACTGTTTTTTGTTCCCTGTTTTATTTTTCATTATACAAGTACGACTTCTGTTTGGCTGTTCGCTACCCGCTAGCTTCCACGCTAAGCTCCGGTTCGATATTTTCTAGCTCCCAGGCTAGCTCCTTTTGTTTGATTATCCGCCTCGTGCGCGCTTTGTGTTTGTACCCTTTTGGTTTTGTTTTTGTCTTAGTATTTAATTAAATCATGTTTTCTCATTCCATCTCTGCATCTTGGGGCACGTCACCAAATAAGTGAAGTGAATTATATTTATATAGCACTTTTTCTCTACTGACTCAAAGTGCTTTACATAGTGAAACCCAATATTTAAGTTACATTCCAACCAGTGTGGGTGGCACTGGAAGCAGGTGGGTAAAGTGTCTTGCCCGAGGACACAACGGCAGTGACTAGGTTCGCAGAAGCGGGAATCGAACCTGCCGCCCGCATAGCTCGTCTTTGCTGCGTAGCGGTAAGCTATATTCGGTTGAAGTTTGTAGCTTACTGTTTTTTGTTCCCTGTTTTATTTTTCATTATACAAGTACGACTTCTGTTTGGCTGTTCGCTACCCGCGAGCTTCCACGCTAAGCTCCGGTTCGATATTTTCTAGCTCTCAGGCTAGCTCCTTTTGTTTGATTATCCGCCTCGTGCGCGCTTTGTGTTTGTACCCTTTTGGTTTTGTTTTTGTCTTAGTATTTAATTAAATCATGTTTTCTCATTCCATCTCTGCATCTTGGGGCACGTCACCAAATAAGTGAAGTGAATTATATTTATATAGCACTTTTTCTCTACTGACTCAAAGTGCTTTACATAGTGAAACCCAATATTTAAGTTACATTCCAACCAGTGTGGGTGGCACTGGAAGCAGGTGGGTAAAGTGTCTTGCCCGAGGACACAACGGCAGTGACTAGGTTCGCAGAAGCGGGAATCGAACCTGCAACCCTCAAGTTGCTGGCACGGCCGCTCTACCAACCGAGCTATGCCGCCCGCATAGCTCGTCTTTGCTGCGTAGCGGTAAGCTATATTCGGTTGAAGTTTGTAGCTTACTGTTTTTTGTTCCCTGTTTTATTTTTCATTATACAAGTACGACTTCTGTTTGGCTGTTCGCTACCCGCTAGCTTCCACGCTAAGCTCCGGTTCGATATTTTCTAGCTCCCAGGCTAGCTCCTTTTGTTTGATTATCCGCCTCGTGCGCGCTTTGTGTTTGTACCCTTTTGGTTTTGTTTTTGTCTTAGTATTTAATTAAATCATGTTTTCTCATTCCATCTCTGCATATTGGGGCACGTCACCAAATAAGTGAAGTGAATTATATTTATATAGCACTTTTTCTCTACTGACTCTAAGTGCTTTACATAGTGAAACCCAATATTTAAGTTACATTCCAACCAGTGTGGGTGGCACTGGAAGCAGGTGGGTAAAGTGTCTTGCCCGAGGACACAACGGCAGTGACTAGGTTCGCAGAAGCGGGAATCGAACCTGCCGCCCGCATAGCTCGTCTTTGCTGCGTAGCGGTAAGCTATATTCGGTTGAAGTTTGTAGCTTACTGTTTTTTGTTCCCTTTTTTATTTTTCATTATACAAATACGACTTCTGTTTGGCTGTTCGCTACCCGCTAGCTTCCACGCTAAGCTCCGGTTCGATATTTTCTAGCTCCCAGGCTAGCTCCTTTTGTTTGATTATCCGCCTCGTGCGCGCTTTGTGTTTGTACCCTTTTGGTTTTGTTTTTGTCTTAGTATTTAATTAAATCATGTTTTCTCATTCCATCTCTGCATCTTGGGGCACGTCACCAAATAAGTGAAGTGAAGTGAATTATATTTATATAGCACTTTTTCTCTACTGACTCAAAGTGCTTTACATAGTGAAACCCAATATTTAAGTTACATTCCAACCAGTGTGGGTGGCACTGGAAGCAGGTGGGTAAAGTGTCTTGCCCGAGGACACAACGGCAGTGACTAGGTTCGCAGAAGCGGGAATCGAACCTGCAACCCTCAAGTTGCTGGCACGGCCACTCTACCAATCGAGCTAAACCGCCCCGATAACCATGACAGAATGTAAACAATGTAACACCGGCTGTGTTTGTGTTGCTAAAGGCGGCCGCAATACACCGCTCCCCCACCTACATCTTTCTTCTTTGACGTCTCCATTATTAAGTGAACAAATCGCAAAAGATTCAGCAACACAGAAGTCCAGAATACTGTGGAATTATGTGATGAACAGAGACGACTTATAGCTGGGAACGGTGCTGGAACAAAATGTCTTCTACAACGCACGACGCGTCATCATTGCGCAACATTTTAGCAAGATACGTCCGCGCGAAATTTAAAATTGCAATTTAGTAAACTAAATTGGCATGTGTTGCAATGTTAATATTTCATCATTGATATATAAACTATCAGACTGCGTGGTGGGTAGTAGTGGCTTTCAGTAGGCCTTTAAAAGTAGTCTTTTCCTACTTCCTGCATCGCCCTGATCCACTTACATTCTCGCGAGCGGCCTCTTAATTGTCTTTGGAAGTAACTCGGGACTGGGCTTCCACGCCACTTTCTCACCTCGTGGAGCGATATTAAAAAAGCACACGGTTGCAGGCATCCACCGCCGGGCCCCTGAGGACGTGGCCAACACTACACACGCACTGAGCAAGTGGGAGGCAGAGATACGGACCCACGTCGACCTCGCACCAAGGCTTCAAGACTCCGAGAAAAAAAGAGAGCCCGGCGATGCACGGATGTCCCAAGACGGCAGCGGAAGGCAACACGTCTTAAAAAGTCGACTTTTTCCCGTCCATCCGTCAGCCGATCTCTATCCCTCGCTCTCTTCTTTTTCTTTTCCTCCTGTCAATATTGAATAAGTACAAGTGGTGCGACGACAAAAGCGGGAATGACTTAGTTCAATATAGACCACCTCGTCACGCCGCAATCTTGTATTCTCTCAGCTCTACGTCAAGTGAATAAAGTGTCGTAAAAAGGAAGTAAAGGTCATTTTGTCAACATGCATCATAAAAGAAAGAAAAACTGAGTGAAATAGGTGACATATGTTGATAGTTCTACTTCTAATGGCTGTTACACACAAGCTGTGGAGATGATATCAACATCACCTCTCGTCCGAGTAGACCTCATCAGTTCATGCTCATAGACTTAGACTGGTCAGACCTAGTCTTAGACTGGTTAGATATAGTCTCGGACTTAGACTGGTCAGATTTAGTCTTAGACTTACATTGTCAGATTTAGTCTTAGACTGGTCAGAACTAGTCTTACACGTAGATTGGTCAGACCTAGTCCTGTAGATTGGTCAGATTTAGTCCTGTAGATTGGTCAGATCTAGTCCTAGACTTAGATTGGTCAGATATAGTTGGACTTAGATTGGTCAGATATAGTAAGATTTAGATTGGTCAGATCTAGTCTTGGACTTAGATTGGTCAGATCAAGTCTTGGACTTAGATTGGTCAGATCTATTATTAGTCCTATATTGGTCAGATTTGGTAAGATTTAGATTGGTCTGATCTACTATTAGACCTATATTGGTCAGATTGAGTCTCAGACTTAGACTGGTCAGACCTAGTCTTAGACTGGTTAGATATAATCTCTGACTTAGACTTGTCAGATATAGTCTTAGACTTACATTGTCAGATTTAGTCTTAGACTGGTCAGAACTAGTCTTACACGTAGATTGGTCAGATCTAGTCCTGTAGATTGGTCAGATCTAGTCCTGTGGATTGGTCAGATCTAGTCCTAGACTTAGATTGGTCAGATATAGTTGGACTTAGATTGGTCAGATATAGTAAGATTTAGATTGGTCAGATCTAGTCTTGGACTTAGATTGGTCAGATCAAGTCTTGGACTTAGATTGGTCGGATCTAGTAAGATTTAGATTGGTCAGATCTATTATTGGACTTAGATTGGTCGGATCTAGCCCAAGACTTACATTGGTCAGATATAGTCCTAGACTTAGATTGGTCAGATATAGTCAGATTTACACTTGTCAGATCTAGTCTTAGACTTAGATTGATCAAATCTATTATTAGTCCTATATTGGTCAGATTTGGTAAGATTTAGATTGGTCTGATCTACTATTAGACCTATATTGGTCAGATTGAGTCTCAGACTTAGACTGGTCAGACCTAGTCTTAGACTGGTTAGATATAGTCTCGGACTTAGACTGGTCAGATTTAGTCTTAGACTTACATTGTCAGATTTAGTCTTAGACTGGTCAGAACTAGTCTTACACGTAGATTGGTCAGACCTAGTCCTGTAGATTGGTCAGATCTAGTCCTGTAGATTGGTCAGATCTAGTCCTAGACTTAGATTGGTCAGATATAGTTGGACTTAGATTGGTCAGATATAGTAAGATTTAGATTGGTCAGATCTAGTCTTGGACTTAGATTGGTCAGATCAAGTCTTGGACTTAGATTGGTCAGATCTAGTAAGATTTAGATTGATCAGATCTATTATTAGTCCTATATTGGTCAGATTTGGTAAGATTTAGATTGGTCTGATCTACTATTAGACCTATATTGGTCAGATTGAGTCTCAGACTTAAACTGGTCAGACCTAGTCTTAGACTGGTTAGATATAGTCTCGGACTTAGACTGGTCAGATTTAGTCTTAGACTTACATTGTCAGATTTAGTCTTAGACTGGTCAGAATTAGTCTTACACGTAGATTGGTCAGATCTAGTCCTGTAGATTGGTCAGATCTAGTCCTAGACTTAGATTGGTCAGATATAGTTGGACTTAGATTGGTCAGATATAGTAAGATTTAGATTGGTCAGATCTAGTCTTGGACTTAGATTGGTCAGATCAAGTCTTGGACTTAGATTGGTCAGATCTAGCCCAAGACTTACATTGGTCAGATATAGTCCTAGACTTAGATTGGTCAGATATAGTCAGATTTACACTTGTCAGATCTAGTCTTAGACTTAGATTGATCAAATCTATTATTAGTCCTATATTGGTCGGATTTGGTAAGATTTAGATTGGTCTGATCTACTATTAGACCTATATTGGTCAGATTGAGTCTCAGACTTAGACTGGTCAGACCTAGTCTTAGACTGGTTAGATATAGTCTCGGACATAGACTGGTCAGTTTTAGTCTTAGACTTACATTGTCAGATTTAGTCTTAGACTGGTCAGAACTAGTCTTACACGTAGATTGGTCAGATCTAGTCCTAGACTTAGATTGGCCAGATATAGTCAGATTTAGATGGGTCAGATCTAGTCTTGGACTTAGATTGGTCAGATCTAGTAAGATTTAGATTGGTCAGATCTACTATTGGACTTAGATTGGTCAGATCTAGTAAGATTTAGATTGGTCAGATCTATTATTAGTCCTATATTGTTCGGATTTGGTAAAATTTAGATTGGTCTGATCTACTATTAGACCTATATTGGTCAGATTGAGTCTCAGACTTAGACTGGTCAGACCTAGTCTTAGACTGGTTAGATATAGTCTCGGACTTAGACTGGTCAGATTTAGTCTTAGACTTACATTGTCAGATTTAGTCTTAGACTGGTCAGACCTAGTCTTACACGTAGATTGGTCAGATCTAGTCCTGTAGATTGGTCAGATCTAGTCCTGTGGATTGGTCAGATCTAGTCCTGGACTTAGATTGGTCAGATATAGTTGGACTTAGATTGGTCAGATATAGTAAGATTTAGATTGGTCAGATCTACTACTAGACTTAGATTGGTCGGATCTAGTCCAAGACTTAGATTGGTCAGCTATAGTCCTAGACTTAGATTGGTCAGATATAGTCAGATTTACATTGGTCAGATCTAGTCTTAGACTTAGATTGATCAAATCTAGTAAGATTTACATTGATCAGATCTATTATTAGTCCTATATTGGTCGGATTTGGTAAGATTTAGATTGGTCTGATCTACTATTAGACCTATACTGGTCTAATAGTAGATCAGACCAATCTAAATCTATATCTAACCCAAGACTTAGATTGGTCAGATATAGTCCTAGACTTAGATTGGTCAGGTATGGTCAGATTTACACTGGTCAGATCTAGTCTTGGACTTAGATTGATCAAATCTATTATTAGTCCTATATTGGTCAGATTTGGTAAGATTTAGATTGCTCTGATCTACTATTAGACCTAAATTGTTCAGATTGAGTCTCAGACTTAGACTGGTCAGACCTAGTCTTAGACTTGTTAGATATAGTCTCGGACTTAGACTGGTCAGATTTAGTCTTAGACTACCATTGTCAGATTTAGTCTTGGACTGGTCAGGACTACTCTTACACGTAGATTGGTCAGATCTAGTCCTGTAGATTGGTCAGATTGAGTCTTGTAGATTGGTCAAATCTAGTCCTAGGCTTAGATTGGTCAGATATAGTCAGATTTAGATTGGTCAGATCTACTATTGGACTTAGATTGGTCAGATCTAGTAAGGTTTAGATTGGTCAGATCTACTATTGGACTTACATTGGTCAGATCTAGCCCAAGACTTAGATTGGTCAGATATAGTCCTAGACTTAGATTGGTCATATATAGTCAGATTTATATTGGTCAGATCTAGTCTTAGACTAAGATTGGTCAAATCTAGTAAGATTTAGATTGGTCAGATCTATTATTAGTCCTATATTGGTCGGATTTGGTAAGATTTAGATTGGTCTGATCTACTATTAGACCTATATTGGTCAGATTGAGTCTCAGACTTAGACTGGTCAGACCTAGTCTTAGACTGGTTAGATGTAGTCTCTGACTTAGACTTGTCAGATATAGTCTTAGACTTACATTGGTCAGATCTAGTCTTAGACTAAGATTGGTCAAATCTAGTAAGATTTAGATTGATCAAATCTATTATTAGTCCTATATTGGTCAGATTTGGTAAGATTTAGATTGGTCTGATCTACTATTAGACCTATATTGGTCAGATTGAGTCTCAGACTTAGACTGGTCAGATATAGTCTCTGACTTAGACTTGTCAGATTTAGTCTTAGACTTACATTGTCAGATTCAGTCTTAGACTGGTCAGATATAGTTTTAGACTTAGATTGGTCAGATCTAGTCTTAGACTTAGATTGATCAGATCTAGTCCTAGACATAGATTGGTCAGATCTAGTCAGATTTAGATTGGTCAGACCTACTATTAAAAACTATTTTGGTCAGAGAGATCTAGTCTTAGACTTAAATTGGTCAGATCTAGTCCTAGCTTACATTGGTCATATATAGTCAGATTTAGATTGGTCAGATTGAGTCTTGGATTTAATTTGGTGATAACTAGTCTCAGACTTAGATTGGTTGAATCTAGTCTTCGACTTAGATTGTCAGATTAAGTTTTAGACTGGTCAGAACTAGTCTTACACTTAGAATGGTCATATCTAGTCTTAGACTTAGACTGGTCAGATTTAGTAAGATTTAGATTGGTCAGATCTACTATTAGACCTATATTGGTCAGATTGAGTCTTAGATTTGGTCATAACTAGTATCAGACATAGATTGGTCATAACTAGTCTCAGACTTAGATTGGTCAGATCTAGTCTTAGACTTAGATTGTTATATTTAGTCTTAGACTGGTCAGAACTAGTCTTACACTTAGAATGGTCAGATCTAGTCCTAGGCTTAGATTGGTCGGATCTAGCACGATTTAGATTGGTCAAATCTACTATTAGACCTATATTGGTCAGATTGAGTCGTAGATTTGGTCATAACTAGTCTCAGACTTAGATTGGTCAGATCTAGTCTTAGACTTAGATTGTCATATTTAGTCTTAGACTGGTCAGAACTAGTCTTACACTTAGAATGGTCAGATCTAGTCCTAGACTTAGATTGGTAAGATCTAGTATGATTTAGATTGGTCAGATCTACTATTAGACCTATATTGGTCAGATTGAGTCTTAGATTTGGTCATAACTAGTCTCAGACTTAGATTGGTCATAACTCGTCTCAGACTTAGATTGGTCAGATCTAGTCTTAGACCTAGATTGTCATATTTAGTCTTAGACTTGTCAGAACTAGTCCTACAATTAGATTGGTCAGATCTAGTCTTAGTCTTAGATTGTCATATTTAGTCTTAGACTGGTCAGAACTAATCCTACAATTACATTGGTTAGATCTACACGGCAGGTTTTTTGTTTGATCCCATCCATCCATTCATTTTGTACCGCTTGTCCCTTTAGGGGTCACTGGGGCCTATCTCAGCTGCATTCGGGCGGAAGGCGTGGTGAACCCTGGACAAGTCGCCACCTCATCGCTGGGCCAACATAGACAGACAGACAACATTCACACTCGGGCCAATTTAGTGTTGCCAATCAAACTACCCAATCCATCCATTTTCTACCGCTTGTCCCTTTTGAGGTCGCGGGGGGGTGCTGGAGTCTATCTCAGCTGCATTGGGGAGGAAGGCGGTGTACACCCTGGACAAGTCGCTACCTCATCACAGGGCCAACACAGATAGACAGACAACATTCCCACTTGGGACAATTTAGTGTTGCCCATCAACCTATCCCATCCATCCATTTCCTACCGCTTGTCCCTTTAGGTGTTGCAGGGGGTCGCTGGAGCCTATCTCAACTGCATTCGGGCGGAAGGCGTGGTGCACCCTGGACAAGTCGCTACCTCATCACAGGGCCAACATAGATAGACAGACAACATTCCCACTTGGGACAATTTAGTGTTACCAATCAACCTATCCCATCCATCCATTTCCTACCGCTTGTGCCTTTAGGGGTTGCAGGGGGTCGCTGGAGTCTATCTCAGCTGCATTCGGGCGGAAGGCGGGGAACACCCTGGACAAGTCGCCACCTCATCGCTGGGCCAACATAGATAAACAGACAACATTCCCACTTGGGACAATTTAGTGTGGCCAATCAAACTACCCAATCCATCCATTTTCTACCGCTTGTCCCTTTTGAGGTCGCGGAGGGGTGCTGGAGTCTATCTCAGCTGTATTGGGGAGGAAGGCGGTGTACACCCTGGACAAGTCGCCACCTCATCACAGGGCCAACACAGATAGACAGACAACATTCCCACAATTTAGTGTTGCCAATCAACCTATCCCATCCATCCATTTTCTACCGCTTGTTCCTTTAGGGGTCGCAGGGGGTCGCTGGAGTCTATCTCAGCTGCATTCGGGCGGAAGGCGTGGTGCACCCTGGACAAGTCGCTCACTCATCGCTGGGCCAACACAGATAGACAGACAACATTCCCACTTGGGACAATTTAGTGTTGCCAATCAACCTATCCCATCCATCCATTTTCTACCGCTTGTCCCTTTAGGTGTTGCAGGGGGTCGCTGGAGCCTATCTCAACTGCATTCGGGCGGAAGGCGTGGTGCACCCTGGACAAGTCGCTACCTCATCACAGGGCCAATATAGATAGACAGACAACATTCACACTTGGGACAATTTAGTGTTGCCAATCAACCTATCCCATCCATCCATTTTCTACCGCTTGTCCCTTTAGGGGTCGCAGGGGGTCGCTGGAGTCTATCTCAGCTGCATTCGGGCGGAAGGCGGGCAACACCCTGGACAAGTCGCCACCTCATCACAGGGCCAACACAGATAGACAGACAACATTCACACTTGGGACAATTTAGTGTTGCCAATCAACCTATCCCATCCATCCATTTCCTACCGCTTGTCCCTTTAGGGGTTGCAGGGGGTCGCTGGAGCCTATCTCAACTGCATTCGGGCGGAAGGCGTGGTGCACCCTGGACAAGTCGCTACCTCATCACAGGGATTGAACTTTCACAGTATCATGTTGGACCCGCTCGACATCCATTGCTTTCGGTCCCCTAGAGGGGGGGGGGTTGCCCACATCTGAGGTCCTCTCCAAGGTTTCTCATAGTCAGCATTGTCACTGGCGTCCCACTGGATGTGAATTCTCCCTGCCCACTGGGTGTGAGTTTTCCTTGCCCTTTTGTGGGTTCTTCCGAGGATGTTGTAGTCGTAATGATTTGTGGAGGGGGTCCGGTCCGATGACCATGGATGAAGTACTGACTGTCCAGAGTCGAGACCCAGGATGGACCGCTCGTCGGGACCCAGGATGGACCGCTCGCCTGTATCGGTTGGGGACATCTCTACGCTGCTGATCCGCTTGAGATGGTTTCCTGTGGACGGGACTCTCGCTGCTGTCTTGGAGCCACTATGGATTGAACTTTCACAGTATCATGTTAGACCCGCTCGACATCCATTGCTTTCGGTCCCCTAGAGGGGGGGGGTTGCCCACATCTGAGGTCCTCTCCAAGGTTTCTCATAGTCAGCATTGTCACTGGCGTCCCACTGGATGTGAATTCTCCCTGCCCACTGGGTGTGAGTTTTCCTTGCCCTTTTGTGGGTTCTTCCGAGGATGTTGTAGTCGTAATGATTTGTGCAGTCCTTTGAGACTTTTGTGATTTGGGGCTATATAAATAAACATTGATTGATTGATTCATTGGAAAATATCTACAAAAAAGCTCCTAGAACTCACGGTTGTAGGTGGAGAGGAACTTGGGAGAGCACGTTCTTTTTGAATCCCAACTGCTCTGTCCGTGAAAAAGTAGCCTTCTTTATAATGCACCGAAAAGAAAAGAAAAAAAAACACAGTGCGGAGGACATTGAGGCTGATTACGCGGCGTGCGAATGAACGCTACCGACAGCCAAAGAGATGAGAGAGTCTCTTAGCTGGAGGTCATGTTGCATCTCGCCTGCGAGAACGTGCCGGGCAGAAAACACACGGGGTGAAAAGTGCACGGCGTACAGGAAGAAAATAAATAGTTCAACTGGTACTTTTCGACTTTTTCAAAGCGGCGCGGTCAGATCATCGAAGCGTTGCACTTTCGGGAGAGTGGGATGAAAACGTCGGCTTTCTAAATTCAAATTGTTGCTACCTGCAAAAGCACTTTGTTGCCCCCAAAACGTGTAAGCTGGTTCTCCATGCAATTAATAGTAATGATTAGCATAAATTAGCAGCAGACTAATCAACATTCAAATTAAAACCATATCACCTCCTGCCAGATGCGCTTATCTGCAGAAATGAAAGCAAACATTTCGCCCTCAAAAAAAGACAAAAATGTTCCAATATCCTCTAATGACCAAAGGGCACCGAGTCTATTCTGGAATATGTCACACTTTTAAAAGTGTCACTCCTCCAACATGTCTAAAGTACGGCTCGCAGCGTGTTTCTTGTCCATCCATCCATCCATTTTCTACCGCTTATTCCCTTTCGGGGTCGCGGGGACGCTGGCGCCTATCTCAGCTACAATCGGGCGGAAGGCGGGGTACACCCTGGATAAGTCGCCACCTCTTGTTTAATATATATATATATATATATATATATATATATATATATATATGTAGGTGTGGGAAAAAATCACAAGACTACTTCATCTCTACAGATCTGTTTCATGAGGGGTTCCCTCAATCATCAGGAGATTTTAATGGAAGCATTCACATACAATGGTTTATATAGAGCACAGAGTGGGTGGGTACAAGCAGGCGTAGGGTGTGGTGATTGGCTCATGTGTTACCTAGGAGGTGTTTCCGTCTATGGCGGCATGTTGAAATGATTTCACTGCGCTTGTTGAGGGATGATAGATCTGGATGATATATAATAAACAGTTTCTCTTTTAAGCATAGGTTGCA
>NC_084639.1:5166049-5246049 GCF_033978795.1 Nerophis ophidion | reverse complement strand
CAATTATTTTATCGCACATTTGCGTATGTTGTTTACATGCGTTTATTTTGTTAACGCCTTTTCTTAACAAGATGGCATCTCCCGGATGTACTTCGGCGTCGAGGGGCTCTTGGTAAAGATGGAACATTTGGCAAAAATACCGGACAATTCTGCAAATTTCATGGCTGCCTTACAGCGTGGTCACTCCGGGATCACTTACGACCGCCAGACAATTCTGGATGAGGATAGATCGGGCCGTTTTGGACTGAATGACACGTGCTTGCTAGACCGGCTAGCTAGCATGGGAATACATCCAGCGGCCTGTGAAGCAGCGGAGTATATGTGTTGTCTGTCTATTTATGAATCACGCAGACAAGGAGTGTTGACTGAGTTCTTAACGTTTGCTTTCAGAGCGTGCATATCACAACATACAAGATGCCGTCATGGCGACACAACCTATACCAGGCTACCGCGCATGCTCCTCACTCCTGTTGCATGCTGGGTAGGGTAGTTCTTTTTTTTCCCTGGCCCATAACATCACAATATAGTACCATGTATATGATGCGTTCAGTTTATCAAAGCACCAAGCAAACAATCGGAAAATTCCCATCATGTCAATTCCTAGATATGGTCATAATTATCTTAAGTGCACTACGCAGAATAAACACAACATTATTAATATTGCTACTACGGATAAATTGATCAAAAATTCCCTAAAACAGCCCACTACCTATAATATAGGTTTTTTTAAACATAAGACCCTGATTAAAAAAAATGTTTCTGCTGTTACCTCAGAAATTGCCTGTTCAGATGTTATGATTGTGGCTCAGAGATTTGTATGTAGATTATATTTATTTTCCATAACAAACAGGATAACTTAAATACCCTGGCAGTGGAAATAAGCTTAAATGTTTGTATTTACATTTTTTGAGTTGATTTTCATAAAATATGCTATTCAACTGCTACTGTTTAACAAGGACTGATTTAAATTGTGTTTGCACAACGAATGTTTTGGCGCTTTTGTTCATGTGGGAGAATATTCCAATAAAGGTGCATTACACACTACTTTTGAATTCATTATTGGGATTTGTGTATACAATGCAGTTAATCACGATTAATCAGAGAAATAGTGTGATTAACTTTGATTAAAATTTGTAATTGTTGCCCAGCCCTAATATATATATATATATATATATATATATATATATATATATATATAATGTATGTATATATTTATATGTATATGTTTTTTAATAATAAAATGATAATAAAGATGTGTCAGGTCATTTTTTACAAAGGATGATTTGAATCACACAGAAAATAAAAAAAACTAATGAAAAACAAAAAAGGTACCCTTTGTTTCAGGGTGTTCAGGAAACTTTTATTGAAAAAACAGGAATAATTTGTTGCGTTACTAAAATTGTAGATAGACAGCTATTATATCTGACAGTTATATATACATATATACATACATACATGTGCATATAAACATATATATATATATATATATATATGTTTTTGTGTATGTATGTATATATATATATATATATATATATATATTAGAATAATGTATTCATTTAAATTTGAAAAAAATCTCTTCACAATAATATTACCAATAATGTATTGTTTATTATTGAAGGAGTTATAAATAATTTATAACTCCTTTAATAATTTACAATAAATTCTTATAGATTAAAGTATAATACAGTTAGCTGTACAATTTTAAACATTTTTTTTTCTTTAACTGATTGGTCTTGATGTAGTTCATCGACAAAACATTACAGAACATCAACATGGCCGTTGCATAATGTTTAGACACCGCTCTCCGAAAAATTACAAAAATATAACATATATAAATGGCCAATATAAGCAATCAAATGTAATATTGAGCCTGCTAATCATTCTGTAATCGAGGACTCGACCAGAACATGTTATATAATCATTTCCAAAATACCTGTGGCGGTGGTGACGTGGTCCATATGACATCATCGCATGATTTGTTATGATGCATATGTTCTTTAAAAAGGGATGTGAATTTACATTTAGAACAAATCTATTATCAAGTTTAGTATAAACCTATGTATTTTTCTAACGTAATATTGTGAATTAGTGAAGTGAATTATATTTATATAGCGCTTTTCTCTAGTGACTCAAAGCGCTTTACATCGTGAAAACCCAATATCTAAGTCACATTTAAAGCAGTGTGGGTGGCACTGGGAGCAGGTGGGTAAAGTGTCTTGCCCAAGGACACAACGGCAGTGACTAGGATGGCAGAAGTGGGGATCGAACCTGGAACCCTCAAACATTTAAAAAAAAATTTTTCAGAGATTTCTGTAATACTTTTAGTCACTCTTTCTTTAATAAAAAAAAAGACTGGAAACAAATCTAAAATCTATTTCTGGTGTTATTGGAGACTGTACTGGTGTTTGGAGAATGTTTACATATTATCGCATGATGTCCGTGATGAAAAGCGAGCAACAAAGAGCCTGACGTCACACCTACTCAGTGGTCTAGTGGTTAGAGTGTCCGCCCTGAGATCGGTAGGTTGTGAGTTCAAACCCCGGCCGAGTCATACCAAAGACTATACAAATGGGAGCTATTACCTCCCGGCTTGATACTCAGCATCAAGGGTTGGAATTGGGGGTTAGATCACCAAAAATGATTCCCAGGCGCGGCCAACGCTGCTGCTCACTGCTCCCCTCACTTCCCAAGGTGGGTATATCTCAAATATATAAAAGTATGTCCACACACTGCCTCCATCATCGGTTTCGGGAGCACTGTTTCGGTGTAAAGAGATTTTTTTTTCTGGCCAAATTTTCGGTGCATCAAATAATATGCACAAATAATAAACTATATATAGTCATTCATACCGTAACTACCTGCTGGTGTTAATGTGTATGTTAGTGTGTTATTGTGGCTATGTTTACCATGGTCTTTGAACACACCGTGTTGGGGGAGAATTAACGTGTGTGCTCAGAGGAAATACTTGTTAGAATTGAGCCTTTTGATATCGTAGAATCGGCAATAAAAGATAAAAAGGGTGTCAGTCTTTGTTTTTTTCTCCTGGACACTACAATGGATTATATTACTTTACTTTGTTAGGCGTGGCAGATAATACGAAACCCTAAATGTAGTTAAATCGGATGTATAGCGTAGCACTTTTAATTTGAAGCCGGAAGAGTGTGTGATTGGTTTGAGAAAGTGTTGTGACATGTTTTGATGTCGGATCGACTGTTTGCAATTTTAAAAAAAAATCTCCTTTCGACATCCTGCCGACTGTCTTTCATTTCTGTTGAGATTTTATGTCATCTTACTTACTAACCAGAGTAACAATATAAATGTTATGTTATCACTGCACCTTAACTGTAATCTGAATACGGGAAGTGAAGCACCACCCACCTGGAGAACACAGCAGGGATGTCTCCTCTTCTCAGGGCGGAAAACAGTCCTTTCTTGTCCGGAGAAAAACTTGCCATGGCTTTGAACGTGATATTTCCATAAGGTAGAGACTTTCTTTTGTCCATTTCCGCTCGTTCGTGGCTCAACAGTAGCAAGTGAACTGCAGCCAAGTTCCCCCAACTACGGCAAGGCCTGAGTGTCAAAAAGGAAGTGTTTGCATTAATTGTCTGCTAAAAAAATTATCCTTAAAATTTATAGTTAATGCACATATATACAGTATATATATATATATATATATATATATATATATATATATATATATATATATATATATATATATATATATACATATACAATTTTTTAAAATGTTTAAATTTTTTTTTAATGTACCCTCTTGGATTAATTATGTATTTCTGATTCTGATATATATATATATATATATATATATATATATATATACATACAAACACACACGCACGCACGCACGCACGCACGCACGCACGCACGCACACACACACACACACACACACACACACACACACACACACACACACACACACACACACACACACACACACACACACACACACACATTCATAAATATAAACACATATATATTTAAACATACATATATACATACACACATAAATATACATACATAAACACATATTCAAACACACATATATACATATACAAACATATATATACACATTCATATACACACATAAATATATATACACACATATATATACACTCATATATACACACATATACATATATACACACAGACATATATACACACGTATATATATACTACATACATATATACAAACATATATATTCAAACATACATATATATACATACACACACATATAAACACATAAATATACATCCATATACACATATTCAAACACACATACATATACACACACATACATACACATACACAAACATATATACATATACAAACATATATATATACACATTCATATACACACATAAATATATATACACATATATATACACTCATATATACACACATATACATATATACACACAGACATATATACACACATATACATATATACACAAAAATATATATATACACACATATATATACTACATACATACACACATATATGTATATATACTGTACATATATGTATACGTATATACATGTATAGACACACATATATAATGTACATGTGTGTATTTGTATATACACACTTATATACACATATATATTGTACATGTGTATTTGTATATACACACATATATATAGATCTATACATATGCATATGTATATGTGTGTATTTGTATATACACACACATATATACACACACACACATATACATATATATATATATATACAGTTAAAATCAATAAAAGGAAGAATTAGGACTTTGGGGCTGCAAAAGTTAGTTGGGGTTGTTGGTGTTAAAAACAACATTTAGCTGCATTTCCTCTGACCAGGTAAAAAAAAGGTCGATAAATATTTTTTTTGTAAATATGCATCTTTTTTTCCGAATGTTCTCATGTCCATGCCGGTGTTGTGTAGACCATAATAAATGTTGCCTGTCATAGCAAGTCATGTTGTTCCTGTCGTAGTCAAGTACTATACTCAATCATGTCTCGCTTCAAGACACAATTAACCAACATCACAATTTAAGACCAATTAAGCTATTCATTTATTATCATGTCCATCAGTAATATAAAATACTAAAAGGTTTGAGGAGCATTTAAAAACACTTGCAAAAGTATTGGGACACCTGGGCTTTCTTCTACGGCAGTGGCACCACAGTTTCAGCGGTAGGCCAAAGAATCAGTGAAATATTCAAACACAGTGTTACTGTTCAAAATGTGTGCGATGTTACAGTGGCTAAAATTTGAAATGGATGTGTTAGATAACACCTCGGCCTTGTTTTCAAATAATATTTAGGCATTCTATCCCAGTGTTTTTCAAAAAATGTTGAGCCAAGGCACATGTTTTGCATTAAAAAAAACGGAGGCACACCACCCGCAGAAATCATTCAAAAACAAAACTCAGTTGACAGTAAAAAGTCATTGTTGGATATGACTTTAAAGCATAACCAAGCATGCATCAATATAGTTCTTGTCTCAAAGTAGGTGTACTGTCACCCCCTGTCACATAGCACCCACCTGTACACAATTAGCCTGCACGCCGGTGGGATGTTCCAAATAAGTGTTTGATGAGCATTCCCCAACTTTATCAGTATGTATTGCCACCTTTCCCAACTTCTTTGTCACATGTTGCTGGCATCAAATTCTAAAGTTAATGATTATTTGCAAAAAAAAAGAGGTTTATCAGTTTGAACATCAAATACCGTATTTCCTTGAATAGCATGTAATATGCGCCTGCCTTGAATTACTGCCGGATCAAACTCGCTCCCCAAATGTATTAGCGCATGCTTACTTTAACCGCCGTGTCAAAGTCATGACGTCACGAGTGACGCTTCCCCTGTCGTCATTTCCAAATTGGCAGAGGTTTTTTTTTTTTTACTTTTACTATGTGTAAACCAGGGGTCTTGTTCCACAGCCATACAGATCAAACCGATGGTTGTGATATAAACAACTTTAACATGCTTACTAATATGCACCACACTCTGTGAACCCACACCAAACACATTTGAGGAGAACATTGGCTCTGTAACACATTATAAATGCAACATAAGAATTACCCAGAATTCCAATGCATCCATGACTCTTGGCTATATTATACACCCCGCTAGCATCAAACCCTCTCCATGGGCGGGGTAGGGGGCGCGTGTATAATATAGCCAAAAGTCATGGATGCATTGGAATTCTGGGTAATTCTTATGTTGCGATTATAATGTGTTACAGAGCCAATGTTCTCCAGAAATGTGTTTGGTGTGGGTTCACAGAGTGTGGCGCATATTAGTAAGAGTGTTAAAGTTGTTTATATCACAACCATCAGTGTAAAAGGTATGGCTGTTGAGCAAGTATGCATTGCGATCTCGTATGAGAAGCAGCGATATGCATGCGTCCGACCGGCACGCAGATAGCATGTTGTAGAGCAGTGGTCCCCAACCACTGGGCCGTGGCTGCAGAAGAATTATTATTTTTTTAAATTTTATTTTATATCACACTAAATTTTTTACTGCATGCCATTGGTAAGCACAGGGGTGAGAAGAGGTATTAAAATTATTAGCGCCTGCTTACTTTTACCGCATGCCTTGAATAAGCGCAGGAGTGAGAAAAGGATTTAAATTATTTAGCGCCCCGGCGGCTATTCAAGGAAATACGGTATGTTGTCTTTGTAGCATATGAATATGGGTTGGAAAGGATTTGCAAATCATTGTATTCCGTTTGTATTTACATCTAACACAATTTCCCAACTCACATGGAAACGGGGTTTGTACCGTATTTTAATATCGGTCATTATGGTGGTACATGTGTTCTCTGAGGTGGTACTTAGTGAGCACCACTGTTCCACAAAAGGTGGAAAAAAGGAAGAAAACAAACTGACAGAAGGACTGTTGCCAAACTAATTGCTGAAAATCTCGGATTCATGGGCAGAGTCAGCAAAAAATGAGCAATACGTTTCATTTAAAGCAACAGGATGTGGTAATTGAAGTACTAAATCATGCTGTTGGTATCAGGAATGGCGTTTGGCTGCATTTTCCTTGATCGATAATGGAGAAATTGTTGATTTAACTGCTATTTTAAAAGTGTGTATCTCTTTCTGAATGTTCTTAACGCCTGCCTGTGTTGTATTGATCAGACGTCATGTTGTTGTTGTTCTTTGGACTCTGCCTTTGCTGCCAACTAGTACGCCCCCTGTTGGCTCAGCCGCTTCAAGACACCACCGATCAACCACTCACTCCAGTCACATAATTGCGATCAGACCCACTCCTTACTGCGCGGCCATAATGACAATTGCCATCGCCATAGCAACCGGGGATGTGTCTGTCCTATCCGTAACATCAGTGTGGCGTGGCGCTAGCGACTAATGGTAATGTTGGCGGGCGACCCGCGTTCACCGCCAGGCATGACGGCGTGAACACAAAACGTGTCGTTGGGAGTAAATGCTGTTTTGGGTTCATATTTAAAAACAGCAGATGTTGCTTTTGTTAATGAGAGCTTTGCAGCCTTGCAAGATGCTTTTCTCCAAGGTTGAAGAAGGGGAGAACGGGAACACGGAAGTACAAACCCCGTTTCCATATGAGTTGGGAAATTGTGTTAAATGTAAATATAAACGGAATACAATGATTTGCATGTCATTTTCAACCCATATTCAGTTGAATATGCTACAAAGACAACATATTTGATGTTCAAACTGATGAACTTTTTTTTGTTGTTGCAAATAATCGTTACCTTTAGAATTTGATGCCAGCAACACGTGACAAAGAAGTTGGGAAAGGTGGCAATCAATACTGATAAAGTTGAGGAATGCTCATCAAACACTTATTGGGAACATCCCACAGGTGTGCAGGCTAATTGGGAACAGGTGGGTGCCATGATTGGGTATAAAAACAGCCTCCTAAAAAATGCTCAGTCTTTCACCAGAAAGGATGGGGCGAGGTACACCCCTTTGTCCACAACTGCGTGAGCAAATAGTCAAACAGTTTAAGAACAACGTTTCCCAAAGTGCAATTGCAAGAAATTTTGGGATTTCAACATCTACGGTCCATAATATCATCAAAAGGTTCAGAGAATCTGGAGAAATCACTCCACGTAAGCGGCATGGCCGGAAACCAACATTGAATGACCGTGACCTTCGATCCCTCAGACAGCACTGTATCAAAAACCGACATCAATCTCTAAAGGATATCACCACATGGGCTCAGGAACACTTCAGAAAACTACTGTCACTAAATAGAGTTTGTCGCTACATCTGTAAGTGCAAGTTAAAGCTCTACTATGCAAAGTGAAAGCCATTTATCGACAACATCCAGAAACGCCACCGGCTTCTCTGGGCCCGAGATCATCTAAATAGACTGATGCAAAGTGGAAAAGTGTTCTGTGGTCTGACGAATCCACATTTCAAATTGTTTTTGGAAATATTCAACATCGTGTCATCCGGACCAAAGGGGAAGCGAACTATCCAGACTGTTATCGACGCAAAGTTCAAAAGCCAGCATCTGTGATGGTATGGGGGTGCATTAGTGCCCAAGGCATGGGTAACTTACACATCTGTGAAGGCACCATTAATGCTGAAAGGTACATACAGGTTTTGGAACAACATTTGCTGCCATCTAAGCGCTGTCTTTTTCAGCAAGACAATGCCAAGCCACATTCAGCACGTGTTACAACAGCGTGGCTTCATAAAAAAAGAGAGCGGGTACTTTCCTGGCCCGCCTGCAGTCCAGACCTGTTTCCCATGGAAAATGTGTGGTGCATTATGAAGCGTAAAATACGACAGCGGAGACCCCGGACTGTTGAACGACTGAAGCTCTACATAAAACAAGAATGGGAAAGGAATTCCACTTTCAAAGCTTCAACAATTAGTTTCCTCAGTTCCCAAACGTTAATTGAGTGTTGTTAAAAGAAAAGGTGATGTAACACAGTGGTGAACATGCCCTTTCCCAACTACTTTGGCACGTGTTTGCAGCCAACACATTCTAAGTTAATTATTATTTGCAAAAAAAAAAAAACAAGTTTATGAGGTTTGAACATCAAATATGTTGTCTTTGTAGTGCATTCAACTGAATATGGGTTGAAAATGATTTGCAAATCATCGTATTGGGTTTATATTTACATCTAACACAATTTCCCAACTCATATGGAAACAGGGTTTGTATGTCTTACCTCCTACACACACCATAATAATACTCCTATGTTGAAGTACAGTACAATCCATCAATCGGTGCGCCTTCATAGCTTATCCCTACTAAAAGATTTGGATAAGATTTTTGAGCGCCGTCTGTAATGTTCTATATTTTCAATGGAACATATATAATGTTGGTGTTGTTTACTTGAGTCATATTGCCATCATAGTGCAGTCTACACATATTGTATTTCCTTGAATTGGCGCCGGGGCGCTAATTATTTTAAAACCTCTTCTCACCCCGGCGCTTACCAAATGCATGCGGTAAATTTAGGCCTGCGCTTATAAATTTGAGTGTGATGTAAGGATACCATCATGAAAAGCACATTTAATAAAAAAACATTATTATGTTCTTACCTTTACTTATAAATGAAGTCCATGCGCAGCTCCTGATCAAAAGCATCAATAACTTGTTTACAGAAGTCTTCCTTATCTTTCTTCAGTTTTAAAAGTCTCTCTGTCTCGATGGAGATCTTCCTTTATTACCTCCTGCTTCGATTGAAAGTCCAGTTTAGAAAACAGTTTTATTTTAAATATGTAATCCTCCGTGTTAAAAGTGCAAGCAAGAGGAAAAAATAAACGCTCGCTGCTCACTCTTGCTGCTTGTTGTCACTTCTTCTGCAGCCGAGTGTCGCAAGAAGGATCACTAGCGCCCTCTACCACCAGGAGGCGGGAGACATTTAATGACTCATATTTGACACACGCAGCTACGGTATATTAATAAAACATAACTGCTTACTGTTCTTTTTAGCATATTCAATAAATCCTACTGAATAACTCTTAATATTCTTCCCTTTATGCGATCTCAAATTATTGAAATCAGCCTCCTCCATTTTGAAAATGATGGCAGGTGAAGTGTCACTCGTGACGTGACAAGTTTGACCCGGTGGAAATTCCGGACATACGCTAAAAAAAATAATATTTTGCGAAACGAGTTTGACCCGGCGTTAATCCTGAGCTGGCGGTAATACTAAGCATGCGCTAATTATTTTGTGAAACGAGTTTGACCCGGCAGTAATTCTAGGCAGGCGCATACTATATACCCAGCGGCAATTCAAGGAAATACGGTATCTCTTATGTTTGACTGCCATCTACTGGCCACGCTTATCATTACACCATGCACCAAATAACATTGCTTTGAGGTTGGTAAGCAAAGCCAGAATAAAAATATGGTATATTAATTATATATCCATTTTATTATTAAAATATGTATATATGTACATATACATGTATACACTTAAACACATGTGTGGCACCCCAGTCAAAAAGTTGGGACACACCTGATGCTTGTGGTTCTAACAGTCCTCTGATTTTCTGCAAATTGCTTGAGCCGAGCTTTTAGCCGATTTTCTTCCGGTTTGATGGATAAATAGAAGGTGTTCGACAGTCGCCATAGCAACACAAACGCAACCTATAACACCGTGTCAGCGGGGCGCCGTGGAGTTTAATGGGGCTAAGGCGACCGCCCGACCTCTCACTGCGGGTCTTTGTCTTCAAACAGTCAGTCCCACATTGTCGTGGACTCTGTTCCTCTCTCCTGGCCTATTTACATATTGTCTCACTTTGCCCTCTTGCGGGCTGACAACCAATCGGGATGATGAATGATGACCTGTGACCGTGTGACCGCGAGGGCGGAGGAGGACTTTTCTGTACGTCGTGGCAGAACAAAAGCCATGTCGTTGAAAGTGACATGTCTTTAAAGGTGCACTATATTGCCAAAAGTATTTGGCCACCTGCCTTGACTCACATACAAACTTGCCAACCCTCCCGGATTTTCCGGGAGACCACCGAAATTCAGCGCCTCTCGCGAAAACCTCCCGGAAGAAATGTTCTCCCGAAATTCAGCCGGTGCTGGAGGCCACGCCCCCTCCAGCTCCTTGCGGACCTGAGTGGGGACAGCCTGTTTTCACGTCCGCTTTCCTACTATATAAACAGCTTGCCTGCCCAATCACGTTACAGCATCTACGGATTTGAATAAAAAACTGCCAGAAGAACGAGGAAGTTACAGCCATGGCGACGCCGTCTGTAATAGAGTGATTCTATGTTGTCTGTCGCCATCTCCTGGTGAATGTTGGCTATAGCGTTATGGGGTTGCTTTTTGATTGGCCAACGATTTACGTGGTGTTGCGCACCTGACGACAAGTGAAGGAGTCTGTTCTGAAGCCCACAGTAAAGAGATGTAACTTCATCACCTCGCCCGGTTATTGACTCCAACCCAATAAATTACACCGAGCAAAATGAAGAAATAAATGGCAGAAAAAAGGTTACTCAAATACTGAAAGGTAAGTGTTGTTTTTTTTAGTAACCAGCAAGCACAGTAGAGTTAGTAGAACAACTGTGTTTTTATTACTGTGTATTTGATAGGTGCCGTCTGAAATACAACTATTTCTTTTATTTATATATATAATAAAATAAATATATCGAGCTAGAATTCACTGAAAGTCAAGTATTTCATACATTTATATATATACATATACATATATGTATATATGAAATGTATATGACATACTTGAGTTGGTGAATTGTAGATGTAGATATACTCCTCCCCTCTTAACCACGCCTCTGCCCCACCCCTGACCACGCCCCCCACCTCCCGAAATCGGAGGTCTCAAGGTTGGCAAGTATGCTCACATATGAACTTGAAGTGCCATCCCATTCCTAACCCATAGAGTTCAATATGATGCCGGTCCACCTTTTGCAGCTATTACAGCTTCAACTCTTCTGGGAAGGCTGTCCACAAGGTTGTGGAGTGTGTTTATAGGAATTTTCCACCATTCGTCCAAAAGCGCATTGGCGAGGTCACACGGTCGAGAAGACCTGGCTCTCAGTCTCTGTTCTAATTCATCTGAAATGTGTCCTAGGGTTCAGGTCAGGACTCTGTGCAGGCCAGTCAAGTTCATCCACAAAAGACTCTGTCCTCCATGTCTTTATGGCATCCCAGTGCATTCATAGTTCCTTTCACAGTAACGAAGGGGGCAAGCCCAACTCCTGAAAAACAACCCCACACCATAATTCCTCCTCCACCAAATTTCACACTGGGCACAAGGCAGTCCGAAATGTAGCATTCTCCTGGCAACCTCCAAACCCGGACTGGTCCATCAGCTTGCCAGATGGAAAAGAATGACTCAACACTCCAGAGAAGGCGTCTCCACTGCTCTAGAGTCCAACGGTGACGTGCTTTACACCCATACTTGCCAACACTCCCGATTTTCCCAGGAGACTCACGCATTTCAGTGGCCCTACCGAAAATCTCCCGGGGCAACCATTCTCCCCATTTCCACCCGGAAAACAATATTGGGGGCGTGGCCTAACCAGAAAATCATATATGTCTCCGTTATCCATAGCTTTATCTATAACCCATAAAGTAGGCAGACACGGAGCTATTTCTCAAGGTTGAAAAGTATGTTTACACCACTGCATCCCACGCTTTGCATTGAACTTGGTGATGTATGGCTTAGATGCAGCTGCCCGGCCATGGAAACCCATGGAATGGGTTTCTCTGCGTACTGTACGTGGGCTAACTGGGAGGTCACCTGAAGCTTGGAGCTCTGTAGCAACTGACTGTGCAGAAAGTCTTTGCACTATGCGCTTCAGCATCCGCCGACCCCTCTCTGACAGTTTACGTGGCCTACCATTTGGTGGCTGAGTTGCTGTTGTTCCCAAAATCTTCCATTTTCATATAATAAAGCCGACGTTTGACTTTGGAATATTTAGGAGTGAGGACATTTCACGACTAAATTTGTAGCACAGGTGGCATCCTGTGAGAGTTCCACGCTGGAAACAGTCTCCATGCCTACGTGCTTGATTTTATACACCGGGCAAAGTGATTAGGACACCTGGCTGTCATCATTTGGATGGGTGGCCGAATACTTTTCCCAATATAGTGTATAAATCCACTTTGTGTATTTTTATATTCACACCTGGACACACTTGAGGTCAAGTTTAAAGGCCTACTGAAATGAGATGTTCTTATTTAAACGGGGATAGCAGGTCCATTCTATGTGTCATACTTGATCATTTCGCCATATTGCCAAATTTTTGCTGAAAGGATTTAGTAGAGAACATCCACGATAAAGTTTGCAACTTTTGGTCGCTAATAAAAAAGCCTTGCCTGTACCGGAAGTAGCAGACGATGTGCGCGTGACGTCACGGGTTGTGGAGCTCCTCACATCTGAACATTGTTTACAATCATGGCCACCAGCAGCGAGAGCGATTCGGACCAAGAAAGCAACGTTTTCCCCATTAATTTGAGCGAGGCTGAAAGATTCGTGGATGAGGAAAGTGAGAGTGAAGGACTAGGAAAAAAAAAAAGACTAGACGGCAGTGGGAGCAATTTGGACGGGGAAAGCGACGATTTCTCCATTAATTTGAGCGAAAATGAAAGATTCGTGGATGAGGAAAGTGAGAGTGAAGGACGAGGAAAAAAAAAAAGACTAGACGGCAGTGGGAGCGATTCAGATGTTATTAAACACATTTACTAGGATAATTCTGGAAAATCCCCTATCTGCTTATTGTGTTACTAGTGTTTTAATAAGATTACATGGTTGTACCTGTACAACCTGAAAGTCGGAGGGGTGTGGCCACGGGTGTGGTAACCGCCAGTGTCTCCGAGGGAAGCAGCCGGTCGGGCCGGGCTGAGATTTATTTATTTTTTCCCTTCCAACAACGGTGGAAGCATCCGACGGTCGGGGGCGGACGGTGGGAGGAGGCGAGAGAGTCGCAGCTGCCTCTTTGACAGGTGCAGGAGGAACGACGCAAGCTCTCCGCTCATGTCTACGGTAAGAGCCGACTTATTACCACGATTTTCTCACCGAAACCTGCCGTTATACCTGTGGTCGGGAACCATGTTCGCTTGACCGCTCTGTTCCATAGTAAAGCTTCACCGTCATCTTTCGGGAATGTGTCAGGCTTTCCCCTGACAGTTTGTCTGTGTTTTAGTTTTTTCCTCTGCATTTGTCTTTCCTCTGTGTTTAGTATCTCCTGTCTTTAGTTCCTGTCTAGTGCTCTTATTTTGTCAGCTTCCTGTCTTGTTGCCTGAGTGCTGTGTTCCTCCTCAGCTGCGGCTGATTGGCACCTGGCCACACCTGTTGCCAATCAGCCTGCTCCTATTTGTACCTGCTTTGTCTTGTGTCAGTTGCTGGATCATTGTATTGTCTTGTCGATGTCACGTCTAGTCGCTTTTGTCATGTGTTATCGCTCCTGTCGTGTGGTACCTTGTGTGAAGTGAAGTGAAGTGAATTATATTTATATAGCGCTTTTCTCTAGTGACTCAAAGCGCTTTACATAGTGAAACCCAATATCTAAGTTACATTTAAACCAGTGTGGGTGGCACTGGGAGCAGGTGGCTAAAGTGTCTTGCCCAAGGACACAACGGCAGTGACTAGGATGGCAGAAGCGGGAATTGAACCTGCAACCCTCAAGTTGCTGGCACGGCCGCTCTACCAACCGAGCTATGCCGCCCGCATAGCTCGTCTTTGCTGCGTAGCGGTAAGCTATATTCGGTTGAAGTTTGTAGCTTACTGTTTTTTGTTCCCTGTTTTATTTTTCATTATACAAGTACGACTTCTGTTTGGCTGTTCGCTACCCGCTAGCTTCCACGCTAAGCTCCGGTTCGATATTTTCTAGCTCCCAGGCTAGCTCCTTTTGTTTGATTATCCGCCTCGTGCGCGCTTTGTGTTTGTACCCTTTTGGTTTTGTTTTTGTCTTAGTATTTAATTAAATCATGTTTTCTCATTCCATCTCTGCATCTTGGGGCACGTCACCAAATAAGTGAAGTGAATTATATTTATATAGCACTTTTTCTCTACTGACTCAAAGTGCTTTACATAGTGAAACCCAATATTTAAGTTACATTCCAACCAGTGTGGGTGGCACTGGAAGCAGGTGGGTAAAGTGTCTTGCCCGAGGACACAACGGCAGTGACTAGGTTCGCAGAAGCGGGAATCGAACCTGCCGCCCGCATAGCTCGTCTTTGCTGCGTAGCGGTAAGCTATATTCGGTTGAAGTTTGTAGCTTACTGTTTTTTGTTCCCTGTTTTATTTTTCATTATACAAGTACGACTTCTGTTTGGCTGTTCGCTACCCGCGAGCTTCCACGCTAAGCTCCGGTTCGATATTTTCTAGCTCTCAGGCTAGCTCCTTTTGTTTGATTATCCGCCTCGTGCGCGCTTTGTGTTTGTACCCTTTTGGTTTTGTTTTTGTCTTAGTATTTAATTAAATCATGTTTTCTCATTCCATCTCTGCATCTTGGGGCACGTCACCAAATAAGTGAAGTGAATTATATTTATATAGCACTTTTTCTCTACTGACTCAAAGTGCTTTACATAGTGAAACCCAATATTTAAGTTACATTCCAACCAGTGTGGGTGGCACTGGAAGCAGGTGGGTAAAGTGTCTTGCCCGAGGACACAACGGCAGTGACTAGGTTCGCAGAAGCGGGAATCGAACCTGCAACCCTCAAGTTGCTGGCACGGCCGCTCTACCAACCGAGCTATGCCGCCCGCATAGCTCGTCTTTGCTGCGTAGCGGTAAGCTATATTCGGTTGAAGTTTGTAGCTTACTGTTTTTTGTTCCCTGTTTTATTTTTCATTATACAAGTACGACTTCTGTTTGGCTGTTCGCTACCCGCTAGCTTCCACGCTAAGCTCCGGTTCGATATTTTCTAGCTCCCAGGCTAGCTCCTTTTGTTTGATTATCCGCCTCGTGCGCGCTTTGTGTTTGTACCCTTTTGGTTTTGTTTTTGTCTTAGTATTTAATTAAATCATGTTTTCTCATTCCATCTCTGCATATTGGGGCACGTCACCAAATAAGTGAAGTGAATTATATTTATATAGCACTTTTTCTCTACTGACTCTAAGTGCTTTACATAGTGAAACCCAATATTTAAGTTACATTCCAACCAGTGTGGGTGGCACTGGAAGCAGGTGGGTAAAGTGTCTTGCCCGAGGACACAACGGCAGTGACTAGGTTCGCAGAAGCGGGAATCGAACCTGCCGCCCGCATAGCTCGTCTTTGCTGCGTAGCGGTAAGCTATATTCGGTTGAAGTTTGTAGCTTACTGTTTTTTGTTCCCTGTTTTATTTTTCATTATACAAGTACGACTTCTGTTTGGCTGTTCGCTACCCGCGAGCTTCCACGCTAAGCTCCGGTTCGATATTTTCTAGCTCTCAGGCTAGCTCCTTTTGTTTGATTATCCGCCTCGTGCGCGCTTTGTGTTTGTACCCTTTTGGTTTTGTTTTTGTCTTAGTATTTAATTAAATCATGTTTTCTCATTCCATCTCTGCATCTTGGGGCACGTCACCAAATAAGTGAAGTGAATTATATTTATATAGCACTTTTTCTCTACTGACTCAAAGTGCTTTACATAGTGAAACCCAATATTTAAGTTACATTCCAACCAGTGTGGGTGGCACTGGAAGCAGGTGGGTAAAGTGTCTTGCCCGAGGACACAACGGCAGTGACTAGGTTCGCAGAAGCGGGAATCGAACCTGCAACCCTCAAGTTGCTGGCACGGCCGCTCTACCAACCGAGCTATGCCGCCCGCATAGCTCGTCTTTGCTGCGTAGCGGTAAGCTATATTCGGTTGAAGTTTGTAGCTTACTGTTTTTTGTTCCCTGTTTTATTTTTCATTATACAAGTACGACTTCTGTTTGGCTGTTCGCTACCCGCTAGCTTCCACGCTAAGCTCCGGTTCGATATTTTCTAGCTCCCAGGCTAGCTCCTTTTGTTTGATTATCCGCCTCGTGCGCGCTTTGTGTTTGTACCCTTTTGGTTTTGTTTTTGTCTTAGTATTTAATTAAATCATGTTTTCTCATTCCATCTCTGCATATTGGGGCACGTCACCAAATAAGTGAAGTGAATTATATTTATATAGCACTTTTTCTCTACTGACTCTAAGTGCTTTACATAGTGAAACCCAATATTTAAGTTACATTCCAACCAGTGTGGGTGGCACTGGAAGCAGGTGGGTAAAGTGTCTTGCCCGAGGACACAACGGCAGTGACTAGGTTCGCAGAAGCGGGAATCGAACCTGCCGCCCGCATAGCTCGTCTTTGCTGCGTAGCGGTAAGCTATATTCGGTTGAAGTTTGTAGCTTACTGTTTTTTGTTCCCTTTTTTATTTTTCATTATACAAATACGACTTCTGTTTGGCTGTTCGCTACCCGCTAGCTTCCACGCTAAGCTCCGGTTCGATATTTTCTAGCTCCCAGGCTAGCTCCTTTTGTTTGATTATCCGCCTCGTGCGCGCTTTGTGTTTGTACCCTTTTGGTTTTGTTTTTGTCTTAGTATTTAATTAAATCATGTTTTCTCATTCCATCTCTGCATCTTGGGGCACGTCACCAAATAAGTGAAGTGAAGTGAATTATATTTATATAGCACTTTTTCTCTACTGACTCAAAGTGCTTTACATAGTGAAACCCAATATTTAAGTTACATTCCAACCAGTGTGGGTGGCACTGGAAGCAGGTGGGTAAAGTGTCTTGCCCGAGGACACAACGGCAGTGACTAGGTTCGCAGAAGCGGGAATCGAACCTGCAACCCTCAAGTTGCTGGCACGGCCACTCTACCAATCGAGCTAAACCGCCCCGATAACCATGACAGAATGTAAACAATGTAACACCGGCTGTGTTTGTGTTGCTAAAGGCGGCCGCAATACACCGCTCCCCCACCTACATCTTTCTTCTTTGACGTCTCCATTATTAAGTGAACAAATCGCAAAAGATTCAGCAACACAGAAGTCCAGAATACTGTGGAATTATGTGATGAACAGAGACGACTTATAGCTGGGAACGGTGCTGGAACAAAATGTCTTCTACAACGCACGACGCGTCATCATTGCGCAACATTTTAGCAAGATACGTCCGCGCGAAATTTAAAATTGCAATTTAGTAAACTAAATTGGCATGTGTTGCAATGTTAATATTTCATCATTGATATATAAACTATCAGACTGCGTGGTGGGTAGTAGTGGCTTTCAGTAGGCCTTTAAAAGTAGTCTTTTCCTACTTCCTGCATCGCCCTGATCCACTTACATTCTCGCGAGCGGCCTCTTAATTGTCTTTGGAAGTAACTCGGGACTGGGCTTCCACGCCACTTTCTCACCTCGTGGAGCGATATTAAAAAAGCACACGGTTGCAGGCATCCACCGCCGGGCCCCTGAGGACGTGGCCAACACTACACACGCACTGAGCAAGTGGGAGGCAGAGATACGGACCCACGTCGACCTCGCACCAAGGCTTCAAGACTCCGAGAAAAAAAGAGAGCCCGGCGATGCACGGATGTCCCAAGACGGCAGCGGAAGGCAACACGTCTTAAAAAGTCGACTTTTTCCCGTCCATCCGTCAGCCGATCTCTATCCCTCGCTCTCTTCTTTTTCTTTTCCTCCTGTCAATATTGAATAAGTACAAGTGGTGCGACGACAAAAGCGGGAATGACTTAGTTCAATATAGACCACCTCGTCACGCCGCAATCTTGTATTCTCTCAGCTCTACGTCAAGTGAATAAAGTGTCGTAAAAAGGAAGTAAAGGTCATTTTGTCAACATGCATCATAAAAGAAAGAAAAACTGAGTGAAATAGGTGACATATGTTGATAGTTCTACTTCTAATGGCTGTTACACACAAGCTGTGGAGATGATATCAACATCACCTCTCGTCCGAGTAGACCTCATCAGTTCATGCTCATAGACTTAGACTGGTCAGACCTAGTCTTAGACTGGTTAGATATAGTCTCGGACTTAGACTGGTCAGATTTAGTCTTAGACTTACATTGTCAGATTTAGTCTTAGACTGGTCAGAACTAGTCTTACACGTAGATTGGTCAGACCTAGTCCTGTAGATTGGTCAGATTTAGTCCTGTAGATTGGTCAGATCTAGTCCTAGACTTAGATTGGTCAGATATAGTTGGACTTAGATTGGTCAGATATAGTAAGATTTAGATTGGTCAGATCTAGTCTTGGACTTAGATTGGTCAGATCAAGTCTTGGACTTAGATTGGTCAGATCTATTATTAGTCCTATATTGGTCAGATTTGGTAAGATTTAGATTGGTCTGATCTACTATTAGACCTATATTGGTCAGATTGAGTCTCAGACTTAGACTGGTCAGACCTAGTCTTAGACTGGTTAGATATAATCTCTGACTTAGACTTGTCAGATATAGTCTTAGACTTACATTGTCAGATTTAGTCTTAGACTGGTCAGAACTAGTCTTACACGTAGATTGGTCAGATCTAGTCCTGTAGATTGGTCAGATCTAGTCCTGTGGATTGGTCAGATCTAGTCCTAGACTTAGATTGGTCAGATATAGTTGGACTTAGATTGGTCAGATATAGTAAGATTTAGATTGGTCAGATCTAGTCTTGGACTTAGATTGGTCAGATCAAGTCTTGGACTTAGATTGGTCGGATCTAGTAAGATTTAGATTGGTCAGATCTATTATTGGACTTAGATTGGTCGGATCTAGCCCAAGACTTACATTGGTCAGATATAGTCCTAGACTTAGATTGGTCAGATATAGTCAGATTTACACTTGTCAGATCTAGTCTTAGACTTAGATTGATCAAATCTATTATTAGTCCTATATTGGTCAGATTTGGTAAGATTTAGATTGGTCTGATCTACTATTAGACCTATATTGGTCAGATTGAGTCTCAGACTTAGACTGGTCAGACCTAGTCTTAGACTGGTTAGATATAGTCTCGGACTTAGACTGGTCAGATTTAGTCTTAGACTTACATTGTCAGATTTAGTCTTAGACTGGTCAGAACTAGTCTTACACGTAGATTGGTCAGACCTAGTCCTGTAGATTGGTCAGATCTAGTCCTGTAGATTGGTCAGATCTAGTCCTAGACTTAGATTGGTCAGATATAGTTGGACTTAGATTGGTCAGATATAGTAAGATTTAGATTGGTCAGATCTAGTCTTGGACTTAGATTGGTCAGATCAAGTCTTGGACTTAGATTGGTCAGATCTAGTAAGATTTAGATTGATCAGATCTATTATTAGTCCTATATTGGTCAGATTTGGTAAGATTTAGATTGGTCTGATCTACTATTAGACCTATATTGGTCAGATTGAGTCTCAGACTTAAACTGGTCAGACCTAGTCTTAGACTGGTTAGATATAGTCTCGGACTTAGACTGGTCAGATTTAGTCTTAGACTTACATTGTCAGATTTAGTCTTAGACTGGTCAGAATTAGTCTTACACGTAGATTGGTCAGATCTAGTCCTGTAGATTGGTCAGATCTAGTCCTAGACTTAGATTGGTCAGATATAGTTGGACTTAGATTGGTCAGATATAGTAAGATTTAGATTGGTCAGATCTAGTCTTGGACTTAGATTGGTCAGATCAAGTCTTGGACTTAGATTGGTCAGATCTAGCCCAAGACTTACATTGGTCAGATATAGTCCTAGACTTAGATTGGTCAGATATAGTCAGATTTACACTTGTCAGATCTAGTCTTAGACTTAGATTGATCAAATCTATTATTAGTCCTATATTGGTCGGATTTGGTAAGATTTAGATTGGTCTGATCTACTATTAGACCTATATTGGTCAGATTGAGTCTCAGACTTAGACTGGTCAGACCTAGTCTTAGACTGGTTAGATATAGTCTCGGACATAGACTGGTCAGTTTTAGTCTTAGACTTACATTGTCAGATTTAGTCTTAGACTGGTCAGAACTAGTCTTACACGTAGATTGGTCAGATCTAGTCCTAGACTTAGATTGGCCAGATATAGTCAGATTTAGATGGGTCAGATCTAGTCTTGGACTTAGATTGGTCAGATCTAGTAAGATTTAGATTGGTCAGATCTACTATTGGACTTAGATTGGTCAGATCTAGTAAGATTTAGATTGGTCAGATCTATTATTAGTCCTATATTGTTCGGATTTGGTAAAATTTAGATTGGTCTGATCTACTATTAGACCTATATTGGTCAGATTGAGTCTCAGACTTAGACTGGTCAGACCTAGTCTTAGACTGGTTAGATATAGTCTCGGACTTAGACTGGTCAGATTTAGTCTTAGACTTACATTGTCAGATTTAGTCTTAGACTGGTCAGACCTAGTCTTACACGTAGATTGGTCAGATCTAGTCCTGTAGATTGGTCAGATCTAGTCCTGTGGATTGGTCAGATCTAGTCCTGGACTTAGATTGGTCAGATATAGTTGGACTTAGATTGGTCAGATATAGTAAGATTTAGATTGGTCAGATCTACTACTAGACTTAGATTGGTCGGATCTAGTCCAAGACTTAGATTGGTCAGCTATAGTCCTAGACTTAGATTGGTCAGATATAGTCAGATTTACATTGGTCAGATCTAGTCTTAGACTTAGATTGATCAAATCTAGTAAGATTTACATTGATCAGATCTATTATTAGTCCTATATTGGTCGGATTTGGTAAGATTTAGATTGGTCTGATCTACTATTAGACCTATACTGGTCTAATAGTAGATCAGACCAATCTAAATCTATATCTAACCCAAGACTTAGATTGGTCAGATATAGTCCTAGACTTAGATTGGTCAGGTATGGTCAGATTTACACTGGTCAGATCTAGTCTTGGACTTAGATTGATCAAATCTATTATTAGTCCTATATTGGTCAGATTTGGTAAGATTTAGATTGCTCTGATCTACTATTAGACCTAAATTGTTCAGATTGAGTCTCAGACTTAGACTGGTCAGACCTAGTCTTAGACTTGTTAGATATAGTCTCGGACTTAGACTGGTCAGATTTAGTCTTAGACTACCATTGTCAGATTTAGTCTTGGACTGGTCAGGACTACTCTTACACGTAGATTGGTCAGATCTAGTCCTGTAGATTGGTCAGATTGAGTCTTGTAGATTGGTCAAATCTAGTCCTAGGCTTAGATTGGTCAGATATAGTCAGATTTAGATTGGTCAGATCTACTATTGGACTTAGATTGGTCAGATCTAGTAAGGTTTAGATTGGTCAGATCTACTATTGGACTTACATTGGTCAGATCTAGCCCAAGACTTAGATTGGTCAGATATAGTCCTAGACTTAGATTGGTCATATATAGTCAGATTTATATTGGTCAGATCTAGTCTTAGACTAAGATTGGTCAAATCTAGTAAGATTTAGATTGGTCAGATCTATTATTAGTCCTATATTGGTCGGATTTGGTAAGATTTAGATTGGTCTGATCTACTATTAGACCTATATTGGTCAGATTGAGTCTCAGACTTAGACTGGTCAGACCTAGTCTTAGACTGGTTAGATGTAGTCTCTGACTTAGACTTGTCAGATATAGTCTTAGACTTACATTGGTCAGATCTAGTCTTAGACTAAGATTGGTCAAATCTAGTAAGATTTAGATTGATCAAATCTATTATTAGTCCTATATTGGTCAGATTTGGTAAGATTTAGATTGGTCTGATCTACTATTAGACCTATATTGGTCAGATTGAGTCTCAGACTTAGACTGGTCAGATATAGTCTCTGACTTAGACTTGTCAGATTTAGTCTTAGACTTACATTGTCAGATTCAGTCTTAGACTGGTCAGATATAGTTTTAGACTTAGATTGGTCAGATCTAGTCTTAGACTTAGATTGATCAGATCTAGTCCTAGACATAGATTGGTCAGATCTAGTCAGATTTAGATTGGTCAGACCTACTATTAAAAACTATTTTGGTCAGAGAGATCTAGTCTTAGACTTAAATTGGTCAGATCTAGTCCTAGCTTACATTGGTCATATATAGTCAGATTTAGATTGGTCAGATTGAGTCTTGGATTTAATTTGGTGATAACTAGTCTCAGACTTAGATTGGTTGAATCTAGTCTTCGACTTAGATTGTCAGATTAAGTTTTAGACTGGTCAGAACTAGTCTTACACTTAGAATGGTCATATCTAGTCTTAGACTTAGACTGGTCAGATTTAGTAAGATTTAGATTGGTCAGATCTACTATTAGACCTATATTGGTCAGATTGAGTCTTAGATTTGGTCATAACTAGTATCAGACATAGATTGGTCATAACTAGTCTCAGACTTAGATTGGTCAGATCTAGTCTTAGACTTAGATTGTTATATTTAGTCTTAGACTGGTCAGAACTAGTCTTACACTTAGAATGGTCAGATCTAGTCCTAGGCTTAGATTGGTCGGATCTAGCACGATTTAGATTGGTCAAATCTACTATTAGACCTATATTGGTCAGATTGAGTCGTAGATTTGGTCATAACTAGTCTCAGACTTAGATTGGTCAGATCTAGTCTTAGACTTAGATTGTCATATTTAGTCTTAGACTGGTCAGAACTAGTCTTACACTTAGAATGGTCAGATCTAGTCCTAGACTTAGATTGGTAAGATCTAGTATGATTTAGATTGGTCAGATCTACTATTAGACCTATATTGGTCAGATTGAGTCTTAGATTTGGTCATAACTAGTCTCAGACTTAGATTGGTCATAACTCGTCTCAGACTTAGATTGGTCAGATCTAGTCTTAGACCTAGATTGTCATATTTAGTCTTAGACTTGTCAGAACTAGTCCTACAATTAGATTGGTCAGATCTAGTCTTAGTCTTAGATTGTCATATTTAGTCTTAGACTGGTCAGAACTAATCCTACAATTACATTGGTTAGATCTACACGGCAGGTTTTTTGTTTGATCCCATCCATCCATTCATTTTGTACCGCTTGTCCCTTTAGGGGTCACTGGGGCCTATCTCAGCTGCATTCGGGCGGAAGGCGTGGTGAACCCTGGACAAGTCGCCACCTCATCGCTGGGCCAACATAGACAGACAGACAACATTCACACTCGGGCCAATTTAGTGTTGCCAATCAAACTACCCAATCCATCCATTTTCTACCGCTTGTCCCTTTTGAGGTCGCGGGGGGGTGCTGGAGTCTATCTCAGCTGCATTGGGGAGGAAGGCGGTGTACACCCTGGACAAGTCGCTACCTCATCACAGGGCCAACACAGATAGACAGACAACATTCCCACTTGGGACAATTTAGTGTTGCCCATCAACCTATCCCATCCATCCATTTCCTACCGCTTGTCCCTTTAGGTGTTGCAGGGGGTCGCTGGAGCCTATCTCAACTGCATTCGGGCGGAAGGCGTGGTGCACCCTGGACAAGTCGCTACCTCATCACAGGGCCAACATAGATAGACAGACAACATTCCCACTTGGGACAATTTAGTGTTACCAATCAACCTATCCCATCCATCCATTTCCTACCGCTTGTGCCTTTAGGGGTTGCAGGGGGTCGCTGGAGTCTATCTCAGCTGCATTCGGGCGGAAGGCGGGGAACACCCTGGACAAGTCGCCACCTCATCGCTGGGCCAACATAGATAAACAGACAACATTCCCACTTGGGACAATTTAGTGTGGCCAATCAAACTACCCAATCCATCCATTTTCTACCGCTTGTCCCTTTTGAGGTCGCGGAGGGGTGCTGGAGTCTATCTCAGCTGTATTGGGGAGGAAGGCGGTGTACACCCTGGACAAGTCGCCACCTCATCACAGGGCCAACACAGATAGACAGACAACATTCCCACAATTTAGTGTTGCCAATCAACCTATCCCATCCATCCATTTTCTACCGCTTGTTCCTTTAGGGGTCGCAGGGGGTCGCTGGAGTCTATCTCAGCTGCATTCGGGCGGAAGGCGTGGTGCACCCTGGACAAGTCGCTCACTCATCGCTGGGCCAACACAGATAGACAGACAACATTCCCACTTGGGACAATTTAGTGTTGCCAATCAACCTATCCCATCCATCCATTTTCTACCGCTTGTCCCTTTAGGTGTTGCAGGGGGTCGCTGGAGCCTATCTCAACTGCATTCGGGCGGAAGGCGTGGTGCACCCTGGACAAGTCGCTACCTCATCACAGGGCCAATATAGATAGACAGACAACATTCACACTTGGGACAATTTAGTGTTGCCAATCAACCTATCCCATCCATCCATTTTCTACCGCTTGTCCCTTTAGGGGTCGCAGGGGGTCGCTGGAGTCTATCTCAGCTGCATTCGGGCGGAAGGCGGGCAACACCCTGGACAAGTCGCCACCTCATCACAGGGCCAACACAGATAGACAGACAACATTCACACTTGGGACAATTTAGTGTTGCCAATCAACCTATCCCATCCATCCATTTCCTACCGCTTGTCCCTTTAGGGGTTGCAGGGGGTCGCTGGAGCCTATCTCAACTGCATTCGGGCGGAAGGCGTGGTGCACCCTGGACAAGTCGCTACCTCATCACAGGGCCAACATAGATAGACAGACAACATTCACACTTGGGACAATTTAGTGTTGCCAATCAACCTATCCCATCCATCCATTTTCTACCGCTTGTCCCTTTAGGAGTCGCAGGGGGTCGCTGGAGTCTATTTCAGCTGCATTCAGGCGGAAGGCGGAGTACACCCTGGACAAGTCGCTACCTCATCACAGGGCCAACACAGATAGACAGACAACATTCCCACTTGGGACAATTTAGTGTTGCCAATCAACCTATCCCATCCATCCATTTTCTACCACTTGTCCCTTTAGGGGTCGCTGGAGTCTATCTCAGCTGCATTCGGGCGGAAGGCGGGGAACACCCTGGACAAGTCGCCACCTCATCGCTGGGCCAACATAGATAAACAGACAACATTCCCACTTGGGACAATTTAGTGTGGCCAATCAAACTACCCAATCCATCCATTTTCTACCGCTTGTCCCTTTTGAGGTCGCGGAGGGGTGCTGGAGTCTATCTCAGCTGTATTGGGGAGGAAGGCGGTGTACACCCTGGACAAGTCGCTACCTCATCACAGGGCCAACACAGATAGACAGACAACATTCCCACAATTTAGTGTTGCCAATCAAACTACCCAATCCATCCATTTTCTACCGCTTGTCCCTTTTGAGGTCGCGTGGGGGTGCTGGAGTCTATCTCAGCTGTATTGGGGAGGAAGGCGGTGTACACCCTGGACAAGTCGCTACCTCATCACAGGGCCAACACAGATAGACAGACAACATTCCCACTTGGGACAATTTAGTGTTGCCAATCAACCTATCCCATCCATCCATTTTCTACCACTTGTCCCTTTAGGGGTCGCCGGAGTCTATCTCAGCTGCATTCGGGCGGAAGGCGGGGAACACCCTGGACAAGTCGCCACCTCATCGCTGGGCCAACATAGATAAACAGACAACATTCCCACTTGGGACAATTTAGTGTGGCCAATCAAACTACCCAATCCATCCATTTTCTACCGCTTGTCCCTTTTGAGGTCGCGGAGGGGTGCTGGAGTCTATCTCAGCTGTATTGGGGAGGAAGGCGGTGTACACCCTGGACAAGTCGCTACCTCATCACAGGGCCAACACAGATAGACAGACAACATTCCCACAATTTAGTGTTGCCAATCAACCTATCCCATCCATTTTCTACCGCTTGTCCCTTTAGGGGTCGCAGGGGGTCGCTGGAGTCTATCTCAGCTGCATTCGGGCGGAAGGCGGGGAACACCCTGGACAAGTCGCCACCTCATCGCTGGGCCAACACAGATAGACAGACAACATTCCCACAATTTAGTGTTGCCAATCAACCTATCCCATCCATCCATTTTCTACCGCTTGTCCCTTTAGGGGTCGCAGGGGGTCGCTGGAGTCTATCCCAGCTGCATTCGGGCGGAAGGCGGGGAACACCCTGGACAAGTCGCTACCTCATCACAGGGCCAACATAGATAGACAGACAACATTCACACTCGGGCCAATTTAGTGTTGCCAATCAACCTATCCCATCCATCCATTTTCTACCGCTTGTCCCTTTAGGGGTCGCAGGGGGTCGCTGGAGTCTATCTCAGCTGCATTCGGGCGGAAGGCGGGGAACACCCTGGACAAGTCGCTACCTCATCACAGGGCCAACATAGATAGACAGACAACATTCACACTCGGGCCAATTTAGTGTTGCCAATCAACCTATCCCATCCATCCATTTTCTACCGCTTGTCCCTTTAGGGGTCGCAGGGGGTCGCTTGAGTCTATCTCAGCTGCATTCGGGCGGAAGGCGGGGAACACCCTGGACAAGTCGCTACCTCATCACAGGGCCAACATAGACAGACAGACAACATTCACACTCGGGCCAATTTAGTGTGGCCAATCAAACTACCCAATCCATCTATTTTCTACCGCTTCTCCCTTTGGGGGTCCCGTCACGTATTATTACTTTAAACCCACAAAAAACGTTACACACCTGATTTCTACACAGCAGAAATACCTGAGAACTGTGATGGAGCTCCGTCTTGGGCGACAGGTGTGTTCTTTAAAAATTGCCCGGCGAGAAGACAGCTTTTTCTTTTCATTTTTTGATCAAAGCGCAGCGACGGACTTCTCGGCGTATGGCGGATGAATTATTAAAAAATACAAGTGACCCCATGTGAGGAAATAAATTGCCGCACCCCCGGCGTCCGCATAAGCAATATGTCAGCACCGGAGGGAAAGTGGAGGTGATTTTTTTTTTCCCCCATGAGCTTAAAAGCAAGACGGCGGCTTCTCTCTTCCAGCTGATGTGTCATCAACGCCTGATTGGGACTCGGAGGTCTTACAGACCCCGTTTCCATATGAGTTGGGAAATTGTGTTAGATGTAAATATAAACAGAATACATCATCATTTTCAACCATATTCAGTTGAATATGCTACAAAGACAACATATTTGATGTTCAAACTGATAAACATTTTTTTTTTTTTGCAAATAATCATTAACTTTAGAATTTGATGCCAGCAACACGTGACAAAGAAGTTGGGAAAGGTGGCAATAAATACTGATAAAGTTGAGGAATGCTCATCAAACACTTATTTGGAACATCCCACAGGTGTGCAGGCTAATTGGGAACAGGTGGGTGCCATGATTGGGTATAAAAACAGCTTCCCAAAAACTCCTCAGTCTTTCACAAGAAAGGATGGGGCGAGGTACACCCCTTTGTCCACAACTGCGTGAGCAAATAGTCAAACAGTTTAAGAACAACATTTCTCAAAGTGCAATTGCAAGAAATTTAGGGATTTCAACATCTATGGTCCATAACATCATCAAAAGGTTCAGAGAATCTGGAGAAATCACTCCACGTAAGCGGCATGGCTGGAAACCAACATTGAATGACCGTGACCTTCGATCCCTCGGACGGCACTGTATAGAAAACCGACATCAATCTCTAAAGGATATCACCACATGGGCTCAGGAACACGTCAGAAAACCACTGTCACTAAATACAGTTTGTCGCTACATCTGTAAGTGCAAGTTAAAGCTCTAATATGCAAAGCGAAAGCCATTTATCAACAACATCCAGAAACGCCGCCGGCTTCTCTGGGCCCGAGATCATCTAAGATGGACTGATGCAAAGTGGAAAAGTGTTCTGTGGTCTGACGAGTCCACATTTCAAATTGTTTTCGAAAATATTCTTATTTGGTACCTCTTCAATACATCCAACCTTGTTTTCTTCGCCTGTTTCTCCGGATGTCACATTTAACGTTAGGCTACCGAAATGCGCCACTGTCAACAACTCGTGATCTGATTGGCTATCGCAATCTATCTATCTATCTATCTATCTATCTACACCAAGGGTCACCAACGCAGTGCCCGCGGGCACCAGGTAGCCCGTAAGGACCAGATGAGTCGCCCGCTGGCCTGTTCTAAAAATAGCTCAAACAGCAGCACTTACCAGTGAGCTGCCTCTATTTTTTCAATTCTATTTATTTACTAGCAAGCTGGTCTCGCTTTGCTCGACTTTTTTAATTCTAAGAGAGACAAAACTCAAATAGAATTTGAAAATCCAAGAAAATATTTTATAGACTTGGTCTTCACTTGTTTAAATAAATTCATTAATTTTTTTACTTTGCTTCTTATAACTTTCAGAAAGACAATTTTAGAGAAAAAACACAACCTTAAAAATTATTTTAGGATTTTTAAACACATATACCTTTTTACCTTTTAAATTCCTTCCTCTTCTTTCCTGACAATTTAAATCAATGTTCAAATATTTTTTCTTTTTAATTATTGTAAAGAATAATAAATAACTTTTAATTTAATTCTTAATTTTAGCTTCTGCTTTCGACAAAAATATTTCTTCAAACTTATGATTAAAATTCCCAAAAATTATTCTAGCAAATTTTTAGAATCAAATTTAAATCTTATTTTAAAGTCTTTTGAATGTATTTTTAAATTTTTGTTCTGGAAAATCTAAGAGAAATAATGATTTGTCTTTGTTAGAAATATAGCTTGGTCCAATTTGTTATATATTCTAACAAAGTGCAGATTGGATTTTAACCTATTTAAAACATGTCATCAAAATTCTAAAATTAATCTTAATCAGGAAAAATTACTAATGATGTTCCATAAAATCTTTTTTTTATTTTTTCAAAAAGATTCGAATTAGCTAGTTCTTCTCTTGTTTTTTTCGGGTGAAGAGTCGAAATTGAAGATAAACTATGTTTCAAAATTTAATTTTCATTTTTTTCCTGTTTTCCTCCTCTTTTAAACCGTTCAATTAAGTGTTTTTTTAAATCATTTATTCTCTACAAAAAAACCTTCCATAAAATGAAAAAAAAAATGTACGACGGAATGACAGACAGAAATACCCATTTTTTATATATATAAATTTGTTTATTAAAGGTAAATTGAGCAAATTGGCTATTTCTGGCAATTTATTTAAGTGTGTATCAAACTGGTAGCTCTTCGCATTAATCAGTACCCAAGAAGTAGCTCTTGCTTTCAAAAAGCTTGGTGACCCCTGATCTACACACTGTGTCTGCTTGTAAGTACTCTGTGATTGTGTGCTGCCAAACATGCTCCTCTGCTCATAAAACCAGCAATGACACGGCGTGACTTTGACGCGGGTGAGGGGGCTTCAGTATTTTTCAGAGGTGGTATAGTACCGAATATGATACATTAAAAGCGTTACTAAAACGGCCTTCTTTCATCTCCGTAATATCGCTAAAATTCGCTCCATTCTGTCCACTAAAGACGCTGAGATCATTATCCATGCGTTTGTTACGTCTCGCCTCGACTACTGTAACGTATTATTTTCGGGTCTCCCCATGTCTAGCATTAAAAGATTACAGTTGGTACAAAATGCGGCTGCTAGACTTTTGACAAGAACAAGAAAGTTTGATCACATTACGCCTGTACTGTATATACCTTTATATACATATATACATATATACATACATATATACCTATACTGTATATACCTTTATATACATATATACATTCATATATACCTATACTGGCTCACCTGCACTGGCTTCCTGTGCACTTAAGATGTGACTTTAAGGTTTTACTACTTACGTATAAAATACTACACGGTCTAGCTCCATCCTATCTTGCCGATTGTATTGTACCTTATGTCCCGGCAAGAAATCTGCGTTCAAAGGACTCCGGCTTATCAGTGATTCCCAGAGCCCAAAAAAAGTCTGCGGGCTATAGAGCGTTTTCCGTTCGGGCTCCAGTACTCTGGAATGCCCTCCCGGTAACAGTTCGAGATGCCACCTCAGTAGAAGCATTTAAGTCTCACCTTAAAACTCATTTGTATACTCTAGCCTTTAAATAGACTCCCTTTTTAGACCAGTTGATCTGCCGTTTCTTTTCTTTTTCTTCTATGTCCCACTCTCCCTTGTGGAGGGGGTCCGGTCCGATCCGGTGGCCATGTACTGCTCGCCTGTGTATCGGCTGGGGACATCTCTGCGATGCTGATCCGCCTCCGCTTGGGATGGTTTCCTGCTGGCTCCGCTGTGAACGGGACTCTCGCTGCTGTGTTGGATCCGCTTTGGACTGGACTCTCGCGACTGTGTTGGATCCATTGTGGATTGAACTTTCACAGTATCATGTTAGACCTGCTCGACATCCATTGCTTTCCTCCTCTCCAAGGTTCTCATAGTCATCATTGTCACCGACGTCCCACTGGGTCATTATTGTCACCGATGTCCCACTGGGTGTGAGTTTTCCTTGCCCTTATGTGGGCCTACCGAGGATGTCGTGGTGGTTTGTGCAGCCCTTTGAGACACTAGTGATTTAGGGCTATATAAGTAAACATTGATTGATCATTGATTGATTAGTATCACAGTACTATACTGAGACGGGTATACAGTACAACCCTAGTGGAAGGACATCAAAATGCATTTTCCCTGCCATTTTTTTCGAAGCTCCAGTGTGATTGACAAAAATGTAAGCAACTTTTCGACAAAGGTGTGCGTGAAAACACTGATGCAGCCCATCTTGTTTCCCACCAAAGCATGTTGACAAAAGAGAGGGCCGCGCCGTCAAAAGAAGCGCACGGAGATGTGAGGATGAATACAGAACGGCAAGGACATAATGTGGAATGCAAACAGACGAGAGGATATGAGACGGGCGATGGGGAGAAGAAAGGCAAACGCAAAAAAAAAAAAAATCACAGGAGACCGTCGGGGAAAATGAAAGGCAGCACAAAGTCCACAAGTTCCTTAAGGCGGGACTTGCAATCATGGTAAAACTTCCAAGGCGACACGTTCCTGGCATCAGAAGTCCCTTCTTAAAAAAAGGTGACCTGCGTGAGTTTGTACCAAGAGGAGGTAGTTTGAAGGAGTGCACACTCACGTACCAGGAAGACTCACACTTCTTTATTTAAAACTCGGGCAAGTGCGACTTCCTGTGGAGCGGCGCCCGGCGGCCCCAGTTCTGGCTTGGAACCAGGTCACTCGCAAGACATCGCCGAGCAAATAATGAGCGCGAGAGATGGTCTCGTCTAGGATTCTACGGTATACCGGTACTATACTACCGGGGACGGCGTGGCAGCGGTAGGGAGAGTGGCACACAATATCTACGGCTTTTCACACACATAAGTGAATGCAAGGCATACTTGGTCAACAGCCATACAGGTCACACTGAGGGTGGCCGCATAAACAACTTTAACACTGTTACAAATATGCGCCACACTGTGAACCCACACCAAACAAGAATGACAAACAACATTTTGGGAGAACATCCGCACCGTAACACAACATAACAAATACCAAGAACCCCTTGCAGCACTAGCTCTTCCGAGACACTACTATATACAACCCCAACCCCGCCCACCTCAAACTCCTCATGCTCTCTCAGGGAGAGCATGTCCCAAATTCCAAGCTGCTGTTTTGAGTCATGTTAAAAAAAAAAAAAATTGACTTTGTGACTTCAATAATAAATATGGCAGCGCAATGTTGGCATTTTTTTCCCCATAACTTCCATCCATCCATTTTCTACCCATTGTCCCTTTTTGGACTTCCATCGATCCATTTTGAGGAATGCTCATCGAACACTTATAGGGACGGCGTGGCGCAGTGGGAGAGTGGCCGTGCGCAACCCGAGGGTCACTGGTTCAAATCCCACCTAGAACCAAACCCGTCACGTCCGTTGTGTCCTGAGCAAGACACTTCACCCTTGCTCCTGATGGGTGCTGGTTGGCGCCTTGCATGGCAGCTCCCTCCATCAGTGGGTGAATGTGTGTGTGAATGGGTAAATGTGGAAGTAGTGTCAAAGCGCTTTGAGTACCTTGAAGGTAGAAAAGCGCTATACAAGTACAACCCATTTATCATTTATTTATTTACCGATTGTCCCTTTTTGGGGTCGAACTTGAGTTGTTTTATTTTGGAAAACCTTGTTACATTGATCAATGCATCCAGCAGGGCATCACAACAAAATAAGGCATAGTAATGTGTTCATTCCATAACAGTATATATCGGTACCCGTAATTAAGAGTTGGACAATATCGGAATATTGGCGAAAATGCCATTTTCGGACATCTCTATTGAAAATACTTTTAAATTAATCTCTTCATCACACTTCCCCACCTCTTCTTATCACGTCCAAGTTATTGATTGTGGAGAGGCGGAGCCGACGGGCCGACGGCGGGGCAGGGCACGCTGGAACCCTGCCCAAGATGGCGGTAAGAAGGCGGAGAATGCGGCGGAGCGGAGAGGTGGGGCGTGCCGGGAGCGACGCCGCAGACGAAATCAGGTGCGTGGGTCGCTCACCTGGACACAATCAACATACGCAAATACGGTATTAGCTTTCACTGTTATGCTGATGACACCCAACTCTACATGCCCCTAAAGCTGACCAACACGCCGGGTTGTAGTCAGCTGGAGGCGTGTCTTAATGAAATTAAACAATGGATGTCCGCTAACTTTTTGCAACTCAACGCCAAAAAAACGGAAATGCTGATTATCGGTCCTGCTAGACACCGAACTCTATTTAATAATACAACTCTAACATTTGACAACCAAACAATTAAACAAGGCGACACGGTAAAGAGTCTGGGTGTTATCTTCGACCCAACTCTCTCCTTTGAGGCACACATTAAGAATGTTACTAAAACGGCCTTCTTTCATCTCCGTAACATCGCTAAAATTCGCTCCATTCTGTCCACTAAAGACGCTGAGATCATTCTCCATGCGTTTGTTACGTCTCGCCTCGACTACTGTAACGTATTATTTTCGGGTCTCCCCATGTCTAGCATTAAAAGATTACAGTTGGTACAAAATGCGGCTGCTAGACTTTTGACAAGAACAAGAAAGTTTGATCACATTACACCTGTACTGGCTCACCTGCACTGGCTTCCTGTGCACTTAAGATGTGACTTTAAGGTTTTACTACTTACGTATAAAATACTACACGGTCTAGCTCCATCTTATCTTGCCGATTGTATTGTACCATATGTCCCGGCAAGAAATCTGCGTTCAAAGGACTCCGGCTTATTAGTGATTCCCAAAGCCCAAAAAAAGTCTGCGGGCTATAGAGCGTTTTCTGTTCGGGCTCCAGTACTCTGGAATGCCCTCCCGGTAACAGTTCGAGATGCCACCTCAGTAGAAGCATTTAAGTCTCACCTTAAAACTCATTTGTATACTCTAGCCTTTAAATAGACTCCCTTTTTAGACCAGTTGATCTGCCGTTTCTTTTCTTTTCTTCTATGTCCCACTCTCCCGTGTGGAGGGGGTCCGGTCCGATCCGGTGGCCATGTACTGCTCGCCTGTGTATCGGCTGGGGACATCTCTGCGCTGCTGGTCCGCCTACGCTTGGGATGGTTTCCTGCTGGCTCCGCTGTGAACGGGACTCTCGCTGCTGTGTCTTGGATCCTCTTTGGACTGGACTCTCGCGACTGTGTTGTATCCATTGTGGATTGAACTTTCACAGTATCATGTTAGACCCGCTCGACATCCATTGCTTTCCTCCTCTCTAAGGTTCTCATAGTCATCATTGTCACCGACGTCCCACTGGGTGTGAGTTTTCCTACCGAGGATGTCGTGGTGGTTTGTGCAGCCCTTTGAGACACTAGTGATTTAGGGCTATATAAGTAAACATTGATTGATTGATTGATTGATATCTCCTCACGCTGTATAAAAGGGGACAAAGAGGAGAAATGGGGGCGACCGAGAAGCAAAAAGAGCGAGACGCGAGAGACGGAGACGTGGGCGACTAAAGGGCGGACCGGAGAGCGAGAGACGTAGAGCGAGACACGGAGGAGCGAGCAGTGCGAGCGACGACGACGCAAAAGTCTGCCTTTTGTCACACCTGGACATGGATTATTTTTGCTTCTTCGATGCAGAGAGGATACGAGACGAGCTAGACGTGAGTGTAAGTACATGGTTGTTCATTTGACCACTAAATACAAAAATAAACAAACTAAGGGCGCTCACAAAGAGGTACAAAACTTGGCTACAAAAATACAAACAGGAAAACAAAACACCTGCTCGATGGCATGAAACACGATAAACTATAAACTTAAACTTGCACTGTGGCAGAACTATGAACAACTAAAACAAAAACACTTACAATGACCGAAAGAAGGGGCATGGATAGCAGGGTGCGTAGCAGGTAATCGTGAAGGCATGAAGGCAAGCACATGCAAAATACCCAGACTGACGGACAGAAAGTAAAATCCTTAAATAGTAGCAGTGGTAATGAGAAACAGGTGTGAGAGCTGAGGGACGGGGCGTGACTAGGATGGCAAGGTGAAAATCAATGGGTTGGCATGGAAACGAACAAAACCAGGAAATGCAAAACGTGAAGCAAGAGTCCAAAAACAAAACAAAACATGATCAAACGTTAAACCAGATTAGCAGGCATGACACCTTTATTTGAAAAAATAAAAGAGTCATACCTGCTCAAAACATGTCCTTCCTGGGTGGTCCACTGAACCCGAGCGACGACGGCTCAAAACGTCCACATTGATTTACTATGCATGATTGTATTGCTTCAACACCGCCGGGAGACCTCCGGCGCCGGACAGTAATTTTATGCACCGGGTAATAAAAATGACCATATGCGTGGCATGAGAGCGTTGGTGAAGCCCGCACCTGCACGCTGGGGGGAGTGGGGGGGATTTGATTAGCCTGCTGTTGTTAATCAGCAGTTGTTTTGGAGGTTGCGTCAGATGGCCCGCTTTCTGCATTCCTGCCGGATAAAATATGGTAGTGTGCATATAAAGGTGGTTTCATCACCTCCGCCAATGAACCTAGCGTGTAGATCAGAGAAAGCAGCTGGTTGAGTGTGTGTGTGTGAGACCACTCCGGGGCTGAGTCATACCAAAAACTATAAAAAAGGGACACTGCTTGGCACTCAGCATCAAGTGGTTCAGAATTGGGGGTTAAATCACCAAAAATGATTCCCGGGCGCGGCCACCGTTGCTGCTCACTGCTCCCCTCACCTCCCAGGGGTGATCAGTGGTGATGGGTCAAATGCAGAAGGTTATTTCGGTCTTGTATCTTAGTGAATTATCAAAAAAGTACAGGGGTGTCCAAACTTTTTCCACTGAGGGCCACACATGGAAAAATTAAAGCATGCGGGGGACATTTTGATATTTTTCATTATCAAACTGTCAGACATGGACTCGGACTTGGATTGTTTCTTCGTCGCAGAGGGAATTTGGGATGAGCCAGACGTGAATGTAAGTACATGTTGATTTATTAATAAACAAAAGGCAAATACAGGGCGCGCACGAGGGCGGAAAACAAACTTGGCTAATGAAAAAAACAAAAGACTAGCATAAATGCTACAAACTACAAACATGAAAGAAAAACACTTGCACTGTGGCATAAATACAAAACTTACGTGGCGTGGACTAAAACGAACAGCAAGGCATGAAGCAGATGAACACAGGATGTGGAGGTACAAAGTTGCCAGACTGATTCTGATATATATATACATACATACAAACAAATATATATACATATACATAGATATACACATATATATATACAAATAAACATACATATTTATATATAAGGCATACATATACATACATATACATTCATGTATACATACATATATATACATACTGTACATACATACATGCATAAACATATATATATATATATATACACACATATTTATGTATATACATACATACTTATACATACAAACATAAACATACATACATTAACATACATACATGTATATATATATATATATATATATATATGTTAATGTATGTATGTATGTATATACATGGATAAATTAATATATACACTGCATACACACATATATACATGCGTATATATATATATACGCATGTACATACATACATACATACATTAACATATATATATATATATATATATATATATATATATATATATTGCAACACTCAGAACTGCAATAAACAGAGCAATTGAGAGGAGACACAAACACGACAAAGAACAAACCAAAAGTAATGAAACAAAAATGATTATCAACAACAGTATCAATATTAGTTATAATTTCAGCATAGCAGTGATTAAAAATCCCTCATTGACATTATCATTAGACATTTATAAGAAAAAAAAAAAAAAAGAACAATAGTGTCACAGTGGCTTACACTTGCATCGCATCTCATAAGCTTGACAACACACTGTGTCCAATGTTTTCACAAAGATAAAATAAGTCATATTTTTGGTTCGTTTAATAGTTAAAACAAATTTACATTATTACAATCAGTTGATAAAACATTGTCCTTTACAATTATAAAACCTTTTTTTTTTTTTAATCTACTACTCTGCTAGCATGTCAGCAGACTGGGGTAGATCCTGCTGAAATCCTATGTATTGAATGAATACAGAATCCTTTTGAATCGGAAAAATATCGTTTTTGAATCGAGAATCGCGTTGAATCGAAAAAATTGATATATTATCGAATCGCGACCCAAGAATCGATATTGAATCGAATCGTGGGACACGGATATAATTGCGGAAAGGCAATTATATCATCCGCAACCGCATCACCAAAGTCGTCATCCACCCACCGTCCACCCGAACCAACATTTTATCAGAATATATATATTTTACACCCCCGCCCCCAACTCTGCCCACCTTACCGACGCACGGGGGGTATGAGACCGCAAACCGCGCATCTCTAGTCTGTATATACGTCTCCATATATATATATATATACATATATATATATGCTTCCTCCCACTTCCAAAGACATGCACCTGGGGATAGGTTGATTGGCAACACTAAATTGGCCCTAGTGTGTGAATGTGAGTGTGAATGTTGTCTGTCTATCTGTGTTGGCCCTGCGATGAGGTGGCAACTTGTCCAGGGTGTACCCCGCCTTCCGCCCGATTGTAGCTGAGATAGGCGCCAGCGCCCCCCGCGACCCCGGAAGGGAATAAGCGGTAGAAAATGGATGGATGGATATATATATATATACACACACGTATATATACTGTATACATACATATATATATACAGTATATGTATTTATGTGTGTATATATATATATATATATATATATATATATATACAGTATATGTATGTATGTGTATATATATATACACATACATACATATATACATACATAACTACACACACACACACACACACACACACACACACACACACCATTAGACTGGTATTCAATTACAGATTTTTACTTACAAAGTTTGTTTTATTTTCATTATTTGTTTTTTGTTTTTAACTTGACGCTGTCAACGTTGGAATTGCCACAAATCACATTTTAAGATATTCAACTCTCTACTGCCATCTGGCGGTAAAAGTGGACAATGCACGCCCCACATTTGTCACGTTTCACATGTCAGGTAAACCATGACGGATGGAGCCATATTAATCCCCTTCCTATTGAATGTATTGTCATTATTATAAGTAGTACATTTTGTTTAAAAAAAAAAAAGGCAATAATATTGTTTATAGGCAATCATTTGCAGGTCAATATATTGTAACATAACATAACGTAGAGATATAAAATTGGCAAAGATGTCCATTAAATACAGTTTCGATTCTCTGCAGCTGTATGGCCGCATGGACAACAATCACCTTCCGGCAGTCTGCATGAGAATTGTCCAGGAGGGCCGCTTCCCTCGCCGGAGGGAAGGAAGGCACTTGAGGAAATAGACGTGGCATGAATTGTGGGGAGGAAAGGTCTGACAGGTGCACAGATGGCTGCGGTCTATTAGTCTCTCACCTGCTCTGCAGCGGCAAGGTGAGGAAGGAGGTGGAGATAAGTGATGGGAGTCAAGGCATTAGGCAAAACTGATCCTTCACCTCCACACGCAAATGAGGCTCAGTGGTGCGAGCGGTGTCACAGCAATTGGGATGTGTTTACAGCTTTAGGTGCTGCCGCCGCAGCATTAGACGCACACCAAAACACAACTTGGTGTGACAGACACAAAGATGCTTTGTTCAGCCGACAAACAAAAACCGGAGTTTAAAATTGGAGTGACTGCAAAATGTTGGGGTGAAATAGCATCGGTGAAAAAGATGGAAGGAGGAAAAAATATATATATTTTCTAGGGTGAATTTATGGACACAATGGGGTATTCCAAAATGAAATATACATAAAGCAAATTAAACCAACAATTACCATCTGGAAAAAAGGAACATTATTAAGCAAAATAACCATTAGGCTACTTTTTAGTTCAATTGTAAAGTATATAAATAATTCATCATAGCAAAAATAATGTACAAATTATGGATTTCACCATCTATTTTTAAACTGTTTATATATATACATATATATATAAATGATAAATGGGTTGTACTTGTATAGCGCTTTTCTACCTTCAAGGTACTCAAAGCGCTTTGACATTACTTCCACATTTACCCATTCACACACACATTCACACACTGATGGAGGGAGCTGCCATGCAAACCACGAACCATCAGGACCAAGGGTGAAGTGTCTTGCTCAAAGACACAACAGACGTGACGAGGTTGGTAGAAGGTTGGGATTGAACCAGGAACCCTCAGGTTGCTGGCACGGCCACTCTCCCAACTGCGCCACACCGTCCCCAATATATATATATATATATATATATATATATATATATAGATGTACGTATATACGAATATATGTATATATAGACATATTTGCATATGTCTATATAAACATATATAAACGTCTGTATATACGTCTCCATATATATATACACACATATATATATTGTATACATACGTATACTTTAAATAGGAATATGTCCAAGTATATATATATATATATATATATATATATACATACACACACACATGTATATATACATATATACACATAAACAAATATATATAGATACACACATGTATATTCATGTATATATACATATATATACATACAGATACATATATACACATACATATACCTTATATATATACACATATATACATATATACACACATATATATACAAATATATATACATATATACACATACATATACCTTATATATACACACATATATACATATATACACACATATATATACAAATATATATACATATATACACATATACAAATATATATAGATACACACATGTATATTCATGTATATATACATATATATACACATATATATACATACAGATACATATATACACATACATATACTGTATATATATACACATATATACATACATATATATACATATACATATATACACACATATATATACATATATATATATATATATATATATATATATATATATATATATATATAACGGATTTTCAAAATGTTCTATAATGATTCCATTGTTGCTTTTCAATGCCCTACAAAGGCATCATTAAAGTCACCAAAGAAGCCAATAAATAATGGTATTAATAAATGAAAATTAAATTTGATAAACACAACCCTTCTGTATACATGTAAATATATTGAACATTTTTTTAAAAAGTCATGCAATGAAAAATTGGATCATGAAATAATTAGTAAATAGTTTCACTATAGTTTTTTGTCACAGATAATTTAAAATTTGTATATTTTTGTTTTCAAATTTTAAATTAATTTACCCATATTTATAGCATCCATTTGTTTGGCTTTGTATTAATGTAATTTTGGAACATCCATATAGAGAGGGAAGAGGGAAGTCTGGGTTTCCCTGCTTAGGCTGTTGCCCCCGCGACCCGACCTCGGATAAGCGGAAGATGATGGATGGATGGAACATCCATATAGATATAATACATAACTACAAAAAACAATACAATTTATAAATTAAAATTAGATAAATATTATGCCAAATAAACCGCTGATTAAAATCTGGAAAAAAACTATTTTTTATATTTCAATTGTGAAATATATACATAATTATTTAAAGCAAAAATAATGGACTAATTATTTATCTTGTCATCTTTCTTTAACTTAAGGATATTTTACATTCAATCAAAAAATCAATGTTTACTTACATAGCCCTAAATCACTAGTGTCTCAAAGGGCTGCACAAACCACAACACAAACCACACAAAACACAAAACATTGTTGCTTAACAGATTTAAAAAATAATTTCCAATTATGATTTAATCATTCCATTGTTGCTTTTTAATGCCTTACATCATTACAATAAACAAAGAAGCCATTACATAATGTTATTTTATTAAATTAATTGTCAATTTAATAAACAAATAGAATTGTGTACTTATAAATATATTAAATAATGAAAAAAACCCACATGCAATGTAAAATATGATCGTGAAATAAACAATTAGCAAATAGTCTAAATACAGTTATTTCTTACAATGGATCATTTAAATGTGTGTTTACATTTTCATGAATTATCGCATATTTAACATACCTATTAATACAGTTGTATATTAATTTCATTTTCAATCAATGAATAAATCAATGTTTATTTATACAGTTCCAAATCACGAGTGTCTCAAAGGGCTGCACAAGCCACAACAACATTTTGGCACATAGATATAATAATAATCAATAAAAAGGCCATGATATATAGAACTTTATAGTGAAATAAATCATTTGTAAGTATGTAATGTAACATTATATTATGTCACATTTCAATGAATTAATGGGTAATTCATTGTTATATTGCTTTAGATTAATTTAATTTTGGCACAAAAAATGCCATGCAAAAGTCAATTTAATAAGTGCAACCTACATTTCCAAGGAAACATACGCCTCTGGAGTCAATATGAATTTATTTTTAGATTTTTCTCTGGCTGCTCAGTACAATATGAACCATGCGTGTACACAAATACAATATTAGTAAATAAACACAACAGCAGGGGTCACCAAGCTTTTTGAAAGCAAGAGCTACTTCTTGGGTACTGATTAATGCGAAGGGCTACCAGTTTGATACACACTTAAATAACTTGCCAGAAATAGCCAATTTGCTCAATTTACCTTTAATAAATAAATCTATATACATAAAAAAATGGGTATTTCTGTCTGTCATTTCGTCGTACATTTTTTTTCCTTTTACGGAAGGTTTTTTTGTAGAGAATAAATGCTGAAAAAAAAAAACACTTAATTGAACGGTTTAAAAGAGGAGAAAACAGGAAAAAAAATGAAAATTAAATTTTGAAACATAGTTTATCTTCAATTTCGACTCTCTAAAATTCAAAATTCAATTGAAAAAAAACAAGAGAAAAAATAAGCTAATTCGAATCTTTTTGAAAAAATTAAAAAAAGAATCATTAGTAATTTTTCCTGATTAAGATTAATTTTAGAATTTTGATGACATGTTTTAAATAGGTTAAAATCCGATCTGCACTTTGTTAGAATATATAACAAATTGGACCAAGCTATATTTCTAACAAAGACAAATCATTATTTCTTCTAGATTCTCCAGAACAAAAATTTTAAAAGAAATTCAAAAGACTCTGAAATAAGATTTACATTTGATTCTACATATTTTGTAGATTTGCCAGAATATTTTTGGGGAATTTTAATCATAATAAGTTTGAAGAAATATATCACAAATATTCTTCGTCGAAAAAACAGAAGCTAAAATGTCAGGCTTTCCCCTGATAGTTTGTCTATGTTTTAGTTTTTTCCTCTGCATTTGTCTGTTTCCTCTGTGTTTAGTATCTCCTGTCTTTAGTTCCTGTCTAGTGCTCTTATTTTGTCAGCTTCCTGTCTTGTTCCCTGAGTGCTGTGTTCCTTCTCAGCTGCGGCTGATTGGCACCTGGCCACACCTGTTGCCAATCAGCCTGCTCCTATTTGTACCTGCTTTGTGTTGTGTCAGTTGCTGGATCATTGTATTGTCGTTGCCACATGTCACTCTTGTCGTGCTACCTGTCATGTCGTTTTGTTAAAGCTACTACCTGTCGTGCTACATTTTGTCCTGGTCGTCGTAGCGGTAAGCTGTTTCTGTTAGAATGAGTTATTTCCAGTTTTTCTGTTTGCTATCCACTAGCTTCCATGCTAAAGTTCCTTTTTGTTTTCTAGCTTCCAGTGCTAGCTCCCTTAGTTTGTTATTACGCCCACGTGCGTGCTTTTTGTTTGTTCTTGTTTAGTTTTAATTAAATCATGTTTTCATATTCTATGCCTGCCTGCGTCTCTGCATCTTGGGGTTCATCAACAACAAATACCTCTGACATAAAATGAAGAATTAAATTAAAATGTATTATTCTTTACAATAAAAAAAAATAAAATTACTTGAAAATTGATTTAAATTGTCAGGAAAGAAGAAGACGGAATTTAAAAGGTAAAAAGGTATATGTGTTTAAAAATCCTAAAATCCTTTTTAACGTTGTATTTTTTCTCTAAAATTGTCTTTCTGAAAGTTATAAGAAGCGAAGTTAAAAAAAAAAAAATAATTTATTCAAACAAGTGAAGACCAAGTCTTTAAAATATTTTCTTAGATTTTCAAACTCTATTTGAGTTTTGTCTTGCTTAGAATTAAAAATGTCGAGCAAAGCGAGACCAGCTTGCTAGTAAAGAAATAAAATTTAAAAAATAGAGGCAGCTCACTGGTAAGTGCTGCTCTTTGAGCTATTTTTAGAACAGGCCAGCGGACGACTCATCTGGTCCTTACGTTGGTGACCCCTGATCTACAGCAACATCTATAAATACATTTTACCTTGTCGTAGTTTTAATCAGGTTTATTATCGACTTCTAATAGTCGTTTATTCTGACAGTTGAGTTAATTCCAGTAACAACCTTTAAGTCCCGGACCGCTTCATTACTGTATCGTGTGCCATTAAAATTCCTGCTGACGGATGGATTCTGGCTGGAGTACAAAGTACTTGTACTGGAGTGCCTGGCTCAACGGCACGTGGACACTCGCTGGAGTAAAATAGGGCTGTGGGTGCTTTAGCCCCCCACTCTCGGAAGGAGGCGTCAGTGTTCAAATTTAAAACCAATAACCTTCCAGTCTCCACACGCTGGAGGCTCTCAGTGCAATTATTGGCCCATAAAGACGTGTCGGGCAGACTTTGGAATGAGAGGACAGGAGAAATATGTTTAATTTTACTTTTCCGACGGACAGATCCCGGAAAAATATCATCCCGGTGGATTTTAATCAGCTTGTCCCGTGCAAAAAGGGTTTTTGACAAGGAAAAGTGTGAGGTGCTGCTGTTGAGAATAGTGCCATTACTTTTTAGTGTGTGTGTGTGTGTGTGTGTGTGTGTGTGTGTGTGTGTGTGTGTGTGTGTGTGTGCGTGGACCAAGAGAAAGCCTCATTTGCACCACTGGTAGTGAAATCTATCAAAATGAGGGTGGTCCCAAAAAGGAGGGATTCTTTTTTCAAATTGACAGTGTGTCGGTTTTAAAAGTGCTCCCCCTGTGGCCAACATATGAAATAACAAGTGTGTGTTCACATGTGAAGTGCTCCCCCTTTGGCCAAAATATGTAATACCAAGTGGGTGTAAAGAAAAAAAAATGCCCCCTTTGGCCAAAATAATTAACAAAAATAAAAATAAATATGTATATAGAGACATAATAACGAAGTAAATAATGAAGATTACAAACCAATTACTAACAAAAAATTAAACAACTTTTTTACTAAAAGCAGTCTTTTTCTCAAATGTGTCACACTTTATTGTTATTAAATTGGCAACAATTTCTCCTATTATTTGTGTTTCTGTAATTGAGCAGTATTTTATCGTAATATTGCTACTTTTTAATGTAAAATTATTCCATTTTAATGCAAAATGGTGCCATTTTTACATAAAAATTCTGACTTTTATCACAATGTTGCCAATTGTTTTGTTGTTCTTGTAAAATGGTGAATTTTTTGGAGTAAAATTATAAATTTTGTCGTAATTTTGCTAAGTAAAATTCCGATTATTATTATAATATTGACAAAATGTTAAAATTTTCTTCTAAAATTGCGACTTATTTTGAGTGAAATTACGCCTCTGTTTATAAAATTGCCAACATTTTAAGCTTTTCTTGTGAAATTGTGACTGTTATTGAGAAAAATTATGACTTTTATCATAATATTGCACAAATTTTCAGTTTTTCTAGTAAAATTTTGACTTTCGTTTGGTAAAATTACGACTTCTATTATAATACTGCCAAAATTCTAAGTTTTTCTTGTGAAATTCCATCTCATTTCTCACAAGCTTTTTTATATTTGCATAGTATGTATATATTATTAATGTTGGAAGTACAAATATTTATATATCTAGAAAGGGTGGTCCTAAAGAGGCAAGAAGGTAAGAAATACAAGATTGTGTGTGTGTTCTTGTATTTCTCCCCTTCTTGAGACAAAAAGAAGGAAAAGTTCCTTCCATATGAGGAGGTGTGAACAAGTTTGGACATAAATCATGGTCGCAATACGGAAAACCATTGCATCTACTAGAGAATGTCTCATTTGCACCCCTGGTGGTGAAATTTATCAAAATAAGGGTGGTCCCAAAGAGGAAGGGATTTTTTTTTCAAAATCACTGTGTGTCGGTTTTAAAAGTGCTCCCCCTGTGGCCAACATATGAAATAACAAGTGTGTGTAAACCTGTGAAGTGCTCCCCCTTTGGCCAAAATATGTAATACCAAGTGGGTGTAAAGAAGAAAAAAATGCCCCCTTTGGCCAAAGTAATTGACAAAAATAAATATGTATATAGAGACATAATAATGAAGTAAATAATGAAGATTACAAACCAATTACAAACAAAAATTTAATCAACTTTTTTTACTAAAAGCAGTCTTTTTCTCAAATGTGTCACACTTTTTTCTTATTAAATTGGCAACAATTTCTTGTATTATTTGTGTTTCTGTAATTGAGCAGTATTTTATCGTAAAATTGCTACTTTTTAATGTAAAATTATTCAATTTTAATGCAAAATGGTGACATTTTTACATAAAATTTTTTTGACTTTTATCACAATGTTGCCAATTGTTTTGTTGTTCTTATAAAATGGTGAATTTTTTGGAGTAAAATGATGACTTTTTTCGTAATTTTGCTAAGTAAAATTCCGATTATTATTATAATATTGACAAAATGTTAAAATGTTCTTCTAAAATTGCGACTTATTTTGAGTGAAATTACGCCTCTGTTTATAAAATTGCCAACATTTTAAGCTTTTCTTGTGAAATTGTGACTGTTATTGAGAAAAATTACGACTTTTATCATAATATTGCACAAATTTTAAATTTTTCCAGTAAAATTTTGACTTTTGTTTGGTAAAATTACGACTTCTATTATAATACTGCCAAAATTCTAAGTTTTTCTTGTGAAATTCCATCTCATTTCTCACAAGCTTTTTTATATTTGCATAGTATGTATATATTATTAATGTTGGAAGTACAAATATTTATATATCTAGAAAGGGTGGTCCTAAAGAGGCAAGAAGGTAAGAAATACAAGATTGTGTGTGTGTTCTTGTATTTCTCCCCTTCTTGAGACAAAAACAAGGAAAAGTTCCTTCCATATGAGGAGGTGTGAACAAGTTTGGACATAAATCATGGTCGCAATACGGAAAACCATTGCATCTACTAGAGAATGTCTCATTTGCACCCCTGGTGGTGAAATTTATCAAAATAAGGGTGGTCCCAAAGAGGAAGGGATTTTTTTTTCAAATCACTGTGTCGGTTTTAAAAGTGCTCCCCCTGTGGCCAACATATGAAATAACAAGTGTGTGTAAACCTGTGAAGTGCTCCCCCTTTGGCCAAAATATGTAATACCAAGTGGGTGTAAAGAAGAAAAAAATGCCCCCTTTGGCCAAAATAATTGACAAAAATAAATATGTATATAGAGACATAATAACGAAGTAAATAATGAAGATTACAAACCAATTACAAACAAAAATGTAATCAACTTTTTTTACTAAAAGCAGTCTTTTTCTCAAATGTGTCACACTTTTTTCTTATTAAATTGGCAACAATTTCTTGTATTATTTGTGTTTCTGTAATTGAGCAGTATTTTATCGTAAAATTGCTACTTTTTAATGTAAAATTATTCCATTTTAATGCAAAATGGTGACATTTTTACATAAAAATTTTTGACTTGTATCACAATGTTGTCAATTGTTTTGTTGTTCTTATAAAATGGTGAATTTTTGGGAGTAAAATGATGACTTTTGTCGTAATTTTGCTAAGTAAAATTCCGATTATTATTATAATATTGACAAAATGTTAAAATTTTCTTCTAAAATTGCGACTTATTTTGAGTGAAATTACGCCTCTGTTTATAAAATTGCCAACATTTTAAGCTTTTCTTGTGAAATTGTGACTGTTATTGAGAAAAATTACGACTTTTATCATAATATTGCACAAATTTTCAGTTTTTCTAGTAAAATTTTGACTTTCGTTTGGTAAAATTACGACTTCTATTATAATACTGCCAAAATTCTAAGTTTTTCTTGTGAAATTCCATCTCATTTCTCACAAGCTTTTTTATATTTGCATAGTATGTATATATTATTAATGTTGGAAGTACAAATATTTATATATCTAGAAAGGGTGGTCCTAAAGAGGCAAGAAGGTAAGAAATACAAGATTGTGTGTGTGTTCTTGTATTTCTCCCCTTCTTGAGACAAAAAGAAGGAAAAGTTCCTTCCATATGAGGAGGTGTGAACAAGTTTGGACATAAATCATGGTCGCAATACGGAAAACCATTGCATCTACTAGAGAATGTCTCATTTGCACCCCTGGTGGTGAAATTTATCAAAATAAGGGTGGTCCCAAAGAGGAAGGGATTTTTTTTTCAAAATCACTGTGTGTCGGTTTTAAAAGTGCTCCCCCTGTGGCCAACATATGAAATAACAAGTGTGTGTAAACCTGTGAAGTGCTCCCCCTTTGGCCAAAATATGTAATACCAAGTGGGTGTAAAGAAGAAAAAAATGCCCCCTTTGGCCAAAGTAATTGACAAAAATAAATATGTATATAGAGACATAATAATGAAGTAAATAATGAAGATTACAAACCAATTACAAACAAAAATTTAATCAACTTTTTTTACTAAAAGCAGTCTTTTTCTCAAATGTGTCACACTTTTTTCTTATTAAATTGGCAACAATTTCTTGTATTATTTGTGTTTCTGTAATTGAGCAGTATTTTATCGTAAAATTGCTACTTTTTAATGTAAAATTATTCCATTTTAATGCAAAATGGTGACATTTTTACATAAAAATTTTTGACTTTTATCACAACGTTGCCAATTGTTTTGTTGTTCTTATAAAATGGTGAATTTTTTGGAGTAAAATGATGACTTTTGTCGCAATTTTGCTAAGTAAAATTCCGATTATTATTATAATATTGACAAAATGTTAACATTTTCTTCTAAAATTGCGACTTATTTTGAGTGAAATTACGCCTCTGTTTGTAAAATTGCCAACATTTTAAGCTTTTCTTGTAAAATTGTGACTGTTATTGAGAAAAATTACGACTTTATCATAATATTGCACAAATTTTCAGTTTTTCTAGTAAAATTTTGACTTTCGTTTGGTAAAATTACGACTTCTATTATAATACTGCCAAAATTCTAAGTTTTTCTTGTGAAATTCCATCTCATTTCTCACAAGCTTTTTTATATTTGCATAGTATGTATATATTATTAATGTTGGAAGTACAAATATTTATATATCTAGAAAGGGTGGTCCTAAAGAGGCAAGAAGGTAAGAAATACAAGATTGTGTGTGTGTTCTTGTATTTCTCCCCTTCTTGAGACAAAAAGAAGGAAAAGTTCCTTCCATATGAGGAGGTGTGAACAAGTTTGGACATAAATCATGGTCGCAATACGGAAAACCATTGCATCTACTAGAGAATGTCTCATTTGCACCCCTGGTGGTGAAATTTATCAAAATAAGGGTGGTCCCAAAGAGGAAGGGATTTTTTTTTCAAAATCACTGTGTGTCGGTTTTAAAAGTGCTCCCCCTGTGGCCAACATATGAAATAACAAGTGTGTGTAAACCTGTGAAGTGCTCCCCCTTTGGCCAAAATATGTAATACCAAGTGGGTGTAAAGAAGAAAAAAATGCCCCCTTTGGCCAAAGTAATTGACAAAAATAAATATGTATATAGAGACATAATAATGAAGTAAATAATGAAGATTACAAACCAATTACAAACAAAAATTTAATCAACTTTTTTTACTAAAAGCAGTCTTTTTCTCAAATGTGTCACACTTTTTTCTTATTAAATTGGCAACAATTTCTTGTATTATTTGTGTTTCTGTAATTGAGCAGTATTTTATCGTAAAATTGCTACTTTTTAATGTAAAATTATTCCATTTTAATGCAAAATGGTGACATTTTTACATAAAAATTTTTGACTTTTATCACAACGTTGCCAATTGTTTTGTTGTTCTTATAAAATGGTGAATTTTTTGGAGTAAAATGATGACTTTTGTCGCAATTTTGCTAAGTAAAATTCCGATTATTATTATAATATTGACAAAATGTTAACATTTTCTTCTAAAATTGCGACTTATTTTGAGTGAAATTACGCCTCTGTTTGTAAAATTGCCAACATTTTAAGCTTTTCTTGTAAAATTGTGACTGTTATTGAGAAAAATTACGACTTTATCATAATATTGCACAAATTTTCAGTTTTTCTAGTAAAATTTTGACTTTCGTTTGGTAAAATTACGACTTCTATTATAATACTGCCAAAATTCTAAGTTTTTCTTGTGAAATTCCATCTCATTTCTCACAAGCTTTTTTATATTTGCATAGTATGTATATATTATTAATGTTGGAAGTACAAATATTTATATATCTAGAAAGGGTGGTCCTAAAGAGGCAAGAAGGTAAGAAATACAAGATTGTGTGTGTGTTCTTGTATTTCTCCCCTTCTTGAGACAAAAACAAGGAAAAGTTCCTTCCATATGAGGAGGTGTGAACAAGTTTGGACATAAATCATGGTCGCAATACGGAAAACCGTTGCATCTACTAGAGAATGTCTCATTTGCACCCCTGGTGGTGAAATTTATCAAAATAAGGGTGGTCCCAAAGAGGAAGGGATTTTTTTTTCAAAATCACTGTGTGTCGGTTTTAAAAGTGCTCCCCCTGTGGCCAACATATGAAATAACAAGTGTGTGTAAACCTGTGAAGTGCTCCCCCTTTGGCCAAAATATGTAATACCAAGTGGGTGTAAAGAAGAAAAAAATGCCCCCTTTGGCCAAAGTAATTGACAAAAATAAATATGTATATAGAGACATAATAATGAAGTAAATAATGAAGATTACAAACCAATTACTAACAAAAAATTAAACAACTTTTTTTACTAAAAGCAGTCTTTTTCTCAAATGTGTCACACTTTTTTCTTATTAAATTGGCAACAATTTCTTGTATTATTTGTGTTTCTGTAATTGAGCAGTATTTTATCGTAAAATTGCTACTTTTTAATGTAAAATTATTCCATTTTAATGCAAAATGGTGACATTTTTACATAAAATGTTTTGACTTTTATCACAATGTTGCCAATTGTTTTGTTGTTCTTATAAAATGGTGAATTTTTTGGAGTAAAATGATGACTTTTGTAGTAATTTTGCTAAGTAAAATTCCGATTATTATTATAATATTGACAAAATGTTAAAATTTTCTTCTAAAATTGCGACTTATTTTGAGTGAAATTACGCCTCTGTTTATAAAATTGCCAACATTTTAAGCTTTTCTTGTGAAATTGTGACTGTTATTGAGAAAAATTACGACTTTTCTCATAATATTGCACAAATTTTAAATTTTTCCAGTAAAATTTTGACTTTCGTTTGGTAAAATTAAGACTTCTATTATAATACTGCCAAAATTCCAAGTTTTCTTGTGAAATTCCAACTCATTTCTCACAAGCTTTTTTATATTTGCATAGTATGTATATATTATTAATTTTGGAAGTACAAATATTTATATATCTAGAAAGGGTGGTCCTAAAGAGGCAAGAAGGTAAGAAATACAAGATTGTGTGTGTGTTCTTGTATTTCTCCCCTTCTTGAGACAAAAACAAGGAAAAGTTCCTTCCATATGAGGAGGAGTGAACAAGTTTGGACATAAATTGGGGTCGCAATACGGAAAACCATTGCATCTACTAGAGAATGTTTTTATACCAATGAGTTCTATTTTGGTTTCATCTGACCACATGACATTCTCCCAATCCTCTGCTGTATCATCCATGTATCCATTTTGGTATAAACTCAACTCGTCGTGTTTGGAAGAAGAAGAATACTGAGTTGCATCCCAAGAACACCATACCTACTGTGAAGCATGGGGGTGGAAACATCATGCTTTGAGGCTGTTTTTCTGCTAAGGGGACATGACGATTGATCCGTGCTAAAAGGGGAACATTATCAGCAGACCTATGTAAGCATCAATATATACCTTGATGGTGCAGAAAAAAGACCATATATTTTTTTAACCGATTTCCGAACTCTAAATGGGTGAATTTTAGCGAATTAAACGCCTTTCTGTTTATTGCTCAAGTGGTGATGACGTCAGAACGTGACGTCTCCGAGGTAATACAGCCGCCATTTTTATTTTCAACACATTACAAACACCGGGTCTCAGCTCTGTTATTTTCGTTTTTTCGACTATTTTTTGGAACTTTGGAGACATCATGCCTCGACGGTGTGTTGTCGGAGGGTGTAACAACACTAACAGGGAGGGATTCAAGTTGCACCACTGGCCCGAAGATGCCAAAGTGTCTGCCGCCAGACCCCCATTGAATGTACCAGAGTGTCTCCACATTTTACCGGCGAAGACAGACATGGCACAGAGATGTATGGATAACCTGCAGATGCATTTGCAACCATAAAGTCAACTAAATCACAAATGTGAGTTTTGTTGATGTTGACTGCCAGCTAATATATGCTAACATGCTATTTAGCGGCGGTGCTAAAGCAGACATGGCACAGAGATGTATGGATAACCTGCAGATGCATTTGCAACTATATTAGATTTCCTTCCACCCACATTTAATGCGAAACAAACACTTACCAATCGACGGATTTAAGTTGCTCCAGTGTCACAAGATGCGAAAGTCCTGATCGTTTGGTCCGCACATTTCACCGGCGATGCTAACGCAGCTATTCGGCCATGCTATGGCTATGAATAGCGTCAATAGCTATTCGCTCAATAGCTTCAGTTTCTTCTTCAATACTTTCATACTCCAACCATCTGTTTCAATACATGCGTAATCTGTTGAATCGCTTAAACCGCTGAAATCCGAGTCTGAATCCGAGCTAATGTCGCTATATCTTGCTGTGGTATCTGCCATTGTTTGTTTACATTGGCAGCACTGTATGACGTCACAGGGAAATGGATAGTCACATCGCAAATAGCGAAAATCAAGCACTTTAAAGCTTTTTTTAGGGCTATTCCGGGACCGGTAAAATTTTGAAAAAACTTCAAAAAATACAACAAGCCACTGGGAACTGATTTTTATTGTTTTTAACCCTTTTGAAATTGTGATAATGTTCCCCTTTAAGGAAAGAATGAATGGGGCCATGTATCGTGAGATTTTGAGCCAAAACCTCCTTCCATCAGTGAGAGCTTTGAATGCTTGACCAAATACTTATTTTCCACCATAATTTACAAATAAATTCTTTAAAATTCCTGGATTTTTTTTTCCACATTCTGTCTCTCACAGTTGAAGTGTACCTATGATGAAAATTACAGACCTCTGTCATCATTTTAAGTGGGAGAACTTGCACAATCGCTGGCTGACTAAATACTTTTTAGCCCCACTGTATATATTGTGTATGGCCTAAAAATATCAAGATATTGAAAAAAAAAAAAAACATATCGCCCAGCCCTAGTCAAGGCATGATGACAGCGCTCGGTATTGAATTTTTATTATTATTATATTTTTATATAGCGCTTTTTCTCTAGTGACTCAAAGCGCTTTACAAAGTGAAACCCAATATCTAATTTTCTACATTTAAACCAGTGTGGGTGGCGCTGGGAGCAGGTGGGTAAAGTGTCTTGCCCAAGGACACAACGGCAGTGACCAGGATGGCGGAAGCGGGAATCGAACCTGCAACCCTCAAGTTGCTGACACGGCAACTCTACCAACCGAGCTATGCTACGCTATGCTGCGATTGAAGAATCTGCAGACCCACTGACTCAATCCGGGGGGGAAAAAAGGCTCGCTATTGAATTTTTCATTTGAATAATCCGGGGTGTGGGATTACTGCAGCCTTTATTATTCCTCCCTCATTAACATATCAGATTGATAGCATATTGACACAATCATATGCTGCGCCTAATATGCACTTTACTGCCGTATATATCTGCATGTCGATAGGTGATGTAATAAGAGTCCTTGGGATTCGCTTAATTGAAACGATAACTCAATTTTGCAACGCAATAATGTCTCTCTGCTCTCGCACAACGGGGTCTCATAAACCCCCCCCCACCCCCGCCCCCCACCCCCAGACCTTCTCATCCCGCAACTTTAAAAGCACAGCACTCCCGCGAGCGCCCGCATAATGTGCACATTATTAAATCTGTTGATTTAATGGCCGAGGCGGGCGACGGCGTGTAGTATCTCCTAATCCGCACGTGGCAGCCGTAATGGTAATTGCTCATTTGGAGCCACATTGCCGTCACTTAGCTCCGGATTACAGTCGACGGAGATCCTTCATCGGCAGTTATTGGCGGACGCTTCAGGTCCAAACGCGCCCGCTGATATTATCTGCGGCGTACGCCAGTCTTTAAAGGGGAACATTATCACAATTTCAAAAGGGTTAAAAACAATAAAAATCAGTTCCCAGTGGCTTGTTGTATTTTTGGAAGTTTTTTTTCAAAATTTTACCGGTCCCGGAATATCCCTAAATAAAGCTTTAAAGGGCCATATTTTCGGCTCTCTGCGATGCGACTATCCATTTCCCTGTGATGTCATACAGGGCTGCCAATCCAAACAATGGCAGATACCACAGCAAGATATAGCGACATTAGCTCGGAGTCAAACTCGGATTTCAGCGACTTAAGCGATTCAACAGATTACGCATGTATTGAAACAGATGGTTAGAGTATGAAAGTATTGAAGAAGAAACTGAAGCTATTGACGCTATTCATAGCCATAGCATGGCCGAATAGCTGCGTTAGCATCGCCGGTAAAATGTGCGGACCAAACGATCAGGACTTTCGCATCTTTTGACACTGGAGCAACTTAAATCCGTCGATTGGTAAGTGTTTGTTTCGCATTAAATGTGGGTGGAAGGAAACGTAATATAGTTGCAAAAGCATCTGCAGGTTATCCATACATCTCTGTGCCATGTCTGCTTTAGCACCGCCGGTAAATAGCAAATTGGCATCGATTAGCGTAGGATGTTAGCATCGATTAGCTGGCAGTCAACATCAACAAAACTCACCTTTGTGATTTCGTTGAATATAGAATATAGCACAGAGATGTATGGATAACCTGCAGATGCATTTGCAACTATATTCAACGAAATCACAAAGGTGAGTTTTGTTAATGTTGACTGCCAGCTAATCGATGCTAACATCCTACGCTAATCGATGCCAACATGCTATTTACCGGCGGTGCTAAAGCAGACATGGCACAGAGATGTATGGATAACCTGCAGATGCTTTTGCAACTATATTACGTTTCCTTCCACCCACATTTAATGCGAAACAAACACTTACCAATCAACGGATTGGTCAAATGTGGAGACACTCTGGTACATTCAATGGGGGTCTGGCGGCAGACACTTTGGCATTTTCGGGCCAGTGGTGCAACTTGAATCCCTCCCTGTTAGTGTTGTTACACCCTCCGACAACACACCGTCGAGGCATGATGTCTCCAAGGTTCCAAAAAATAGTCGAAAAAACGGAAATTAACAGAGCTGAGACGCGGTGTTTGTAATGTGTTGAAAATGAAAATGGCGGCTGTATTACCTCGGCGACGTCACGTTCTGACGTCATCGCCTCCAGCGAGATAAACAGAAAGGCGTTTAATTCGCCAAAATTCACCCATTTAGAGTTCGGAAATCGGTTAAAAAAATATATGGTCTTTTTTCTGCACCATCAAGGTATATATTGACGCTTACATAGGTCTGGTGATAATGTTCCCCTCTAAAGCCGTCTTTCTCAACCCTTTTTCGAGCCATACGGAGGCACACCACCAGCAGAAACACTTAAAGGCCTCCTGAAACCCACTAGTACCGACCACGCAGTCTGATAGTCACGGATTGTAGCGAACATTTTGGTCAAGCACCGATCCCAGCTATAAGTCGTCTGCTTTAATCGCATAATCACACAGTATTCTGGACATCTGTGTTGCTGAATCTTTGGCAGTTTGTTCAATTAATAATGGAGACGTCAAAGAAGAAAGATGTAGGTGGGAAGCGGTGTATTGCGGCCGCCTTTAGCAACACAAAGGGCGGCATGGCGTAGTGGGTAGAGCGGCCGTGCCAGAAACCTGAGGGTTGCAGGTTCGCTTCCCACCTATTGACATCCAAATCGCTGCCGTTGTGTCCTTGGGCAGGGCACTTCACCCTTTGTCCCCAGTGCCGCTCACACTGGTGAATGAATGATGAATGAATGATTGGTGGTGGTCGGAGGGGCCGTAGGCGCAAACTGGCAGCCACGCTTCCGTCAGTCTACCCCAGGGCAGCTGTGGCTACAGATGTAGCTTACCACCACCAGGTGTGAATGAATGATGGGTTCCCACTTCTCTGTGAGCGTTTTGAGTATCTAACTATAGAAAATCGCGATATAAATCTAATCCATTATTATTATTATTATTACAAACACAGCTGGTGTTTCCTTGTTTACATTCCCAAAAGATGACGGTGAAGCTTTACTATAGAACAGAGCGGTCAAGCGAACATGGTTCCCGACCACATGTCAACCGCTGAGAAAATGGTGGTAATACGTCGGCTCTTACTGTGGACATGAGCGGAAAGCTTGCGTCGTTCCTCCTGCAGGTGCGGACTCTGTCGCCTCCTCCCACCGGCCGCCCCCGACCGTCGGATGCGTACACCGTGGAGGAGGGGAAAAAAAAAAACCTCAGCCCGGCTGCCTTCACTTCGACGAGAAACGTGGTTTCCCTCAGAGACACTGGCGGTCACCACACCCGTGGCCACACCCCTCCAACCTTCAGGTTGTACAGGTAGGACCATATACTATGGCTATGATTTTTATTTTTTTTCCCTTGGCCTCAGTCTGCAACCGCCTCTCCAGAACCTAGACTAAGACCGGTTTCTTATTTTATTTTATTTAAATCTTCTATTTTTTTCTTCCATCCCCCTCCCTTGTTTACCTGTATCTCATCTTTTTTGTAAGGGGCACTGGAAGCCGGCAGACCCGTCAGCGATCCTGTTCTGTCTCCCTGTAATGTTTGTCTAATCTTGAATGGGATTGTGCTGAAAATTTTAATTTTCCTTAAGGAACTCTCCTGACACAATAAATAAAGTACTATCTAATATAATCTCACTAAAACACTAGTAACACAATAAGCAGATAAGGGATTTTCCAGAATTATCCTAGTAAATGTGTCTAATAACATCTGAATCGCTCCCACTACCCTTGTCTTTTTTTTTTCTAGTCCTTCACTCTCACTTTCCTCATCCACGTATCTTTCATCCTCGCTCAAATTAATGGGAAAATTGTCGCTTTCTTGGTCCGAATCGCTCTCGCTGCTGGTGGCCATGATTGTAAACAATGTGAGGATGTGAGGAGCTCCACAACCCGTGACGTCACGCGCACATCGTCTGCTACTTCCGGTACAGGCAAGGCTTTTTTATTAGCGAACAAAAGTTGCGAACTTTATCGTGGATGTTTTCCACTAAATCCTTTCAGCAAAAATATGGCAATATCGCGAAATGATCAAGTATGACACATGGAATGGACCTGCTATCCCCGTTTAAATAAGAAAATCTCATTTCAGTAGGCCTTTTAAAAAATTGAACTTTTTTTTTTAGTTTGTTGTTGTTTTCCTGTGTGTAGTGCTTTAGTTCCTGTCTTGCGCTGTTATTTTGGCGACCATTCCTGTTTTGTTGGTGTTTTCCCGTAAAAGCTTCACATCTTGCATTGAGTGCTATGTACGGACACACTGTAAGTCTTTGCTGTCATCCAGCATTCTGTTTTTGTTTACTTTGTAGCCAGTTTAAGTTAAAGTACCAATGATTGTCTCACACACACACACACACACACACACACACACACACACACACACACACACACACACACACACACGGTGACATGCTTTATATTGGCAAACAAGACCATTTCAGTTGTGCGGACACTGTCCCTCTTTGTGTGGACATTGTTGATTGTCATGTACGGACACTGTAAGTCTTTGCTGTCATCCAGCATTCTGTTTTTGTTTACTTTGTAGCAAGTTAAAGTTAAAGTATCAATAATTGTCACAGACGCACCTAGTGACCTGCTTTCTATTGGCAAACAAGACCACTTCAGTTGTGCATACATATACAGTGGGGCAAAAAAGTATTTAGTCAGCCACCGATTGTGCAGGTTCTCCCACTTAAAATGATGACAAATTCTCACGATACATGGCCCCATTCATTCTTTCCTTAACACGGATCAATCGTCCTGTCCCCTTAGCAGAAGAACAGCCCCAAAGCATGATGTTTCCACCCCCATGCGTCACAGTAGGTGTGGTGTTCTTGGGATGCAACTCAGTATTCTTCTTCCTCCAAACACAACGAGTTGAGTTTATACCAAAAAGTTATATTTTGGTTTCCTCTGAGCACATGACATTCTCCCAATCCTCTGCCGTATCATCCATGTATCCATTTTGGTATAAACTCAACTCGTCGTGTTTGAAAGAAGAAGAATACTGAGTTGCATCCCAAGAACACCACACCTACTGTGAAGCATGGGGGTTGGAAACATCATGCTTTGGGGCTGTTTTTCTGCTAAGGGGACAGGACGATTGATCCGTGTTAAGGAAAGAATGAATGGGGCCATGTATCGTGAGATTTTGAGCCAAAACCTCCTTCCATCAGTGAGAGCTTTGAATGGTTGACGAAATACTTATTTTCCAGCATAATTTACAAATAAATTATTGAAAATTCCTACAATGTGAATTCCTGGATTTTTTTTCACATTCTGTCTCTCACAGTTGAAGTGTACCTATGATGAAAATTACAGACCTCTGTCATCATTTTAAGTGGGAGAACTTGCACAATCGCTGGCTGACTAAATACTTTTTTGCCCCACTGTACACACACACATATATATATATATAAATAAATAAATGATAAATGGGTTGTACTTGTATAGCGTTTTTCTACCTTCAAGGTACTCAAAGCGCTTTGACACTACTTCCACATTTACCCATTCACACACACATTCACACACTGATGGAGGGAGCTGCCATGCAAGGCACTAACCAGCACCCATCAGAAGCAAGGGTGAAGTGTCTTGCTCAAGGACACAACGGACGTGACGAGGTTGGTACTAGGCGGGGATTGAACCAGGGACCTTCGGGTTGTGCACGGCCACTCTCCCACTGCGCCACGCCGTGGGAGAGTATATATATATATATATATATATATATATACATATATACATACACACACATAAATACATACATATATATATACATACATATATATACACGCATACATATATATCCCATCCATCCATTTTCTACCGCTTATTCCCTTTTGGGGTCGCGGGGGGCGCTGGCGCCTATCTCAGCTACAATCGGGCGGAAGGCGGGGTACACCCTGGACAAGTCGCCAGCTCATCGCAGGGCCAACACAGATAGACAGACAACATTCACACACTAGGGCCAATTTAGTGTTGCCAATCAACCTATCCCCAGGTGCATGTCTTTGGAAGTGGGAGGAAGCCGGAGTACCCGGAGGGAACCCACGCATTCACGGGGAGAACATGCAAACTCCACACAGGAAGATCCCGAGCCTGGATTTGAACCCAGGACTGCAGGAACTTCGTATTGTGAGGCAGACGCACTAACCCCTCTGCCACCGTGAAGCCATATACATACATATATATATATATATACTGTATATATATATATATATATATATATATACATATTAACGCATATATATACTGAATAAAATAAATTATTGAGCATTATCCTGCCCCCTGGTGTCTGAGCCGTCAACTCCCTTGCTGTAAACATTCTCCCGGGCCACATTGAAGAGGTTGGCGGGGCCCCACTTGGCCCACGGGCCGTAGTTTGGACATCGTTTTAATAAACAATCCTAATTAAATAGTTCTACTCCAGAAAGTCAAATATCATTAAAAGGGCACATTACTTTTCACCATTTTATTCCATAAATGTCTCATTTCCTTTGTCTTTTTAATTGGCTAAAGCTCCTTTTTTTTTGTTTTATAACACTGAACACGGAACACTGAAGGACTATAATTGGTTGCAAGTATATTTAGCTCAACTGGGTTCATTTCAACAAAATAGTCTTGAACACTCCAGCTGCTGCAATGTTTTTCCACCCGGTGGCTTCATACTTTTTTATTTTTTTTATTTTTTTTTTTTAACCCTGAGCCAGAGGAATAATGCACGGCTAAATGAAGTAATCATTTTTTACTGGGGACATCAGTCACAGGAAGATAGCAGCCAGGTATATCACTTCCCACCATATGGTCATGGCTGTCAAGCAGCAGCCAATCAGGAGGCCACAATTGGCCACAGTGCTCCGTGTTGTGATGAAGTAGTTCCAAGGACGACGGCGGCACACATGGAGGCTCTTTGACCAGACCGATACTCATCTCTGGATACTGATTGGAAGTTACGTGTCGCGCTCTCTCTCTCTCTGGATTTGTTGTTGTTTTTCACCACCACCACCACCACCACCTAGCCCCATACAAACGCAATGAAAAGCTCATTTTATCCTCATGAATAGTTCGAGATGCTACCTCAGTAGAAGCATTTAAGTCTCATCTTAAAACTCATCTGTATACTCTAGCCTTTGAGTAGACCTCCTTTTTAGACCAGTTGATCTGCCGCTTCTTTTCTTTCTCCTATGTCCCCCCCTCCCTTGTGGAGGGGGTCCGGTCCGATGACCATGGATGAAGTCCTGACTGTCCAGAGTCGAGACCCAGGATGGACCGCTCGTCGGGACCCAGGATGGACCGCTCGCCTGTATCGGTTGGGGACATCTCTACGCTGCTGATCCGCTTGTGATGGTTTCCTGTGGACGGGACTCTCGCTGCTGACTTGGAGCCACTATGGATTGAACTTTCACAGTATCATGTTAGACCCGCTCGACATCCATTGCTTTCGGTCCCCTAGAGGGGGCGGGGGTTGCCCACATCTGAGGTCCTCTCCAAGGTTTCTCATAGTCAGCATTGTCACTGGCGTCCCACTGGATGGGAATTCTCCCTGCCCACTGGGTGTGAGTTTTCCTTGCCCTTTTGTGGGTTCTTCCGAGGATGTTGTAGTCGTAATGATTTGTGGAGGGGGTCCGGTTCGATGACCATGGATGAAGTACTGGCTGTCCAGAGTCGAGACCCAGGATGGACCGCTCGTCGGGACCCAGGATGGACCGCTCGCCTGTATCGGTTGGGGACATCTCTACGCTGCTGATCCGCTTGTGATGGTTTCCTGTGGACGGGACTCTCGCTGCTGTCTTGGAGCCACTATGGATTGAACTTTCACAGTATCATGTTAGACCCGCTCGACATCCATTGCTTTCGGTCCCCTAGAGGGGGGGGGGGGGGGTTGCCCACATCTGAGGTCCTCTCCAAGGTTTCTCATAGTCAGCATTGTCACTGGCGTCCCACTGGATGTGAATTCTCCCTGCCCACTGGGTGTGAGTTTTCCTTGCCCTTTTGTGGGTTCTTCCGAGGATGTTGTAGTCGTAATGATTTGTGGAGGGGGTCCGGTCCAATGACCATGGATGAAGTACTGACTGTCCAGAGTCGAGACCCAGGATGGACCGCTCGTCGGGACCCAGGATGGACCGCTCGCCTGTATCGGTTGGGGACATCTCTACGCTGCTGATCCGCTTGTGATGGTTTCCTGTGGACGGGACTCTCGCTGCTGTCTTGGAGCCACTATGGATTGAACTTTCACAGTATCATGTTAGACCCGCTCGACATCCATTGCTTTCGGTCCCCTAGAGGGGGGGGGGGGGGGGGTTGCCCACATCTGAGGTCCTCTCCAAGGTTTCTCATAGTCAGCATTGTCACTGGCGTCCCACTGGATGTGAATTCTCCCTGCCCACTGGGTGTGAGTTTTCCTTGCCCTTTTGTGGGTTCTTCCGAGGATGTTGTAGTCGTAATGATTTGTGGAGGGGGTCCGGTCCAATGACCATGGATGAAGTACTGACTGTCCAGAGTCGAGACCCAGGATGGACCGCTCGTCGGGACCCAGGATGGACCGCTCGCCTGTATCGGTTGGGGACATCTCTACGCTGCTGATCCGCTTGTGATGGTTTCCTGTGGACGGGACTCTCACTGCTGTCTTGGAGCCACTATGGATTGAACTTTCACAGTATCATGTTAGACCCGCTCGACATCCATTGCTTTCGGTCCCCTAGAGGGGGGGGGGGGGGGTTGCCCACATCTGAGGTCCTCTCCAAGGTTTCTCATAGTCAGCATTGTCACTGGCGTCCCACTGGATGTGAATTCTCCCTGCCCACTGGGTGTGAGTTTTCCTTGCCCTTTTGTGGGTTCTTCCGAGGATGTCGTAGTCGTAATGATTTGTGCAGTCCTTTGAGACATTTGTGATTTGGGGCTATATAAATAAACATTGATTGATTGATTGAATACAAAAAAAAAAAAAAAAAGTACTTGACGCAACACAAAAATCATAAAAAATAAAAGTAGAGAGAGGAGCTGGGTTTGAATATATTTCAAGATGCGATCTCACAAAGACAGGGGTGTCCAAAGTGCGGCCCGCAGGTCATTTTTTAACGGCCCCAAGGCACATTTTAAAAATACCATGGAAAAAATTAAAACATAAAAAGTGGTGTTAAAGAGCAAATTTAAAATGTAGCAGGAACATTTTGCAATGTTTACTCTAATAACACAAAGCTGCCATGCAGGCTGTTTCTTTCTTTAAAGAAATAATTGAAAAAATTTAGTGTAAAAATGCTCATTGTCATTTCTATATTATTTATTTCACTAACTGCTTATTTGCTATCACTTTTACGATCATATTTGTACATATCGTATGTGCTGGTGTTCTATTGTTGTTGTTTTTGTCTGTCTGTCTAACCCCCCCCCCATATCCCCACAATTTCCCCCTCTGTCTTCCTTTTTTTCTCTTTCTATCCCCTCCTGCTCCGGCCCGGCTGCACCAAATGATAATATAAATACATTTAATAAAGTCAAATTCAAATAAGGCAACAATAGAAGTATCCTACACTTCTCTTTTGTAAAGTAAATCTGAACAGCCGATATGGGCATCTACATCAACTATATGATTTACCTGAGAAGCTGGACAGGACAAAAAAAAAATAATAATAATAATAATAATAATAAATGAATCAAAATCAATATCATTATGAATTATTGACCTATTCAAGGCTGCAATTACGTCACATTAAATATTCCACTTTGAGATATTTTTGTGGGCAAATGTTGGATATTTTGTGTTTGCCATATAAAATACTGAGCTTATTTTTTTTTTTTTTTCAAAGAAGGGCCTAAAAGGAACAAACAAAAAACTTAAACTACAAAAAAAAAAAATAGATCTGAAATTGATCTTGAGACCAAAAAAAAAAAATTATAATTTATTTTTTAACACTTTAATGAGGTGGACCCTTTTTATCAGTGTGTTTTGTTTTTAAGTGTCATTGCACAAAAAATAATAGTGAATTCAAATTAATAGTGTTATTAGTTGTTGACCCTTTTACAGCTCCAATTATTATATAATCTCAAATATTCTACTTAAGAAATTTTATTGGGTGAAAATGATGCATATTTTGTGTTTTTTTCCATTAAAAAAACATGGTTTTCTTTGACAACTTAAATCTTTAAAAACGTCATATTGACAGATAGACATAATGTTGATTTAGAGGAGGGGTCGCCAACCTTTTTGAAAGCAAGAGCTACTTCTTGGGTACTGATTAATGCGAAGGGCTACCAGTTTGATACACAATTAAATGAATTGCCAGAAATAGCCAATTTTCTCATTTTACCTTTAATAAATAAATCTAAATATATATAAAAAAAGGGTATTTCATTCTGTCATTCCGTCGTACATTTTTTTCCTTTTACGGAAGATTTTTTGTTGAGAATAAATGATGAAAAAAACACTTAATTGAACGGTTTAAAAGAGGAGAAAACACAAAAAAAATGAACATTTTTTTTTTTAAACATAGTTCGACTTCAATTTCGACTCTTTAAAATTCAAAATTCAACCGAAAAAAATGAAGAGAAAAATTAGCTAATTCGAATCTTTTTGAAAAAATAAAAATAAAAATGTATGGAACATCATTAGTAATTTTTCCTGATTAAGATTAATTTTAAAATTTTGATGACATGTTTTAAATAGGTTAAAATCCAATCTGCACTTTGTTAGAATATATAACAAATTGGACCAAGCTATATTTCTAACAAAAACAAATCATTATTTCTTCTAGATTTTTTGGACCAAAATGTTAAAAGAAATTCAAAAGACTTTGAAATAAGATTTAAATTGGATTCTACAGATTTTCTAGATTTGCCAGAATATTTGTTTTCAATTTGAATCATAATAAGTGTGAAAAAATATTTCACAAATATTCTTCATCGAAAAAACAGAAGCTAAACTGAAGAATTAAATTAAAATGTATTTATTATTCTTTACAATAATAATAAAAAAAAATACTTGAACATTGATTTAAATTGTCAGGAAAGAAGAGGAAGGAATTTAAAAGGTAAAAAGGTATATGTGTTTAAAAATCCTTAAATCATTTTTAAGGTTGCATTTTTTCTCTAAAATTGTCTTTCTGAAAGTTATAAGAAGAAAAGTAGAAAAATAAAGGAATTTATTTAAACAAGTGAAGACCAAGTCTTTAAAATATTTTCTTGGATTTTCAAATTCTATTTGAGTTTTGTCTCTCTTAGAATTAAAAATGTCGAGCAAAGCGAGACCAGCTTGCTAGTAAATAAATACAATTGAAAAAATAGAGGCAGCTCACTGGTAAGTGCTGCTATTTGAGCTATTTTTAGAACAGGCCAGCGGGCGACTCATCTGGTCCTTACGGGCACCGCGTTGATGACCCCTGGTCTAGAGATTTAAAGCTTGAATAATAATAAAAATAATAATATTGAATAATGACACATTTTTCACATTTTATTTTTACCCGGGATCAAGCCAGAGTGGAGGCCTAAATGTATATTTTTTATACATATATTGGATTGTTGTTTTTTTTAAATAAATGGCCCCCGCTTGCTTTGATTTTTCAGTGCGCGGCCCTCAGTGGAAAAAGTTTGGACACCCCTGAACAAAAAAGTGGGCTGCAAATAATCAGCAATACTTCATAAAAGAGCAACCTTTGAAAGCATCGTCGTATCACACATTTCTAGCGCATAGTAATACAACTAACGACGATGCTTGTTGGATCATGAACAATGCATGATGAGGTCAAGAGGAGCGCTCCAAAAGGCCATCTTTTTCTTGTTCGAAATTAATACCTCAGCTGAATAACGGACAAATAATCAACCGGCGGACTGAAAGCAACTTCCTAGTTGTACTACTTTCCTTCAGCTTTATAAACATGTCAGAGGTGCCACAATAGTTCTTTTGTGTGACTAGTTTTATTGTCTCCAAAAAGTGCTGTTGTGTACTTCGGTGTTTTTCAACCACTGTGCCGCGGCCGTGAGATACAGTCTGGTGTGCCGTGGGAAATTATGTGATTTCACCTATTTGGGTTAAAAATATTTTCAGCAAACTATGCATCGTGTTCCGCTTATCTGAGGTCGGGTCGCGGGGGCAGCAGCCTAAGTAGGGAAGCCCGGACTTCAATCTCCCCAGCCACCTCGTCCAGCTCTTCCCGGGGGATCCCGAGGCGTTCCCAGGTCAGACATAGTCTTCCCAACGTGTCCTGGGTCTTCCCTGTGGCCTCCTACCGGTCGGACGTGCCCGAAACACCTCCCTAGGGAGGTATTTTATTTCAGGACAAACTTGCAATGAAGTGAAGTGAATTATATTTATATAGCGCTTTTTCTCTAGTGACTCAAAGCACTTTACATAGTGAAACCCAATATCTGAGTTACATTCAAAGCAGTGTGGGTGGCACTGGGAGCAGGTGGGTAAAGTGTCTTGCCCAAGGACACAACGGCAGTGACTAGGATGGCGGAAGCGGGAATCGAACCTGCAACCCTCAAGTTGCTGGCACGGCCACTCTACCAACCGAGCTAAACCGCAATAAGAAACATGTCTAATGTACCCTAAGATTTTTGGTTAAAGGCCTACTGAAATGAGATGTTCTTATTTAAACGGGGATAGCAGGTCCATTCTATGTGTCATACTTGATTATTTTGCCATATTGCCATATTTTTGCTGAAAGGATTTAGTAGAGAACATCCACGATAAAGTTCGCAACTTTTGGTCGCTAATAAAAAAGCCTTGCCTGTACCGGAAGTAGCAGACGATGTGCGCGTGACGTCACGGGTTGTGGAGCTCCTCACATCTGAAATATTGTTTACAATCATGGCCACCAGCAGCGAGAGCGATTCGGACCGAGAAAGCCACGATTTCCCCATTAATTTGAGCGAGGATGAAAGATTCGTGGATGAGGAAAGTGAGAGTGAAGAACTAGAACAGGGGTAGGGAACCTTTGGCTCTCGAGCCAGATGTGGCTCTTTTGATGATGGCATCTGGCTCTCAGATAAATCTTAGCTGACATTGCTTAACACGATGAATAATTCCGCTGGTAGTCACAGTGTTAACAATAACATTCAAAATGTAATAAATTTTCATGCATTTTAATCCAACCATCCATTTTCTATCGCACCTGTTCAAGAAGTCGCATTAATGGTAAGAAGTATGATATTAAATATTGGTTAGCTTTAGAATAACAATGTTATTAAAAATAATAGGAGACTTACTATACTGTTGTTATAAAATGTTGGTCTTAAAAATGCACGCATTTAGTTGTATTCAGTGTTAAAAAAATATAATATGGCTCTCAGGGAAATACATTTTGAAATATTTGGCTTTCATGGCTCTCTCAGCCAAAAAGGTTCCTGACCCCTGGGTTAGAACAAAAAAAAAAAAAAGACAAGGGCAGTGGGAGCAATTCAGATGTTATTAGACACATTTACTAGGATACTTCTGGAAAATCCCTTATCTGCTTATTGTGTTACTAGTGTTTTAGTGAGATTATATGGTCGTACCTGTACAACCCGATGGTCGGCCCAGCACCTTTCTACGGCACCAGTCGACGGGTGGTGCCGATGCCCATCTCTGCCCTTCGCAAGGGACCCTCTTCGAAACACGATCTTTTGAAATGATCGCTGCATAATACACTGTACTTTGTGTGTGTGGTCCAATCCAACCATGTTCGCTGGACCGCTCTGTTCCATAGTAAAGCTTCACCGTCATCTTTCGGGAATGTAAACAATGTGTTTGTGTTGCTAAAGGCGGCCGCAATACACCGCTTCCCACCTACAGCTTTCTTCCTTGACGTCTCCATTATTCATTGAACAAATTGCAAAAGATTCAGCAACACAGATGTCCAGAATACTGTGGAATTATGCGATGAAAAGAGACGATGCTGGAACAAAATGTCCTATACAATGTGTGACGTCACACGTATGCGTCATCATACCGCGACATTTCAGCAGGATAGTTGGCGCAAAATTTGAAATTGCAATTTAGTAAACTAAAAAGGCCGTATTGGCATGTGTTGCAATGTTAATATTTCATCATTGATATATAAACTATCAGACTGTGTGATCGGTAGTAGTGGCTTTCAGTAGGCCTTTGAAATAAGGACAATAATGTCCCCTTTACTTAGAAAAGTACAGAAAATGATCGAAAACATATTTGGGCTTGGCACTTTAGTTCCAGCAAAAGGAACTTTGAATGCGCCATTATACCAAAACATTTTGGACAATTCCATGCTCCCAACCTTGTGGGAACAGTTTGGAGCGGACCCCTTCCTATTACAACATGACTGGGCACCAGTGCACAAGGCAAGGTCCGTAAAGACATGGATGACAGAGACTGGTGTGGATGAACTTGACTGGCCTGCACAGAGTCCTGACCTGAATGCTATAGAACACCTTTGGGATGAATTACAGACCCCGTTTCCATATGAGTTGGGAAATTGTGTTAGATGTAAATATAAACGGAATACAATGATTTGCAAATCCTTTTCAACCCATATTCAGTTGAATATGCTACAAAGACAACATATTTGATGTTCAAACTGATAGATTTTTTTTTTTTTTCGCAAATAATCATTAACTTTAGAATTTGATGACAACAACACGTGACAAAGAAGTTGGGAAAGGCTGCAATAAATACTGATAAAGTTGAGGAATGCTCATCAAACACTTATTTGGAACATCCCACAGGTGTGCAGGCTAATTGGGAACAGGTGGGTGCCATGATTGGGTATAAAAGCAGCTTCCCAAAAAAATGCTCAGTCTTTCACAAGAAAGGATGGGGCGAGGTACACCCCTTTGTCCACAACTGCGTGAGCAAATAGTCAAACAGTTTAAGAACAACGTTTCTCAAAGTGCAATTGCCAGAAATTTAGGGATTTCAACATCTACGGTCCATAATATCATCAAAAGGTTCAGAGAATCTGGAGAAATCACTCCACGTAAGCGGCATGGCCGGAAACCAACATTGAATGACTGTATCAAAAACCGACATCAATCTCTAAAGGATATCACCACATTGGCTCAGGAACACTTCAGAAAACCACTGTCACTAAATACAGTTTGTCGCTACATCTGTAAGTGCAGGTTAAAGCTCTACTATACAAAGCGAAAGCCATTTATCAACAACATCCAGAAACGCCGCCGGCTTCTCTGGGCTCGAGATCATCTAAGATGGACTGATGCAAAGTGGAAAAGTGTTCTGTGGTCTGGTGAGTCCACATTTCAAATTTTTTGAGGAAATATTCGACATCGTGTCTGGGTTTGTAGAACTGAGACTGAGAGCCAGGTCTTCTCAACCGTGTGACCTCACCAATGTGCTTTTGGAAGAATCAATCAATGTTTATTTATATAGCCCCAAATCACAAATGTCTCAAAGGACTGCACAAATCATTACGACTACAACATCCTCGGAAGAACCCACAAAAGGGCAAGGAAAACTCACACCCAGTGGGCAGGGAGAATTCACATTCAGTGGGACGCCAGTGACAATGCTGACTATGAGAAACCTTGGAGAGAACCTCAGATGTGGGCAACCCCCCCCTCTAGGGGACCGAAAGCAATGGATGTCGAGCGGGTCTAACATGATACTGCGAAAGTTCAATCCATAGTGGCTCCAAGACAGCAGTGAGAGTCCCGTCCACAGGAAACCATCTCAAGCGGATCAGCAGCGTAGAGATGTCCCCAACCGATACTGGCGAGCGTTCCATCCTGGGTCCCGACGAGCGGTCCATCCTGGGTCTCGACTCTGGACAGTCAGTACTTCATCCATGGTCATCGGACCGGACCCCCTCCACAAGGGAGGGGGGGACATAGGAGAAAGAAAAGAAGCGGCAGATCAACTGGTCTAAAAAGGAGGTCTATTTAAAGGCTAGAGTATACAGATGAGTTTTAAGATGAGACTTAAATGCTTCTACTGAGGTAGCATCTCGAACTGTTACCGGGAGGGCATTCCAGAGTACTGGAGCCCGAACGGAAAACGCTCTATAGCCCGCAGACTTTTTTTGAGCTCTAGGAATGGCGGAAAACTCCTATAAACACACTCCGCCACCTTGTGGACAGCCTTCCCAGAAGAGAGGAGGCTGTATAGGTTCAATAGGTGGCCCGATATCATATTGAACCCTATGGGTTAGGAATGGGATGGCACTTCAAGTTCATATGTGAGTCAAAGCCAAATACTTTTGGCAACAAACAGAGTGTATGTCGCGGCTTCCAACTCGATGTAAACAGTGAGCTGTGGGCAGCGTCTAACACTTTGCATGCAGCGTGGCTCTGAGCGCTTAAGCTAAACGCGTCGCCTTGGCTGAGTGCGCAGCTCTCGTTATCACGGACACAACGCCGCAGATTCCAATCTACGGCGGAACATCGCGACCATCACTCGAGAGATGTCAGCGCCACTTGCTGCTTGTGCTCTTGTTGATTTAACCTTTTATTTACTCAACTGGAGATGGACACCGATACAAGCGAGCAGAAATGAAGTGTTTGCTTTTATGACAAATATATTCACCTTTATTGAAGAGATCCTGCATCGGGACATGGGTCCATTTTTTTCTTGATTTGTCGTACATTTGCCAGAGGATATTCACTCTTATAACTTTCTCCATTCCTTAGGTTAGTTTAGCGAGACATTTGACGACCCTAGCCGTCCTATTATCATTGATCCCACATTTCTCCAAAACAAACTCTGCAGTAGGGACGTTCTAATCAGGGTTTTATAAAGCTGATTCCGACATCAACCATCCATAAGTGAGATCAGCCGATTGATTGGGAACCAGAGGGAATACGGGGAAACGAGACCCACAGCTTGTGACACGGGAACAAAGGAATGCTGCTGGATGACAAATGAACACGTGGGGGGAGAAATAGTGTGAGAGTCCAGTCCATACTGGATTTAACATAATAGTGAATCTCCAGTCCATAGTGGATCGAACATAATAGTGTGAAAATCCAGTTTATAGTGGATTTAACATAATACTGTGAAAGTCCAGTCCATAGTGGATCTAACATAGTGTGAAAGTCCAGTCCATAGTGGATCCAACATAATAGTGTGAAAGTCCAGTCCATAGTGGATCTAACATAATAGAGAGAGTCCAGTCCATAGTGGATCTAACATAATAGTGAAAGTCCAGTCCATAGTGGATATAACATAATAGTGAGAGTCCAGTCCATAGTGGATCTAGCATAATAGTGAGAGTCCAGTCCATAGTGGATCTAACATAATAGTGAGAGTCCAGTCCATAGTGGATCTAACATAATAGTGAGAGTCCAGTCCATAGTGGATATAACATAATAGAGAGAGTCCAGTCCATAGTGGATCTAACATAATAGTGTGAGAGTCCAGAGGGAATACGGGGAAACGAGACCCACAGCTTGTGACACGGGAACAAAGAAATGCTGCTGGATGACAAATGAACACGTGGGGGGAGAAATAGTGTGAGAGTCCAGTCCATACTGGATTTAACATAATAGTGAATCTCCAGTCCATAGTGGATCGAACATAATAGTGTGAAAATCCAGTTTATAGTGGATTTAACATAATACTGTGAAAGTCCAGTCCATAGTGGATCTAACATAGTGTGAAAGTCCAGTCCATAGTGGATCCAACATAATAGTGTAAAAGTCCAGTCCATAGTGGATCTAACATAATAGAGAGTCCAGTCCATAGTGGATCTAACATAATAGTGAAAGTCCAGTCCATAGTGGATATAACATAATAGTGAGAGTCCAGTCCATAGTGGATCTAACATAATAGTGAAAGTCCAGTCCATAGTGGATATAACATAATAGTGAGAGTCCAGTCCATAGTGGATCTAGCATAATAGTGAGAGTCCAGTCCATAGTGGATCTAACATAATAGTGAGAGTCCAGTCCATAGTGGATCTAACATAATAGTGTGAGAGTCCAGAGGGAATACGGGGAAACGAGACCCACAGCTTGTGACACGGGAACAAAGGAATGCTGCTGGATGACAAATAAACACGTGGGGGGAGAAACACATAGAGAGAGATTTTCGGCTTAATGTACTGGAACAGGTCGTTACGTTCTGGCCTGGAACGCAGGTTTGCACTGGCTTAAGAATTGATTGATTGAGACTTTTATTAGTAAATTGCACAGTACATATTCCGTACAATTGACCACTAAATGGTAACACCCCAATAAGTCTTTCAACTTGGTCCACGTTAAGCATAACCTTTTCGAACTGCTGCCCTCGGGAAGGAGATACAGGACAACAAAATGCCGGACTAACAGACTTAAGAACACTTTTCGACCGAGAGCAATAGTGTCGCTGGACACAAAACAAGAATGAGCTGTGTGCTTTGTACTTTTAAGTATTTTTATCTATTTATCTACAAACCCCGTTTCCATATGAGTTGGGAAATTGTGTTTAATGTAAATATAAACAGAATACATCCATCCATCCATCCATTTTCTACCGCTTAAGATTTGCAAATCCTTTTCAACCCACATTCAGTTGAATATGCTACAAAGACAACATATTTGATGTTCAAACTGATAAACATTTTCTTTTTTTGCAAATAATCATTAACTTTAGAATTTGATGCCGGCAACACGTGACAAAGAAGTTGGGAAAAGTCTGCAATAAATACTGATAAAGTTGAGGAATGCTCATCAAACACTTATTGGGAACATCCCACAGGTGTGCAGGTTAATTGGGAACAGGTGGGTGCCATGATTGGGTATAAAAGCAGCTAAGTAATTCACAAACGAGGATGGAGCGAGGGTCACCACTTTGTAAGCAAATTGTCCAACAGTTTTAGAACAACATTTCTCAACGAGCTATTGCAAGGAATTTAGGGATTTTACCATCTACGGTTCGTAAAATCATCAAAAAGTCAGGAGAATCTGAAGAAATCACTGCACGTAAGCGATGATATTACGGACGTTTGATCCCTCTGGCGGTACTGCATCAAAAACCGACATCAGTGTGTAAAGGATATCACCACATGGGCCCAGGAACACTTCATAAAACCACTCTCAGTAACTACAGTTGGTCTCTACATCTGTAAGTGCAAGTTAAAACTCTACTATGCAAAGCCAAACCCATTTATCAACAACATCCTGAAACGCCGGGCTTGGCTGGGCCCGAGCTCACCAGAGATGGACTGATGCAAAGTGGAAAGGTGTTCTGTGGTCTGACGAGTCCACATTGCAAATTATATTTGGAAACAGAGGATGTGGTGTCCTCCAGAACAAAGAGGAAAATAACTATTCGGATTGTTATAGGCGCAAAGTTGAAAAGCCAGCACCTGTGATGGTATGGGGGTGCATTAAACTCGTTAAAATGCAATTATTTTTAACAATCATTAATCAATTGTTCAGCCACTCTGGTAAATCATATAATGGAAGTAGATAATCATATTTAATTTCAAAAAGAGAAGTGTTGGATACTTCTCTTGTTTGTGTTTAACTTTATTTATTTATAGCTCGGTTGGTAGAGTGGCCGTGCCAGCAACTTGAGGGTTGCAGGTTCGATTCCCGCTTCCGCCATTCTAGTCACTGCCGTTGTGTCCTTGGGCAAGGCACTTTACCCACCTGCTCCCAGTGCCACCCACACTGGTTTAAATGTAACTTAGATATTGGGTTTCACTATGAATTTAAGTCTCATCTTAAAACTCATCTGTATACTCTAGCCTTTAAATAGACCTCCTTTTTAGACCAGTTGATCTGCCGCTTCTTTTCTTTCTCCTATGTCCCCCCCTCCCTTGTGGAGGGGGTCCGGTCCGATGACCATGGATGAAGTACTGACTGTCCAGAGTCGAGACCCAGGATGGACCGCTCGTCGGGACCCAGGATGGACCGCTCGCCTGTATCGGTTGGGGACATCTCTACGCTGCTGATCCGCTTGAGATGGTTTCCTGTGGACGGGACTCTCACTGCTGTCTTGGAGCCACTATGGATTGAACTTTCACAGTATCATGTTAGACCCGCTCGACATCCATTGCTTTCGGTCCCCTAGAGGGGGGGGGTTGCCCACATCTGAGGTCCTCTCCAAGGTTTCTCATAGTCAGCATTGTCACTGGCGTCCCACTGGATGTGAATTCTCCCTGCCCACTGGGTGTGAGTTTTCCTTGCCCTTTTGTGGGTTCTTCCGAGGATGTTGTAGTCGTAATGGTTTGTGCAGTCCTTTGAGACATTTGTGATTTGGGGCTATATAAATAAACATTGATTGATAAACATTGATTGATGTAAAGCGCTTTGAGTCACTAGAGAAAAGCGCTATATAAAATACAATTCACTTCACTTCACAAATGTTTTAGGAGGCCTTTTATAATTATTTGTGTTTAATGAGTCAACTTTGCCAAATGCTTAGCTATATTTTGTTTGTCTGATCTCCCTTTTAGCAAGTGAGATGTTGTGCTCTGGTACGAGGTCAAGGCTGAGCGGGATTTTTTTATTTTTTTTATTTTTTTAAATAAATGGAGTTCCATCAATGGCAAGTAAACGTTCCCTAAGTGCCAGACTGTCAGCGGGTCCCTGCAACCACTTCAGGGTGTTGCAAGCCAAGTTTTTGAAGGGTAAAACATTACTTAGCAACTTGGCAAAGAAGACGCGGATATACAGTCGTGCACGCCGATGAAAAGCTGGCTCCTCTGCAAATTATTTCCATCAAGGACAGAGCGAATGCCGCCCTCCGCATAACTGCATTACATTGATTAGCTGCATGTAAAGAAGGCATTATTCCCCCTTCCTCCATTTGCACATTTGGCATAATCACTGTCACTCTGTCCTTACCTGGTCGTTACACAAATAGGCACCAACGAAAAACCTTTTAGTGGAAACACTCAAAGGTTTTTTTTGCAATGGGGATAATTGAGCATTTGCAATGTTTTATCAGAGGAGAGAACATATTATTTTATTGTGGAGCTCAGTTTGACTATCAAGGTTCTGTTATTTTTATTTATTATTAATTAATGGGGAATAAAATAGACTAAAGGCCGGGATTAGAGAGAACACGTCTCAGCCTTGAACTTACAAGCTCGGACAGAAAGCGAATTTCTGTGCAGTAACTCCACAGACGCCAAAGAAAACTGTAAGAGGTTTTAAATCCCTGTGCTTAACTTCTTAATATGTACTACTAGCACACTTTTATTTTTATTTTCTTTATTACCGGGTATAACTTTTTATAGTAGTCAGTAGCCATTTTTTATGTTCGACCACGACAGATTGAACAATACCAATTGACTAAAGCAGTAATTTGACCGAGTACCACCTCAAAAGAGGAGAGGACCGCAGATGTGGGTAACAGTGAAAGTCCAGTCCATAGTGGATCTAACATAATAGTGAGAGTCCAGTCCATAGTGGATCCAACATAATAGTGAGAGTCCAGTCCATAGTGGATCTAACATAATAGTGTGAATGTCCAGTCCATAGTGACTCTAACGTAATAGTGAGAGTCCAGTCCTTAGTGGATCTAACATAATAGTGTGAAAGTCCAGTCCATAGTGGATCTAACATAATAGTGAGAGTCCAGTCCTTAGTGGATCTAACATAATAGTGTGAATGTCCAGTCTATAGTGACTCTAACATAATAATAGGAGAGTCCAGTCCATGGTGGATCTAACAGTGTGAAAGTCCAGTCCATAGTGGATCTAACATAATAGTGAGAGTCCAGTCCATAGTGGATCTAACATAATAGTGAGAGTCCAGTCCATAGTGGATCTAACATAATAGTGAAAGTCCAGTCCATAGTGGATCTAACATAATGGTGAAAGTCCAGTCCATAGTGGATCTAACATAATAGTGAGAGTCCAGTCCATAGTGGATCTAACATAATAGTGTGAATGTCCAGTCCATAGTGGATCTAACATAATAATGAAAGACAAGTCTATAGTGGATCCAACATAATAGTGAGAGTCCAGTCCATAGTGGATCTAACATAATAGTGAGTCCAGTCCATAGTGGATCTAACATAATAGTGAGAGTCCAGTCCATAGTGGATCCAACATAATAGTGAGAGTCCAGTCCATAGTGGATCTAACATAATAGTGAGAGTCCAGTCCATAGTGGATCTAACATAATAGTGTGAAAGTCCAGTCCATAGTGGATCTAACATAATGGTGAGAGTCCAGTCCATAGTGGATCTAACATAATAGTGAGAGTCCAGTCCATAGTGGATCTAACATAATAGTGAGAGTCCAGTCCATAGTGGATCTAACATAATACTGTGAAAGTCCAGTCCATAGTGGATCTAACATAATAGTGAGAGTCCAGTCCATAGTGGATCTAACATAATAGTGAGAGTCCAGTCCATAGTGGATCTAACATAATAGTGAGAGTCCAGTCCATAGTGGATCTAACATAATAGTGTGAATGTCCAGTCCATAGTGGATCTAACATAATAGTGAGAGTCCAGTCCATAGTGGATCTAACATAATAGTGAGAGTCCAGTCCATAGTGGATCTAACATAATAGTGAGAGTCCAGTCCATAGTGGATCTAACATAATAGTGAAAGTCCAGTCCATAGTGGATCTAACATAATGGTAAAAGTCCAGTCCATAGTGGATCTAACATAATAGTGAGAGTCCAGTCCATAGTGGATCTAACATAATAGTGTGAATGTCCAGTCCATAGTGGATCTAACATAATAATGAAAGACAAGTCTATAGTGGATCCAACATAATAGTGAGAGTCCAGTCCATAGTGGATCTAATATAATAGTGAGAGTCCAGTCCATAGTGGATCTAACATAATAGTGAGTCCAGTCCATAGTGGATCTAACATAATAGTGAGAGTCCAGTCCATAGTGGATCCAACATAATAGTGAGAGTCCAGTCCATAGTGGATCTAGCATAATAGTGAGAGTCCAGTCCATAGTGGATCTAACATAATAGTGAGAGTCCAGTCCATAGTGGATCTAACATAATAGTGTGAGAGTCCAGTCCATAGTGGATTTAACATAATAGTGAAAGTCCAGTCCACAGTGGTTCAAACATAATAGTGAGAGTCCAGTCCATAGTGGATCTAGCATAATCGTGAGAGTCCAGTCCATAGTGGTTCAAACATAATAGTGAGAGTCCAGTCCATAGTGGATCTAGCATAATAGTGAGAGTCCAGTCCATAGTGGATCTAACATAATAGTGAGAGTCCAGTCCATAGTGGATCTAACATAATAGTGTGAGAGTCCAGTCCATAGTGGATTTAACATAATAGTGAGAGTCCAGTCCATAGTGGATCTAGCATAATAGTGAGAGTCCAGTCCATAGTGGATTTAACATAATAGCGAGAGTCCAGTCCATAGTGGATCTAACATAATAGTGAGAGTCCAGTCCATAGTGGATCTAACATAATATTAAGAGTCCAGTCCATAGTGGATCTAACATAATAGCGAAAGTCCAGTCCATAGTGGATCTAACATAATAGTGAGAGTCCAGTCTATAGTGGATCTAACATAATAGTGAGAGTCCAGTCCATAGTGGATTTAACATAATAGTGAGAGTCCAGTCCATAGTGGATCTAACATAATAGTGAGAGTCCAGTCCATAGTGGATATAACATAATAGTGAGAGTCCAGTCCATAGTGGATCTAACATAATAGTGAGAGTCCAGTCCATAGTGGATCTAACATAATAGTGAGAGTCCAGTCCATAGTGGATATAACATAATAGTGAATCTCCAGTCCATAGTGGATCGAACATAATAGTGTGAAAATCCAGTTTATAGTGGATTTAACATAATACTGTGAAAGTCCAGTCCATAGTGGATCCAACATAGTGTGAAAGTCCAGTCCATAGTGGATCTAACATAATAGTGTGAAAGTCCAGTCCATAGTGGATCTAACATAATAGTGAGAGTCCAGTCCTTAGTGGATCTAACATAATAGTGTGAATGTCCAGTCTATAGTGACTCTAACATAATAATAGGAGAGTCCAGTCCATGGTGGATCTAACAGTGTGAAAGTCCAGTCCATAGTGACTCTAACGTAATAGTGAAATTCCAGTCCTTAGTGGATCTAACATAATAGTGAGAGTCCAGTCCATAGTGGATTTAACATAATAGTGAGAGTCCAGTCCATAGTGGATCTAACATAATACTGTGAGAATCCAGTCCATAATGGATCCAACATAATAGTGGGAAAGTCCAGTCCATAGTGGATCTAGTTAATAGTGTGATTGTCCAGTCCATAGTGGATCCAACACAATAGTTAGAGTCCAGTCCATAGTGGGGCCAGCAGGAGACCATCCCGAGCGGAGACGGGTCAGCAGCACAGAGATGTCCCCAAATGATGCACAGGTGAGCGGTCCACTCCGGCTCCTGACTCTGGATGTGTAATCTACTTGTTCATTTACTGTTAATATCTGCTTACTTTGTCTTTTAACATGTTCTATCTACATTTCTGTTAAAATGTAATAATCACTTATAATTCTGTTGTTTGGATGCTTTACATTAGTTTTGGATGATACCACAAATTTGGGTATCGATCCGATACCAAGTAGTTACAGGATCATACATTGGTCATATTTAAAGTCCTCATGTGTCCAGGAACATATTTCCTGAGTTTATAAACATAATATAAATGGGGTATAAATACATATAAATATATATAGTAAATGATATAAATGGCGGACTGGTACTATTAGGAGGCGGTATAGTACCGAATATGATTCATTAGTATCGCGGTACTGTGTAAATACCCGTATACCGTACAACCCTAGTTTGTTATGGAGAAACAGTATCCAATATTTTCTATTTCCAAACACTGTTGAAGAATGAAGTGTGTAAATTGTGGTCGGTCCTCATTTTGTGCGAAGAACTGCACCAAAGTGTACACTTGACTTCACCAGCATGCATGAAGTGCACACGTCATTAAAGGCCTACTGAAAAGAGATTTTCTTATTTAAACGGGGCTAGCAGGTCCATACTATGTGTCATAATTGATAATTTCGCGATATTGCCATATTTTTGCTGAAAGGATTTAGTAGAGAACATCCACGATAAAGTTTGCAACTTTCGGTCGCTAATAAAAAAGCCTTGCCTGTACCGGAACTAGCAGACGATGTGCGCGTGACGTCACGGGTTGTGGAGCTCCTCACATCCTCACATTGTGTAAAATCATGGCCACCAGCAGCAAGAGCGATTCGGACCGAGAATGCGACAATTTTCCCATTAATTTGAGCGAGGATGAAAGATTCGTGGATGAAGAAAATGAGAGTGAAGGACTAAAAATCAAAAAAAAAACGGCAGAGCGATTCAGATGTTATTAGTCACATTTACTAGGATAATTCTGGAAAATCCCTTATCTGCTTATTGTGTTACTAGTGTTTTAGTGAGATTATATGGTCGTACCTTTACAACCTGAAAGTCGGAGGGGTTTGGTGACTGCCAGTGTCTCTGAGGGAAGCCATGTTTCTCGACGAGGCGACGGCAGCCGGGCTGAGATTTTTTTCCCCCTCCCTCCTCCACGGTGTACGCATCCGACGGTCGGGGGCGGCCGGTGGGAGGAGGCAAGAGAGTCCACAGCTGCAGGAGGAACGACGCAAGCTCTCCGCTCATGTCTACGGTAAGAGCCGACTTATTACCACCATTTGTGGGGCGGTATAGCTCGATTGGTAGAGTGGCCGTGCCAGCAACTTGAGGGTTGCAGGTTCGATTCCCGCTTCCGCCATCCTAGTCACTGCCGTTGTGTCCTTGGGCAAGACACTTTACCCACCTGCTCCCAGTGCCACCCACACTGGTTTAAATGTAACTTAGATATTGGGTTTCACTATGTAAAGCGCTTTGAGTCACTAGAGAAAAGCGCTATATAAATATAATTCACTTCACACTTCACTTCATTTTCTCACCGAAACTGCCGGTTAACATGTGGTAGGGAACCATGTTCGCTTGACCGCTCTGTTCCATAGTAAAGCTTCACCGTCATCTTTCGGGAATGTAAACAAGGAAACACCGGCTGTGTTTGTGTTGCTAAAGGCGGCCGCAATACACCGCTTCCCTCTTACATCTTTCTTCTTTGACGTCTCCATTATTAATTGAACAAATTGCAAAAGATTCAGCAACACAGATGTCCAGAATACTGTGGAATTATGCGATTAAAGCAGACGACTTATTGCTTGGATCAGTGCTTGACCAAAATGTCCGCTACAATCCAAGACGTTTCGCGCACGCGTCATCATACTGACGTTCTCAACAGGATACTTCGCGCGAAATTTAAAATTGCAATTTAGTAAACTAAAAAGGCCGTATTGGCATGTGTTGCAATGTTAATATTTCATCATTGATATATAAACTATCAGACTGCGTGGTCGCTAGTAGTGGCTTTCAGTAGGCCTTTAATAATCATCCACTGGCATCTACAGAGTGTTATTAAAAATGCCCTCCCCTTCCTTTATTCATTTGCCTATATATTATTAGAGCCGGATGACCATGCGGTTGCTATGGTAACCAGCGCCCTTACCAGAATAGCACACCTTTTTACGAGTTCTTAGGGCATCACGTCCTAATTACAAACGTTCTCACTCTCGAGGTGCTGGCGAGGAGTAACAAAGTATGATACAGGTGCGCTCCCACAAGTGCACGACTCCTCAGGTAGTTCATATGACATGAAGCAGGGGTCACCAAGCTTTTTGAAAGCAAGAGCTACTTCTTGGGTACTGATTAATGCAAAGGGCTACCAGTTTGATACACACTTAAATAAATTGCCAGAAATAGCCAATTTGCTCAATTTACCATCCATCCATCCATTTTCTACCGCTTATTCCCTTTCGGGGTCGCGGGGGGCGCTGGCGCCTATCTCAGCTACAATCGGGCGGAAGGCAGGGTACACCCTGGACAAGTCGCCACCTCATCGCAGGGCCAACACAGATAGACAGACAACATTCACACTCACATTCACACACTAGGGCCAATTTAGTGTTGCCAATCAACCTAAAAATAAATCGATATATATATATGTATAAAAAATGGGTATTTCTGTCCGTCATTCGTGGTACTTTTTTTTTTCCTTTTACGGAAGGTTTTTTGTAGAGAATAAATAATGAAAAAAAGGCTTAATTGCACGGTTTAAAAGAGGAGAAAACAGGACAAAAATTAGAATACAATTTTGAAACAGTTTATCTTCAATTTCAAATCTTTAAAATTCAAAATTCAACTGAAAAAAAAGGAAAGAAAACCTAGCTAATTGTAAGGTTTTGAAACAAAAAAAAAAAAAAGAATTTATGGAACATCATTAGTAATTTTTCCTGATTAAGATTAATTTTAGAATGTTGATGACATGTTTTAAATGGGTTGAAATCCAATCTGCACTTTGTTAGAATATATAACAAATTGGACCAAGCTATATTTCTAACAAAGACAAATCATTATTTCTTCTAGATTTTCCATGACAAAAATGTTAAAAGAAATTCAAAAGACTTTGAAAAAAGATTTAAATTTGATTCTAAAGATTTTCTAGATTTGCCAGAATTTTTTAAATTTATTTTAATGTGTGAATGTGAGTGTGAATGTTGTCTGTCTATCTGTGTT